>NC_143053.1:39054545-39357575 GCF_052426305.1 Pelodiscus sinensis | reverse complement strand
GGCCGTTATTGCTGGTTGTAGAGGGGTACACTTACCGCCACAGCGCCACCTGCCGTCAGTTCTGGGAATTAGCTTTGCTGGCAGGTGGCGGGATCCTTTTCAGGACACTGCCCTCTGGCAGTGCCCACAACAGCCTCTATGCTTCCTCCCCTTCCGGGGGCTGGTTGGTTGTAGGTCAGGAGGCCTTCAGGAGGCAGTTCTTCCGCCCTGGTACAGTGGGCAGCTAGTCCGCCATACGGCCCTACCATGCCTTAAAACAGTCCGAATCTGGGAGTTTATTCCCGGCCTTGTGTCAGGTCGGGCTGAGAGGCAATAGTTCAGGGGCCCAGCCTTGCTTCAGGTTCGGGCCACTGGGGAAGAAGTTCTCCGTATCCTCAAGTCTCTTAACTCACAGTTATGGGCAGGGCAACAGTTCTAGTCCTGGCCCCTTTAAAAGTTCCGGTCCAGATCCCGGCCGGGTGCCAAACCACTGAACGGAAGCCCAGGCCTTTGGGCAGGGCAGAGCGACAACCAGTATGGAATCCAGGCCCTCAAGCAGGGCGGGGTGGCAAAGCACAAGGTGCAAGCCCGGGCCCTCAAGCAGGGCGGGGCGGCAAAGCACAGGGTGCAAGCCCAGGCCTTGGCTCAGGGCGGGCAATAAATGGCGGCCAGGCCGATGCAAGGCGTGTAGAAGCTCCTAGTGCAGGAGCAGGGCAGGTAGCGCACCTGCAGCAGAGGTAAGGGGGGAGACTGCCTCCCAGTTAGTGGGTGGCAGGGGGCGCAAGCCCACCCACTCCACTGCGCCCGGCCCAGGGGCCCTGAATGCAGCGGTGCAGCTGCTACTGGCTCAGCAGGGGCTCCAGCCTGCAACTTGCTGGCCTAGGGCTGCTCTCAGCCCGTGCTACCCGCTGGGCCACTCCTCGTCTCCCCCTTCGCAGGTACCTGTTTCTTCAGCAGGCGAGGGAGCCGAGGTCAGTGTCGTCCCAGCAGGGTCCGGGCGGCCCAATCCAGGCTTCAATGGGTTGGAACCCTGCAGCGTCCAGCGGGCTCATCAGGCCCCGGGGGACCTGAAGCAATTCGGGCAGGACCTTAGGGTCTCTGGGTGTCCACTGGCCTCAGAGCTTAAGCAGGACCTCTGTCTCAGGCAGGTCCTCAAATTCACCAGGCACCAGCAGAGCCCCGGGTTCCTCTGAGTCAGAGGGTAGCTCTACTGGCTGGCTTGGCCAGGCCTTAGCAGCCCTGGCAGGGCCGTCTTCCCTGGCTGCGTGGAAGGCAGCTGTGGGCGGCCCCAGCCAGGCCTCAGCCTCTAGGTCAGGGAGCTCGGGACAGGCCTCTGTCTCCCTCGGAGGCTGGGCCTTGACTGAGCTCTCTGCCAGGCTTTTTATAGTCCTAGCTCCGCCCCTTGCCTTCCGGTCAGGTGACTGGGCGGGGCTATACTGCACCCAAGATGGTTTCCGGAGGGGTATTTTCTCCCTTCCGGTAGTGGGGGGAGGTCTTTTTTTTTTTACCATATTAAAAGTTAGGTCCGACTCCCTTAGTACCAACAGGCAGTCCAATATGATGGGGGGAGGGGTGATATCAGGAGGGATGGGATGACTGCATTTGAGTCAGTCGGAGAATCTGGTCCACTTATAAAGGTAAGCTTTTTTGATCGACTTTCTCCTGCTGTTGATTAATATCTGTTTCACTCATTCTGAACAGATGTTTTCTGCATTCTAGAACCATTAAGGAGCCAGGCCTGGAGGTGCAGTTTGCGTGCTTCGGCATGAAGAACTCTGCCGTGATGTTGAGTGAGAAAATGGTGTTGTGAGGGAAAGATGTACGGATCACCTATCGCCAATCTGTGAAGGTAAAGGAACCATGTTCGTCTCGACCGAGCTGGTGCGACAAGGATCACACAGGCTCATTCTATTCTAATTTGTGTGATAAGCCCATGGAGCAAAGGGAGTGGTGGGAATGCGTAAAACAAAGTTGTGTCCCATTTGATGGAGAAAACATCTCCCAGAGAACCCTTCCCTATGGCTGCTTTGGAGCAATAAAGATGACATTTGCAAAAAGATCTATGTCTGGTTGCTCCAATGAAGGAAAATGTGTTTGAGGACTTGGGCATCTATCTCCCATTTGTGATGGTCATAAAAGATATGATTGTGAGTGTCCGCCATAACACTGAGTACCTCTAGGACGTACATGGTTAGAGAGGTAATTTGGTATGCAAGGTACCAGATCCATAATTTGAGGGCTTCCGTACAGAGGGAGGGTGACTAGACCCTACCCTGTCAGTTGATATAATACATGCAAGTTGTATTGTCTGTCATGATACCAATTGTCTTGCGCACTATATGGTATAGGAAGTGGAAGCGTGCATAGCGCACTGCCCTGAGTTCTAGCAGATTGATATGGAGCTTTTGCTTGCTGAAGGACCATTTGCCTTGTACCGTGTGAGGTCCGAGATGAACTCCCCATCCCATAAGGGATGCATCTATTGTAATGGTGACTGTTGGGGTTGGCTGATGAAATGGTACACCCATCGGCACATTGTGTGGGTCCATCCACCATTCCAATGAACTGAGGATACATGGTGGGATAGTGACCACCTTGGAAACAGGGTCCCTGGAAGAGATGTAAAGTGTGGCTAACCAGGCCTGGAAACATCTCATGTGTAGTCTGGCCAGTTGGACCACATACGTGGTGGCAGCCATGTGACCCACAATCTTGAGGCATTCATGGACTATCATAGTGGAGCTCATGTGTGCCACCATTATGAGGTTGTGGAGATCTTTGAATCTGTGCATGGGTAGAGTTGCCCTGGCTGCGATGGTGTCAGTGTGTGCTCCTATAAACTCCAGAGTGCGTGGGTTACAGTATGGATTTTTGGTAGTTTATGTGAAAGCCAAGTTGGAGTAAAAGATCAGTGGTAGCATTGACCATGACTTGTGTTTCCTGGAAGGATATGCTTTTTATAAGGCAGTCATCCAGGTATGGGAATATTATGACTCCCTGATGACATAGGTATGTCATAACTTTTAGGAAAAAGTTCCTAACTGTCAGGATAGTCAAACACTGGAATAAATTGCCCAGGGAGGTTGTGGAATCTCCATCTCTGGAGGTATTTAAGAGTAGGTTAGATAAATGTCTATCAGGGATCGTCTAGATAGTATTTGATCCTGCCACGAGGGCGGGAGACTGGACTCGATAACCTCTCGAGGTCCCTTCCAGTCCTAGTATTCTATGATTCTGTGAATAGCTAGTCTTGGAAAAACTCTGGGAGCTGCTGAGAGGCCGAAAGGAAGAACTCAATATTGATAGTGGTGATTTCTATAAATTGTAGAAAGCACCTGTGGGCAGGATGTATCATTATATGGAAATATGAGTCCTGAAGGTTGAGAGCCAAAAGCCAACTCCCTTGGTCTGGTGCTGGAATAACCATTGCTAGTGTTACCATCTTGAATTGTTGGTATGTGACATACTTGTTAAGTCTTCTTGAATCTAAAGTGGGTCTCCACAAGCCATTCTTCTTCTCGGTTAGGAAGTATGTCGAATAAAACCCTCTCCCTTGGAAAGCTGTTGGTACTGGCTCTATGTAGGTGGAGAACCTCCTGCTGGAGGAGGGTCTCATGACAGGGGTCCCTGAAGAGGGATGGGGAGGGAGGGTGGATAGGGGAATGGAGATGAAGGGGATGGAGTAACCTACTTTCACGAGCTCTAGCACCCATCTGTCTGATGTTATTTGTGCCCATTGATGTAAAAAGGGCTGGAGGTGATGGGTGAACTATAGCTGTCCAGTTGGTGGTGTAACAGTAAAGGGGACTTCTTTCTGGTTCCCGACCAAGCTTTCAAATTTGTTGCTTTGAGGGAGGTTGGGATGTTGAATGTTGTTTTTGGCACTGAGGTCTGTGGTGTTGGGATCTGTTGGAAGTCTTATTTTGTCTGTGGTCAGTGTACAGTTGTCTGGGCCTTTGGTAGGTGAAGGACTTCATTGTTTTGGCCACGCATAGAGTAGTTTTATTGAAGGGAAGGTCTTCAGGTTTCTGCTGGAGGTCTCTGGGTATTCCAGACGCCTGAAGACATGAAGCCCTTTGCATAATGACGGCTGATACTGTGACCTGGGCAGCTGTATAGGCCATATCCATGGCAGGTTGTAATGCCGTGTGCATGGCTGGCTCAAGACATTCCTGCGCCCCGGGCAGCGGGCGTGCAATGCATGCATGGCTCCTCCCCTGGGCACACAGCGTTCACACAGTCCTGCCCCCTGGTGCGCTGTGCACCTTACAGTTGTGATCAGGCGCGCGGCGCTAGATTGCAGCTCTAAGGGGTGTCGTGCAGCTGGGCATGCGGCGCCCCTTACAGCTGCCATCAGGTGCCCCTCATAGGTTGGCACCCCAGGCAGCTGCCTGGCCAGCCCTCCCCCCTTAATCTGGCCCTGGTCATGTGGGAGATGTTGTGCATCACATTGAGCAGTATCGGCCACTTATGCGCTGGGAGGAATTGTATAAGCTCCTGGAGTTTGGAATAATTGGAATATTCCTAATCAGCCAGTATGGCCATGTAGTTTGCTGCTCTGAGAATCAAGGTTGCAGAGGAACAGACCTCATATTGGCTTGTTTTGTCTTGTCCCTGACTGTGTCCACTGGTAAAGGATTTGAGGGAGGGTATGTGAAAAGAAAGTCCATACCCTTGGGGGTTATAAAGTATTTGTGGTTGGCCCTTTTATTGGTGGGAGTAATAGATGCTGGGGCTTGCCAGATTTTATCAGCAGGGTCCATAATGGCTTCATCCACTGTGAGGGCAATGTGGGAGGATGTAGGGGGTTGCAGTGTGTGCAAGAGTCAGTATTGTTTTTCTTGTTCCTCTTGCAGGTCCCAATTTTGTGCCAGGGCTACTCTTTTAAAAAGCTTCTAGAATTGTTTGGAATCATCAGATGGAGGTGGGGGTGTAGGAATGATGGTGTCATCTGGTGAAGAGGAGAAGTTGTGCAGAGGGGACCGATCCTCCCTTTCTGATAAGGAATTGTCGAATTCCGATTGAAAGGGTTCTGAGGAATCTGGCACCATGGCTGAGGGTGTGGGTTGGCATGACTGAGGTGGTCTTCTTGCTGCTGATGAAGGAACAGAGTGATGGCCTCTATGAGATCAGTAGGACTCACAGAAATACCATTGTCCAGGGTAACAGGGCGATGGATACAGCCAGTATTGTGAGTACCAAAGCGGTGGTGGTGGCGGGTGAGAGTGTGTTGAGGGGCAAGACTCCCAACATGGGTAATGTTGAGTTGGACTGGAATGCTGTGATGAGAAGCAGCTGTGCAGTTCAGTGCCGGCTTCACTTGGAGACATGGATGGGACTGATGACCTTGGGGAATGGGTAGACTGCACCAAGAAGTCCGGGGATGATGGTGCCGACGAGCTGCGGGCTAAAGAGGGCATGCAGTGCCATGTCCGATCCTGTGGCAGTT
The DNA here is from genome assembly GCF_052426305.1 of Pelodiscus sinensis. Classification (NCBI taxonomy): domain Eukaryota; kingdom Metazoa; phylum Chordata; order Testudines; family Trionychidae; genus Pelodiscus; species Pelodiscus sinensis. The sequence goes on along the minus strand of NC_143053.1, from coordinate 39,352,147 downwards.
TCAAGACTGAACGTAAGGTACTCAGTGCCACTGGTGCTGTCATGGATGGTGCCTTGGGTGGAGGCATTTCGATGCAAGGTCTCTTTGGTGACATATCCAGTGCTATCTTTGGCACCAATTTATGTTTAGCGGGTGCTGTGGGTTCTGATGGTGCCACCAGTACTGACTTGTTTATGTAGGCTCAGAATGAGCCCTCTTCTGTGATGCTGATGATTTAGGTGGTGCCGAGCCAGAGGTGCGTGGCGTATCACCTATGCTTATCCTTGATGAGCTCGGTGCTGGGAGTAGTGATCTTGCCAGGGAGACCAGGGTTTTCACTTTAGGCTTGCCAAAAGAGGTAGAGGGATGACTTTTGTCTATACCTTTTGGCTTGTCTGATGCTTTGGCCCTAGAAGGTGAGTAATCCCGTGGAGGCTGAAGATATTTCTCATATGAATATGTTTTCAGCCTATTGGCACAGTGGCATCATGCTCTAGTCGTGAGGTTCAAGTACTGTGCACACTTCTGCGTCAGATGGCCCTCTCCCAGACACTTTATATACGAGGTGTGTCAGTCAGAAACGGGCATAGCCTCACCACAGGATTCATACCATTTAAAGCATAGGGATCCAGGCATGAAGAAAAATGAGGTTGGGGGTGAACAGTGAAGAAAAAAAAAACATTTTCTTTTTTTAAGGTAGAGTGTTGAGAGGGATTCAAAACTTGGAAAGGACAGTAAAATTGAGGAGAATTAACATTGTTGTTTTTTGTGAAAAAGAGGTGAGAGAACGGAGCTCTGTCTGCTGCTAAGGACTGCAGAGAAAGACACCAACAGCACAAGGAGGTGCCAGAGCGCATGAGCAGCAGGGCTCTACTAGAAAAATGTCTAGTTGCCAGTGTGAGGACGCACCAACACCCAGAGTGGAGCACCCATGGGGACATCACTCAAAGAAGAACATATTAATTAATTAATTAATTCATACAAACACAAACAAACAAACACAAACAAACAAACAAACTTCTCCTCCCCTGACTTAGTACAGTTGGCCTTCTAGGCTGAAATTTTCAAAAGAGCCATTGAAATGTAATGGGGTTTGCATGTCAAACTCTCTCAGACTTCTTTGAAAATTCCAACCCAAGTATTTCTATAAAATACAAAAATAATTATCTTCCACTTTGTGATAAAATCAAATAAGCATGCTAAAGCATATTTCAGCGAATTCTTAGTGGAAATTACTTTTTAAAATTCACTCATCTTAAAATACAGAGTCTGTAGATGTCACTGGCTTCTTCTGTGCAGCCATGTTCCCCCATCCTCTCATGAGGATACAACACCCAACAGTTCAAAATGTTAGAGACAAAGGTAAGGGAAATTCTCTTTCTGCTGCTAGGGTTGCCAGGTGTCTGGTACTGGCCTGTACAGTCCGGTATTTACGGCCTCTGTCCGGTAAAAATAAAACAGAAAATGCCACACATGTAAAATGTCCGGTATTTTTTGTTTTTCTTGGACAGAAGGCTACTTGGGACATTTTTCCACTGCTGCGCATGGCAGGGAGCATGGGGATTTAAAGGTGCAGTGACTGGGTTTTTTTGCTCAACAACTTTGGTCTCCCAGTTTTTTTATTGCTCAACCAATTTTTTTTCTGCCATGTTTGGTATTTTTTGTGAAAGTATCTGGCAACCCTATCTGCTGCACCTCATTTTACAACACTACATAATCATTTTGTAAAGATTTCATTCTCCTATATACTATCAAATAAAAATATTGAGCATTTTACATGAATTGCATTGCTGTAAAACTCAGGATATTAGAATACTCCAGAATAAACTTATTTTAGCAACAGACTGTAGCATATTCAGTTGTGGGAAGACGTTGGCATCATCAGTAGAGCCCATGCTAACGGATCATGCTAAGTGCAAATTATGACCTCAAGACCTACAAAAGAAACAGCTTTAAAAGTATTTTTAAATTACCATTGTGATCATACTATATATTAAAGACCCATTTATTTTGGGCAGCCAGCACAACATTTTAAAAAAATCATCTCCTAATTTTGAATGCCTAAACCTGAGATAACTTGGGTCTGATTTTCAGAAGTGCAACATTCCTGCAGTTCCCAGTGAATTCAACCACACTACCCTATGTACCCATTTCCTAAATATCTCGCCCACCCTATCTCACAGTCCAGATGTCAAAACCAACAGTGTGAAATATATTTTGGAGGCTTGAATTAAAGTAATTTTGCAGCTCACTATTATCTTTCAAAGTGCTATGGGAACCCTGATAATTACAATAAACTCTAATTTATCAACATGATGGTACTTTATAAGAAAATGCTTGCTAGAAGGCCAAATACTTTACTATAACCCCCTCATTAGAAAAGTGGATAATCAGTGTAGTAATTTAATAGATTTCATCTCCCCTCCTTATTTTTGAAATTGTAGCCTCATGTATTTTCATTGTCCAGAGCATTAACTGGAGGTATTTGTATTATAAAATCATACTGTAATTTAAACAAACTTAATTACATTAATTTGTTAACTTATGTTGTTCATTAATGTAGTATCATTCAACAGTTTGAAAGTAGGAACATAGTCTGAAAATGTGGTATTTATTGTCACTATAGCAACCAAAGGAGTCTGCATAAGGAAATAGCAAGCAATAAGAGGTGAAACACCATAGAAACCGAATGAAAATAGAATGAGCTGTGTCAGAAGTTACTAAACCTGCAGCAACATTTTTGGAAAAAGTAAGTTAATGGATAGAGTTACAATTCAGACAAACAAGAGAAAAAAGATACATTTTACAGAGAATCAATGAATTATCAATTTCTCAGATTGATAGTTCTTCCGTTCCTAATCAAATAATCTCCTTGTGGCAAATAACAGCAATTGATTACAGGGAAAATGAATATTGTACAATTCCAATTATCCAATTTCCCTTTAATACAAAAGTCATAGTTATCCAAATTCATAGTTTGTCCCCAACATTGACCTCAGTTAATTAACAGCATTTCCATTTTTCTAAATCATACAATCATAGAATACTAGAACTGGAAGGGACCTCAAGAGGTCATCAAGTCCAGTCCCCTGAATTCACGGCAGGACCAAGCACTATCTAGATCATTCCTGAAAGATATCTATCCAACCTGCTCTTAAATATCTCCAGAGATGGAGATTCCACAACCTTCCTAGGCAATTTATTCCAGTGTTTAACCACCCTGACAGTTAGGATGTTTTTCCTTGTCCAACCTAAACCTCCTTTGTTGAAATTTAAGCCCATTGTCTGGTTATCCAAAACCTTTGGCTATCCCCTAGGTCATTTTGATACACAGGAGTATACTGTAAAGCCAGTATTTATGTAGTTTAGCTGTCTGAATATAAACAAATAGCTAGAAGCAAGGAGAAAAAACAGCACCATGAAAACAACCAGGCTGTCTAGGAAGGAGCATGGCGGAAAGAGATCTAGGGGTCATAGTGGACCACAAGTTGAATATGAATCGACAGTGTGATGCTGTTGCAAAAAAAGCAAATATGATTCTAGGTTGTATCAACAGGTGTGTTGTAAGCAAAACTCGTGAAGTCATTCTGCCGCTCTACTCTGCACTAGTTAGGCCTCAGCTGGAGTACTGTGTCCAGTTCTGGGCGCCACATTTCAAGAAAGATGTGGAGAAATTGGAAAGGGTACAGAGAAGAGTGACAAGAATGATTAAAGGTTTAGAGAACATGACCTATGAAGCCAGGCTTCATGAACTGGGCTTTAGTTTGGAAAAAAGAAGATTAAGGGGGGACATGATAGCGGTTTTCAAATATCTAAAAGGGTGTCACAAGGAGGAAGGAGAAAATTTGTTCCTCTTGGTTACTGAGGACAGGACAAGGAGTAATGGGCTTAAAGTGCAGCAGGGGAGGTTTAGATTGGACATTAGGAAAAAATTCCTAACTGTCAGGGTGGTCAAATATTGGAATAAATTGCCAAGGAAGGTGGTGGAATCTCCTTCTCTGGAGATATTTAAGAACAGGGTAGATAGACATCTGTCAGGGATGGTGTAGACGGAGCTTGGTCCTGCCTTGAGGGCAGGGGGCTGGACTCGATGACCTCTCAAGGTCCCTTCCAGTCCTATTATTCTATGATTCTATGATCTTTATCAAGCACAAATGATTAAGAGACTACAGTCTGGAAAATTCAGAGAGTTCACAATCTAGGAAGTCAACAAGCAGACAAAACCCAGAGATGGCACGCACTAAAAGCAGATGAAAGAAGCATGTGTCGGTGTGGGTTCCATTATTTAACTTTTATATTATAAATGTAAATGAATAAATATTGGAAAGGATGATTAAGGCTTGGTCCCATGCATAAGGAGCAACATGGATAGTCCGAAAAACAACAGGGTGAGAACATGAGGGTGGTGACAGCAAAGGGGAGGACCAAAAAGGGAGAGAAGAAAGATTTTTGGGGGAAGGGAAGACTGCTAACCTGTGTGAGAATTGATGAGCAAGAGTGAGAATACTCACCAATGAGGAGCTCAAAGATCATCTACCTATTCATGACCTTCCCTAGCAGAAATAGTATGCTCCAGAACAATGGTTCTCAAATTCTTTGGCCCATAGCCCACCCCGCTCAACACAAACCTTTCTGTGGACCATCAGCCAATCACCGTTGATGACAAAATGCCTTTGCTTATATCTAATACCTTAAATACTAAATTATTCATATTAAGCTACTGAAGCATAACAACTTAAATATACAGCTATAAATAAGGAGACGTACATAAACAGTAAGAAAATAAATATTATTAATTAAAATCAAAATAATTAAACAGATTAAGCTTTTTAACTTTATCATGTTAAAAACAACAAGTAGTCCTAATTTTTATTTATATATATATATATATATATATATATATATATATATATATATATATATATATATATAAAATGAGATTTGTGGGCAAGATCTACTTCATCATATGAGCTGGAGTGGAAAGAACAGAATCCAAGATATATAAAACAGCAAAAAAAGTACCTGTCAATTGTAGGACTTGTGATACTGAAGCTAATTAAGTGGGCTAGATGTGTCCCATCAATACCTTTGATTTGAAAATGCAAATGTTAAAGACAGGGGAAATTGACAGGTACTTCTTTTGCTGTTTTATATCTATATATATAGTAAAACTCCAATTGTCTGGCATCCAGTAGTCCAGCACTCCCAATAGTCCGGCACCAACTGGAACCTGGAAGTGCTCCGGCCAGCCGGACAATTGGAGCTGCTCCGCGCAGCTTCCTCAAGTCCACTGCTGCCGCTGCTGAAACTGACTAGCTGCGGACCTGGGGAAGCGGTACAGAGCAGAGCAGCTGGAGTGCTGTCGGGTTGGTCCCGCAGCGCCGCCCTTCACCCTCCTGCTCGGCGCCCGGCAGCGCCCAAGCTGTTCTGCCCCACGGCTTCCCCAAGTCCGCCGCTGCTGAAACTGATTAGCGGCGGACTTGGGGAAGCCGTGGGGCAGAGCAGCTGGGGTGCTGCTGGGTTGGTCCCGCAGCGCTGCCCCTCACCAGAACGTGGTTCACCCCACACCACGCTGTTTCCTGCCCAACACCCCTTCCCCCAGATCTATCATAGCCCCCCTGCTGGAGTACCTCCTGATACTCCGGCATATCCGATAATCCGGCACCTCCTGGGTACCAAAGGTGCCAGATTATCGGAAGTCTGCTGTATATATTGGATTCTGTTATTTCCACTCCAACTAATCTGATGCAGCAGGTCTCGCCCACAAACGCTCATGATACTATTCATTTTTGTTAGTCTTTAAGGTGTCGCAGGGCTACTTGTTTTTAAAGATACAGACTAACACGGCCAGCCCTCTAAGACTTTTTATCATATTTAATTAAAATGAAGTTTGGTAAACTAAGTAAAATATTAATGTATGTCCAAAACTAATGGTTTCAATACTGTCTTTATTTATGGCAGAGGTGGGGAAACTTTTTTGGGTAGAGGTCACTGATCTACAGAAAAATCAGTCAGGGGGGCAAACAAAAATGAGAAGCAACCCCACCCCCCACACAAAACCACCTCTCAACCCTCACTGATGTGGTGCCCAGCTGAAACAGCTCACTCCCTTGATGCTCTAGCCCTGCACAGCGGAGGGGGAATGGCAGGGAGGACTGAGGTCAGGGTTTCCCACAGTCCAGATTAACTTTTCTTGGGTCCCAAGGTTAGTAGATTTTGTGAGCCTCTCTAGGCTCTAGGGTGGGACCAAAAATGAGGGGTTCAGTGTGTGGAAGGGGGCTGCCAGGGAGTTAGATAGGGATGAGGGTACAGGAATGGATAATGGTGGGGGATCTGAGTGGGAGGTAAGGTGCAGGATCGGGCTGGAGTTGGGGTGTCTGGCCAGAAGGGAGGGTGCAGGAGCAGGCTGTGAGTGGAGCATCTTGGAGGAAGAAAGATTGCAGGAGGGGGTTGGGGTTGGGAGTCTGGGAGGGATGGTGCAGGAACAGGCTGGGGGTGGGGTGTCTGGCCAGGAGGGAGGGTGCAGGAGGAGGCTGGAGGTGAGAGGTCTGAGCAGGAAGGAGGGTGAAGAGGTGGGATGGGGATGGGAATCTGAGCAGGAAGGAGGGTGCAGGGATGGGGTGCAGGGTCTCAGCAGGAGTGTGGGGAGGATGTAGGATCTAGGCATGAGGGGGCACTTACCTGGCTCTGCAGCCCCTGCCACTCCCAGGCACTGGCCCCAGGCACCACCTCCTGCTGCTCCCATTGGCCATGATTTCAACCAATGGGAGCAGCGTGGAAAGCCTCCGTATGAGTGGTTTCCTCCCCCAGCTGCAAGGCTCGGGACTCCCCCCACTGCAACACGAAGCTGGCGCTGGTGCTCCAACCTCACAGGGCAGGTGCATGGAGCTAGAGTGCCAACGTGGGTTCCTAGCTGCAGGGGGAGAGGGGCGGCGGTTTGAGAACAACTGCTCTAGAGGATGTTAGAAAAAATCCAAGATAAGATTCTCAGATGCCCAGAGACAAAGTATTTGACTATAAATGTTCCAACTCTGGAACATCTTACTAGAGAAGGTTACACCGAGTTGGACTTTTAGCATGTTTAAATCTAAATGAAAGACCCACATCTCCAATAAAGCTTAAGTAATGGCATTTCAAAAGCCAGTATGAATGTAATGCAATTTAGAATTACTAAGAACACTAAGAAACTCAGACTATAATACTAAGAAACTTAGACTATTAAAACATCAAATAATTTGGCTAGTTAGAATATTGCTAAAGTACACCTTAAAGTTTAAGGGCATTTGCACAGCTTGTGGTGAGAAGGGGGAAATATTTTGATTGAACAATTAATAGAAATGGCATTAATAGAAAATTAAAAATAAGGTGCTTAAAGCTTAATCTTACACTAGGGAGAATCAGGAGTAACTCCTCTGGTGAAAACTGCTATAAATTAGATAAAGAATCAGGCCCTACAGGTTTAAGTTCTCCTACAGAGTTATCACCTGTAACCTGTCTCTAATAGTGCTCCTATGCTGCAATATTATTTAAACAGATAAAAGCACTCAAAAACAGAACTGAATAATAGCTAAACTGCTGCTAGTGCTGCATGATTCTATACAATTTCTTCCAGCAGAAGGAAACAACAATTGATTTAGGAAGTTATAAAGGAATTCAAATGTAGTGGATTTTTTCCAGTTTGCCCCACTGCTGCACTGTATAATAAATGTAAACATTGAATCATATCATTTCATCTCTGCTGTTCACCTTTCCAATGACCTTTAAGAGAAAACACCCTGCAGCCTGAATTTTGTTTGACATGCAAGTCACAAACTCAGGATAATATGACATTCCTACCTACCAGCTAAACACCTTTAATATATTAATTTATCGTGAAATGAAAATAAATACTGGGTGAATGTCTATATGCCAATGGCAGAATCAAAATGTGACCCAGTCAAAATGAAAGCTTTGTGTACAATAAAAGAAATAATATAAATTAAATATATAATGAAATAAATATAAATATAATAAATATAAATTATTTGTTTTAAGGATTAATAAACTCATACCTAAAATCTTTCTAGTTACTGTCATTTCTAATATTTTTCTTGATTTTTGTAAACATGAGCAGTAATCAAGAAAAATACTTTGAAATGAAAGATGAAAGTACACAAAATGATAAAATACACACACACGTGCGCGCACGCACACACACACACATCAAACCATGAGCAAAATGGATTCAGAAAATAATATGATTTATCCACAGGTTATTATGCCATAATGTAACTTTATAAAAAAAATTTTAAGCATTTCAAACTTGGTTCCTCCAAATGACATTTTCATAGCTAGGTTTCTCTTAAACAGAATTTGTAATTTTATTAATTATTATTATTAAGGCTAACAACATGCAGGATACAAATAAAGACATGGGCCAAGGTGCTTAGGCTCCCAACTGCCACATTAGGCACCTACATTCCACAATCAGGCCGCAATGGGATTCACAAAATTCCTGTTCAGCTGCCTTTGAACCATGTAGGCACCTAGACTTGCTCAACACCTGAATTTTTTGCTTAAAAAATTCCTTAGGCATTTATGTTTCTTCCTCAGAGCATATGCACTGCAGCCCTGTACAAAGTGTATGGATTCCCAGGTAGGTGTGCCAATCCTCCAGGATTCTCCTGAGGTCTCCAGGAATGAATCTTTAATTAAAGATTATGCCATGTGTTGAATTCTCCAGGAATAAGTAGGTTTGCCAACATTATAATTGCAAAAAACTGAAAACCCTTGCACTGCCCCTTGTTCAAAGCCTTGCCCCTACCCCACCCTCTCTCAGAAACCCCACCCTCACGCTCTCCATCCCACCTCCCACTTTCACTCACTCACTCTCACCTCCACTAACTTTCGCTAGGCTGGAACAAGGGTTTCAGGTATGGGAGTGGGCTCAGGGTGGAGTACGGAGTTGGGATGTAAGAGAGAGGTGTGGGCATGAGTTCTGGGATGGGGATGAGGGGTTTGTGGTGTAGGAGGAGGCTTACTGCTGGGGCAGAGATCGGGGTACAGGAGGGTGATCAGGGCACAAGCTCCAGTCTGGTAGCACTTATCTAAGGCATAATAACATAAGAATGGCCGTACTGGGTCAGACCGAAGGTCCATCTAGCCCAGTATCCTGTCTGTCGACAGTGGCCAGCACCAGGTGCCCCAGAGAGGGTGGACTGAAGACAATGATCAAGCAATTTGTCTCCTGCCATCTCTCTCCAGCCTCTGACAAACAGAGGCCAAGGACACCATTTTATCCCCTGGCTAATAGCCTTTTATGGACCTAACCTCCATGAAATTATCTAGCTTCTCTTTAAACTCTATTATAGTCCTAGCCTTCACAGCCTCCTCTGGCAAGGAGTTCCACAGGTTGACTACACGCTGTGTGAAGAAGAACTTTCTATTATTAGTTTTAAACCTGCTCCCCATTAATTTCATTTGGTGTCCTCTAGTTCTTCTATTTAGGGAACTAATAAATAACTTTTCTTTATAACTTTTTGCAGCTCCTGTGCATAGTGCAGTGGGACTAAGGCAGGCTACCTGCTTGCCCTGGCTCCATGAAGTGCCCAGAAGAGGCCAGAATATCTCTATAGCATGAAGGTAGAGGGGCTATATGGCACTACATGTTGCCTGAGTCCACAAGCACCACCCCCACAACTCCCACTGGTCACAGTTTCCTGACAATGGGAGCTGCCGAGCTGGTGCTAAGGGCAGTGCACATAGCTTCTCTTATTGCCCCTCCACTTAGGGGCTATCGGGGCATGCTGGCCACTTCTGGGAGCTGTTTAGAGTCCGAGCAGGCAGGAAGCCTGCCTTAGTCCTGGCTGCACCTCCAACCATATTTTAATGGCCCAGTCAGCAGTGCTGGCCAGAGCCCCCCAGGATCTCCTTTCAACTGGGCGTGCTAGTCAAAAAATCAGACACCTTGCAACCCCAGGAATATGTCCAACCAAAACAAGGACCTCTGAAGCCAACTGTGATGTACTACCTAGGGGTAGACAGGAATTCCTCCATCTAACCCCCTGTGTGGTCCAATCCAATCCCCTGTGTGGTCCAATCCAGTAATTAAAGAACTCATTGGGGATATAGGAGACCCCTGGTTCAAGCCCCTTCTCCATCTGAAAGGGAGTAGGGACTTTTATGGGAATTTGCCTTGTCTTAGATGAGTTCTCTAACCACAGGGCTGTTCTGATGTGGGGCTCCTTGTTGAAGTTACTGTGGATAAACAATGAAAGAATCATTGGACCGGAGACAGAGTTTGAGAGACAGAAAGCAAACCTGAGATGAACAATGTAGCCTGGTGCTTAGAGCACTCACCTGAAGATCCAGACTCCAGTCCCCTTTTGCCAAATACTTTTTAAAATAGTCTACAGTGAAATAGCTTCAAAAGAAAAAATGGAGAGAGCCCCACATAAGAATATCCCTTAGTTCACTCACTGAAGAGGTGACTGATCCCAGTTCAAATCTCTTCTCCCATCCTGAGGTGGAAGGGGGGACTTGAACTGGGGACCTTCTACATTCCATGTGACTACTTCAACCATTGAACCAAAAGCTATAAAGTGGACATTACCTAGCTTCTTTCTATATCAGGTTTGTAGCTGAGAATCCCAAACAGAGAAAGGTGCACCCCAGACTTACACACCTACTTCCAAGATAGGCGAGGGGTTCAGCATAACCCTCTTGGCTTGGAATTTCCCACTGGCTATCTTAGATGAGGAACTACCTAGAGTGCTGGCCTTTGTGAATCCCATTCTGTGGCACCTCTCTATCCACAGACATTGTATAAGGAGCTTAAGTACTGAATTCGGGCATTGTGAAGCCTAGTGATTTTCTAGGTGCCTAAAAGTTAAGCATCAATGCACCTAGGATTTTTTAAAAAAGAAATCTAACTTAGGTTCTCTGTCCCAAAGAAGTTAAAAAGTAAAAGGCAAGACAAGACTGCACAGGGAGACACAGAAGTTGACAATAATTCAAAGACTTTTTAGTTACTGGTAAGAAACTGAAATACTTATATTAATAGGTTTATATTTGTGGGGTTCATAGACAATATAGTGGTTCAGGAGTAATTTGCATGAGGAGAGAAAAGAAAACTGAAACAGTATGAAAGGGAAATCATTCTAGATAGAGGAGACTGTGTGGTAGAAGGTATGAAGAGGAGAATGGGAGAAGAAAATCGAGAGAGAACTGAATCAGGTATCATTTGTGGAGTAAAAGGATCAAGGCAAAATCTGAAAAGAAAGAAAAAGAGAAATAAAGACTGAGTTACATAGAACTGGACCACAGTTAGGATTATGGAGGAGGGAGGATGAATCCCAGTAGGAACCAAAGTGCTACACTATACCTCTCCCATATGGATGCTATGGGTGTAAACTGAAAGATTCCCAGTTTGCAGTTGTGTAATCCTGTTTAAATAGGATTACATAAAATAAGATAGGAATCTTTTAGTTTGTGCCCACAGCGTCAAGATGGGGAAGTTACAGTGCAGTACAGGCAGTCCCCGAGTTACGCGGATCCGATTTATGTCGGATCCGCAGTTACGAACGGGGTTTGCTGCCCGTCTCTCTGGTCTGCTGAGACGGGGAGCAAAGCCTTTGAGGACGCCGGCAGCGGGACAGCCGCAGCGCGTCTGGGCTGTCCGCTGCCCGCGTGCTCCCCGTCTCCCTGGTCTGCTGGTCTCCAGCAGACCAGGGAGACAGGGAGCAAAGCCTCTGAGGACGCCGGCAGCGGGAGACCAGGGAGACAGGGAGCAAAGCCGCGGAGCACGCGGGCAACGGACAGCCAAAATGCGCTGGAGACCAGCAGAGCAGGGAGACAGGGAGCAAAGCCTCTGAGGACACTTGCAGCGGGACAGCCGCGGCATGTCTGGGCTGTCCGCTGCCCGCGTGCTCCGCGGCTTTGCTCCCCGTCTCCCTGGTCTGCTGGAGATCAGCAGACCAGGGAGACGGGGAGCAAAGCCTCTGAGGATGCCGGCAGCGGGACAGCCGCGGCGCGTCTGGGCTGCCCGCTGCCCGCGTGATCTCCCAGCAGACCAGGGAGACGGGGAGCAAAGCCGCGGAGGACCCGGGCGGCGGGACCGCGGTGCGTCTCGGTCCGCAGCCCGTGTCTCCCTGGTCTGCTGCGGGGGGGGGGGGGAGAGGGAGAGTGCAGCTAGTACGCCCCTCCCCCCCCCCAGCAGACCAGGCTTTTCTCTGGACGCCTGTGGTAGAGCAGCTGGGGCACTGCCGGTTGGTCCCGCAGAGCTGCTCTGGGCACTACTGGACCAACCCGGCAGCACCTCAGCTGCTCTGCCCCAGGCGTCCTGATTCAGCCGCTGCTGGTCAGTTTCAGCAGCGGCTGAATCAGGACATCTGGGGCAGAGCAGCTGGGGAGCTGGTGGGTTGGTCCAGTAGCGCCAAGGAGCGGCGCTACTGGAGCAACCCAGCAGCACCCCAGCTGCTCTGCCCCAGGCGTCCCCAAATCAGCCGCTGCTGAAACTGACCAGCGCTGACTACAGGAAGCCCGAGGCAGAGTTGCTCTGCCCCGGGCTTCCTGGAATCAGCTGCTGATCAGTTTCAGCAGCAGCTGACATGGGGACGCCTGGGGTTCTTAAGTTGAATCTGTATGTAAGTCGGAACTGGCATCCAGATTCAGCCTGCTGAAACTGATCAGAGGCTGATTCCAGGAAGCCCGGGGCAGAGCAACTCTGCCTTGGGCTTCTTGTAGTCAGCCGCTGGTCAGTTTCAGCAGCGGCTGAATCTGGACGCCAGTTCCGACTTACATACAGATTCAACTTAAGAACAAACCTACAGTCCCTATCTTGTACGTAACCCGGGGACTGCCTGTACTTTGGTATATCCCTGCAATCCAACTTGTGTGGCACTGTGGACAAGCCCTTAAACTTTATTAGGTAGGCAAAGGGAAGTTGTTATTCAGAGAGAAGAGTGGGTAAGGAAGTTTTAGTTATGGTGGAAGATAATTAAGGCACAGACAAGCAATTTAATTGAATCACCAGGTTTTTTTTATATATTGTAAAAAGAGAAGCATTAGAATTATGCAACATCCATCCTAAAGAAACATGGATGTGGATGGAGTTGATGTGCCCAGAAACAACAGCAACTATCTCTAAAAATGCTATGGAATTAAACTGAGCAAACTTCTCTCTGAAAAACAAGCTAATTTTTAATAATTAGTAACACTGATTAGATTAATGTTGACAGAAAATACATGGCAATACTGAATATATCAGTTTGTATTAGGAAGAGCATGGTTTCTTCAAAACAGTCTATAAAGGATGGTCACACTTTCAAAACATAAAACAGATAAAATTGATTTTATACACTGCAATCATGACAGCATTATTCATAGCAAATATTTCATAAAAGTTCTGGCAACAGGTCTGACAGCTTTTTCAAACTTAATTTGCAAGCCCAACTTTAAACAAGTAATCAGAAGTTTCAAAACACAACACTGCCAAATTGTGGGAGGAAAGCTATAAGGAGGTTTGTCTCATTCTGGCATTTATACCACTTTAAAACACAGAAGCCCTGCAGCCTTAATACATTTTTTAAGCTACATGATAACTCTACCCTGATACATCATTGGCTAGAAGGCTGACATTACTTCTGAGAGTACTCGAGACATCTAAAATGAGCAATATGTGGCACAGGCAATGAGTACCAAATCTAATTCAGTCATGCACTATCCCCAAAAGGAAATTATCATACCTATTTTCTTTGGCCCTAAGCATTTCCAAGCTTCCACTGGTGGTTGCACATTTGTTTACTAACTCCAAGAGCAGAGGTGCTTCTCAAATGCAAAAGCTGCCTTACACCAATGCAAAAATTTTGGGAGAGATTCCAGAAAACTTCACACCAAAGTAATATTCACAAGATGCCAAAAATGTGTTGCTTTTGAAGAGGAGAAACATTCACACAGCTATATCACAACAGCTTAAATACTGTGGACAGATAAGACCATGAGGCTCCAGGATTTTGTTGTGATAAATGTGATTTAGTGTATTTATTTTCTTTAACCTGCTTAGTTTTTTTCTGCAATATTTCACTAGATTTCAGACTAAATGTTCCCTCCATTATTTTAATTCATAATGTGTTTTAAAAATAGTCATGATAAAATTGAAAAGAACAAAGCCCATGGAAGTATGGTTTAAAAAAAAAAGTGCCATAACAAATGTTATTTTCTTATTTTAGTGCAAATAATTAGGCACGTGCTAAAAGTAGCCAGACCTGCACACTAGTTGCCATACAGGCAGTCCCCGGGTTACATACAAGATAGGGACTGTAGGATTGTTCTTAAGTTGAATTTGTATGTAAATCGGAACTGGTACATATTGTAGGGGAAACTCTAGCCAAACATTTCTCCAGAGCTCAGTTTTATTCTCCCACACCTCACTTCTCTCAGTCCTTTATTCTCAAGCTGAGGTGTCTGCTGAGAAAAGCCGCTCTGCGTCTCCCTGGTCTGCTGGGGGGGCACTAACTTCGTGTCTCCCTGGTCTGCTGGGGGGAAGCAGCTAGTGCGGGGTTGCCTCACCCCGTTTGTAAGTAGGGATCCGATGTAAGTCGGATCCATGTAACCCGGGGACTGCCTGTACAGGCAGTCCCCAAGTTACGCGGATCCGCAGTTACGAACGGGGCCCTTCCTCTGCCTGGTCTCCAGCAGACCAGGGAGAGAAAGCAAAGCGGTGGAACACGCGGGCAGCGGACAGGGCTGTCCGCTGCCCACGTGCTCCGCGGCTTGGCTCTGCTTTGCTCTGCTTTGCCCCCCCGTTCCCCTGGTCTGCAGACCGGGGGGGGGGGGGGGGGAGCAAAGCAGAGCAAAGCAGAGCCAAGCCGCGGAGCGCACGGTCAGCTGACAGCCCAGACACGTCTGGGGTGTCAGCTGACCGCTGCTCTGCGGCTTGGCTCTGCTTTGCCCCCCCCCCCCCCGGTCTGCTCCGCGGCTTTGCTCTGCTTTGCCCCCCCGTCCCCCTGGTCTGCAGACCAGGGAGACGGGGGGGGGGGGGGGGGGGCAAAGCAGAGCCAAGCCGCGGAGCATGCGGGCAGCGGACAGCCCAGACGCGTCTGGGCTGCCCGCGTGTTCCGCTGCTTTGCTCCCCGTCCCCCTGGTCTGCAGACCAGGGGGACGGGGAGCAAAGCAGAGCAAAGCCACAGAGCCCGAGGGCAGCAGGACAGCCACGGCATGTCTGGGCTGTCCCGCTGCCCCCGTGCTCCGCGGCTTTGCTCTGGTCACCTGTGGTACAGCAGCTGGGGCGCTGCCAGTTGGTCCCGTAGCGCTGCTCTGGGCGCTACGGGACCAACCGGACAGCACCCCAGCTGCTCTGCCCCAGGCGTCCTGATTCAGCCACTGCTGGTCAGTTTCAGCAGTGGCTGAATCAGGACGCCTGGGGCAGAGCAGCTTGGGTGCTGCTGGGTTGGTCCAGTAGCGCCGAGGAGCGGCCGCGCTACTGGACCAAACCAGCAGCACCCCAGCTGCTCTGCCCGAGGCGTCCCCAAGTCAGTTGCTGCTGAAACTGACCAGTGGCTGACTACAGGAAGCCCCTGCCCCGGGCTTCCTGGAATCAGCCGCTGATCAGTTTCAGCAGCAGCTGACTTGGGGATGCCTGGGGTTCTTAAGTTGAATCTGTATGTAAGTCAGAACTGGCGTCCAGATTCAGCCGCTGTTGAAACTGATCAGTTTCAGCAGCGGCTGAATCTGGACGCCAGTTCCGACTTACATACAGATTCAACTTAAGAACAAACCTACAGTCCCTATCTTGTACGTAACCCGGGGACTGCCTGTACTGCAAAAAAACTTTGTAAATGCAAACTAATTCACAAAATGCTTTGCTAAAAGTCTTTTTAGCTTGCAAAAAGGAAGAATATCTTTGGCGGAGTTCAAGGCATTACTGACAGTTCAGCAGTATAATACTTTGCATTGTCTCAGTGTTATGCTGAGGTCCTGACCTTCTTTTTGTCAACTGTTCATGCAACTTATGATTAAACCTGCAGCTCTCAAGGTTCTTGCCCTGAAACTGGTTCAGCTGTTTGGCATCACATCTTTTCACCAGCACAAAAAAACACCATGTTGTCAGAAAATAATCTATTTAAAAACAATAAGATAAGAATTGGAATCCATGACTCCCATGACAGATCTGACAAAAATGCAGCCATGATTATGATCTTTCAGGAAAAGAAATGTTTACACTGAAACACTTTGGGGATACTGGATAAAATGACTATTTCTCCATTTTACCTCATCTTCCATTTGATCATTAGAAAATAATGCAACCAATTGTACTCATAAGTTAAAAACAATGGAAAGATCACGGCTCCATTAAGAATAATGATTTCCAAATACTAAATACAAATTCCCTGTTAATAAAAGG
This sequence comes from Pelodiscus sinensis, assembly GCF_052426305.1. Lineage (NCBI taxonomy): Eukaryota > Metazoa > Chordata > Testudines > Trionychidae > Pelodiscus > Pelodiscus sinensis. The sequence continues at coordinate 39,335,787 of NC_143053.1, read as the reverse complement.
TAAGTCTCCTCTGCAGGACCCATGTTAGATATTAAAAAAGTAGACGCATTTCTCTACAAAACATTATAGAATGAGATACCATAGTAACTGTCAAAATTATACAAATAATGAAGTTTTGCAAGTGCTGCAAAGAAAATCACATTTTAATATAGTAATGATACATATTAATAGTTATAGTTAATGAAACATTGAATCTTATTGTTATTATTGTCTAACTTACTGTATTGTAACTATTTACAAGAAGGCTACTCAATATGCGGCCCATGGGCCACATGTGGCCCACGGCCTGTTTGTCTGTGCTCCATGATGCAGTTTGAGTTTATGCAGGGCTCAATATGAGGCCCGCAGGTGGGAGCCAAAACAAAAAAAATAGTCAATATAATGGTCTTCTATTGATATGCATTTTAGTAGTTAAATTCCTGGACTGTCATTGCTTATTAAACATGCTGTCATATGGGTGGAAATTGGGTAAATATTGCATTTTATTAATATCAGCAGAACTGACTTAAATGGGGCCTGTGTGTCTTACCTTAATCTTTGTATTCATGCCCATCAGTGTGAAAGGAGCTATTTGCATATATTTGCATGTATATGCAACCACACTTAAGTTGCAGCCCTCGGCATGTGCTGTGAGTATCATTGTGGCCCCTGGGGCTTCCAAAGTGAGTAACCCTGATTTACAACATGAAAAACTGAGGTCAAAAGCTAGAAAGACTATTAATTAAAAAGAAAAATTGAGACACAGCTATTTTAGGCAGACATCTTTTAGGAAGTAATGATTGAAACACCGCCAGGTCATATTTAGATTCTCTATGTGACACAATGTCAAAGCAACAACATTAAATAAAAAGATGTAATTAGTTGTAGGTGCCTGTACTGCAGATTTCAAGAGGTGGTGTTGATGAAGGTACCATCAATGTAGTTCTGGCTGAACAAATTTTAAGTTAACCTTAAGCATAAACAACAATGTAAAATAGAGTGACCAACTGTCTATCCTTAGTCTGCTGTCTACAAAAACTGAGAACCAATATATACCCAACTTATGATGTACCAGAATAATTCACTGAAGGAAAATGTTGGCATGACATAATTGAGATGGAATTCCAAAGTTACTGAGTTGAGAAGAGAGAGTTACTCACCCTGTGCAGTAACGTCTGTTCTTCGAGATGTGTGTCCCCGTGGGTGCTCCACTCGAGGTGCTGGGTCCGTCCTGGCGCCGCAAAACAGAGAAACTTCCATAGCAGTAGCCTGCCGGCCCGCACATGCACTCCTGTTGCCTCACGCCGTTCGCACCGTTACAGCTGAGCGCGGGCCGGCTTGTCAGTTTCCTCTCAACCGGATGCATCTGAAAGAGATAAATAGAAGCTCCGAAGCAGGGAGGAGGGTGGGTTGTGGAGCACCCACGGGGACACACATCTCGAAGAACAGACATTACTGCACAGGGTGAGTAACTCTCTCTTCTTCGTCGAGTAGTGTCCCCGAGGGTGCTCCACTCGAGGTGAGTACATAGCAGTGGTCCAACACTATTGGCGTGCTTTGGACTTATGATCTCTGTGCTGTGGCCAAGACCGCTTGCGCCACCGCTGAATCATTCCTCAATATTTTCGCAAGAGCATAATGCTTGGCAAAGGTAAGAGAGGATGACCAGGTTGCTGCACGACATATGTCCTGCAAGGGTACCCCTCTAAGGTACGCAATAGATGCGGCCATGCCTCTGGTGGAATGAGCGCGAGGTCGTCCTGGCAAGGATTTGTACCATAGGGCATAACGACGTGAGATACAGGAGGTGATCAAATTGGAAATACGTTGTGCGGAGAGCTGTTGACCCTTGGAGCGCTCCGCCGCAGCTATAAAAAGGCGCCGAGACTTCCTGAAGGCGTGTGTTCTATGCAGATAGAAGGCCAGTGCCCGTCTAACATCGAGGGTATGTAAACGTGAGTCTTCTGGCGAGGAATGAGGCTTCGGATAGAATGTTGGCAGACTTATGTGCTCGTTTATGTGGAAGGAAGAATTTATCTTCGGCAGGAAGGGGGGATGAATGCGAAGCAGAACCCCTTGTTCAGAAAATAAAGTGTATGGTGGATCGGCTGAAAGAGCCACCAACTCTCTAACCCGACGTGCTGATGTGATTCCTAGAAGGAAAGATACCTTCATTGTGAGCATGCGCAGGTCGCAAGTTGATAAAGGCTCAAAGGGGGGACGAGTTAGTGCGTCCAGTACCAAAGATAAGTCCCACGGCTCCTGAGGGATTGTGAAGGTCGGATATAGGTTATCAAGTCCCTTTAGGAATCTTTTAACTAATGGGTGAGCAAACAGTGAATGTCCGTCAATGTGCGAACGGAAGGCCGAGATTGCTGCCAAGTGCACTTTCAACGAAGCGTTCGCTAAGCCCTCCGTCTTCAGATGGAAGATGTAGTCCAAAGTATGCTGCACTGGTAAAGAAAGAGGGTCCAAGTCCCTTTCCAGACACCACGCTTGGAACCGGTGCCATTTGTAGGTGTAGGCCTTGCGAGTGCTATGGCGTCTGCTATTCATCAGTACATGTTTCACTTCCTGAGAACAAGTCATTTCTGGTGGCTGAAACCAGTTAGGAGCCATGCCGTAAGATGCATGCGATCGATGCTCGGATGCAGCATTGAACCGTGCCATTGAGACAGTAAGTTGGGCCTCAGTGGAAGCCGTTGTGGCTGAGCAACCGACATTCTGGACAATTGTGTCAGCCAGGTCTGACGAGGTCAATAGGGTGCTATGAAGATCACTGTTGTGCCCTCCGTCGCTATCTTCTCCAGTGCCCTCGGAATAAGAGGAAGAGGTGGAAACACGTAGAGAAGTTGGTGAGAGCCCCAATTGAGCAGAAGAGCATCCCCCAGGGAATTCTTGCCGGTACCCGCCCGAGAACAATACTGATGACACTTTTTGTTGTGATGTGTGGCAAAGAGGTCTATACTCGGGAACCCCCAGAGATGGAAGAGACTGTGAACCACTTCGTTGTGTAACTCCCACTCGTGCTGAGTAAGGAAGTGTCTGCTCAGGGCGTCGGCGATGGTATTGTCCTTGCCCGGGAGGTACGATGCGGTGAGGGTTATACCGTGGTTGATTGCCCAGTTCCACAGTCGTATGGCCTCTGCGCAAAGGGGTCGTGAACGCGCCCCACCTTGTCTGTTGATATAGTACACCATGCATATATTGTCGGTGAGAATGTGGACAATATTCATGACCTCGGATCATCTGCAGGAAATGTCTGCATGCGTTGAATACGGCCCACAGTTCGAGGAGGTTTATGTGTTGCAGGGACTCCTGTGTCGTCCAGAGCCCTTGAACTCGATGTTCCTGCAGATGTGCCCCCCAGCCGATCAGAGTCATCCATTGTGATCTGTACCATGGGCCTGCGTGCGTGGAATGGTACGACCGATAACAAGTTTTTGGGGTTGTCCCACCATGCCAGTGAAGTCTTGACGCGTCCGGGAATGGACACTGTCTTGCTCACAGCATGTACCCCCGGCGTGTACACCTTGAACAGCCAATGCTGGAGACTGCATAGGTGAAGTCTCGCATGTGGCACCACATATGTGGTGGCAGCCATGTGTCCCAGCAATTTTAGACGAGTATGCTGGATCTGGGAGCAATTGAGACAGACTGCACCAAATCCTGGATCAACTGGAGTCTTACCATAGGTAAGTACACTCTTGCACTCAGTGCATCGAGTCTCGCGCAGATAAATTCCAAGTCCTGACTTGGTGTTGGGGACGATTTGCCGAAATTGATTATAAGGCCCAACGTCTCGAATACTGATGTGGTGATGGTCACTGCCCATGCCGCCTCTTGGCAGGTAAGGGCCTTTAGCAGACAATTGTCGAGATACGGGAAGATCGTAATATTGAGGCATCGAAGGTAGGCAGCCACCACCACCAGGGTTTTGGAAAAGGGTAAGACGCGGCATTGGTAATGTTCTGTGCCCACCACGAAATGAAGGAATCGCCTGTGGGCCGGGTGAATTGCTATGTGGAAATAGGCGTCCTGTAAGTCGAGGGACGCAAACCAATCCCCTTTGTGGAGAGCCGGGATGATAGAAGCTAACGTGACCATTTTGAATTTTTGTTTCCGCAGGTAGCGGTTGAGTCGACGCAGGTCCAGAATAGGCCTCCACCCCCTGATTTCTTCTGGGTGAGGAAGTACTGGGAGTAGAAACCTCTCCCCCGGAACTGAACGGGTACCCTCTCCACAGCTCCTATAGTAAGTAGTCGGGACACCTCTTGCTGTAGAAGGATCTCGTGAGAGGGGTCCCTGAAAAGGGACAGCGAGGGTGGGAAGGGGGGGGGAAATGGAGTTGAAAGGGATGGCATATCCTGAAACTACTATGTCGTTGACCCATCGGTCGGTGGAAATCAGAGACCATCGATGTTGATAAGGTCTCAGCCGATGATGGAATAAAGCTACTTGTGATGCTCCCGATAAAGGGATTGTCCACAGTCCCTCGACTGACCCATCAAACTTGTTGCCGGCCCTGTTGTTGACCGGATGTCTTGCCAGGTTGCTGTCTTCGTTGCCTTGGTCTCTATTGTTCATACGGCTTGGGGCGGAATGTTGCATAAGAGAAGGGTCTCTGTTTATTATAGGGCGTATACCTTTTGCGTTTATAAGGAGGCGTATACATCCCCAGCGTTCTAAGAGTCGTTCGGGAGTCCTTGCCCGAGTGGAACACCTGATCCGTGGCTTGGGTGAAAAGAGACTGTCTATCGAATGGTAAGTCTTCTACTTTGTTGAGCAACTCTTTCGGGGCAGCTGCCTGATGCAGCCAGGACACACGCCGCATGACTACAGCAGTAGTGTGGCTCTAGCTGCTGCATCTGCCGTGTCCAGGGTGATTTGCAGTGCTGTTCTGACCGTTGTGTAGCCCTCCTGTATTACCGCCCTCAAGATTTGTCGCTTGGAGTCTGGTAGGTGTTCTAGGAGGGGGACTAATTAGAGTAATTGTCAAAATCATGATTCGCTAGGGGAGCTGCGTAGTTACACATACGGAGGACTGAAGTGGCCGAAGAATATACTTTCCTACCTAAAATGTCTAGGCGTTTAGCCTCCTTGTCACTTGCAGTGTTTTTATTCTGAGCCGTCTTCGATCTTTGTTGGGCGGCGTCCATAACAAGGGAATTGGGTTGGGGATGCATAAACAAAAAGTCCATACCTTTTTGATTTATAAAGTATTTCTTGTCCGCCCTCTTGTTCATCGGTAAGGAAGCGGCGGGAGTCTGCCATATATCGTTTGCGATTTCCAAGACAGCCTCATCGAAGGGCAGAGCCAGTTTTGATTTTTGTGAGGGCTGCAAGTTTTTCAGCAAAGGGTGTTGTTTTTGCTGTATGTTCATAGTTTGAATGTTCTGAGATTGTGCAACCCTGTCAAAGAGCTCTTGAAACTGCTTGTGGTCTTCCGTGGGAGATAACTCTCCAGGGACGACAGAATCGTCCGGGGATGACGATGAATGATTGGCTGGAGATTCCGGTTCCTTATTCGGAGTATAGTTGTTCTCATGCCCGTCCTGATCAGTAACTGAGATAGCGTCTTCTGCAGGCACTGGTGGAATCGTCGGTGAAGACGCGCGAAGTGTAGACGCTGGACAAGTGGGTTGTGGAGATCGTGATCTACGAGAATATCGACGGTCATCATAGTAACGATCATATCTCCGACGGTGAGTTGGGGAGTGTCTGAGGGAGTAGGCTCCGGATGCATCATACCGGTGTGAATATCTCGAACGCCTGGATAGTCCCGGTGAGACCGATCTGTCAGAAAAACGAGATGGAGAGCAAGAATAGTAGGAATAGCGTCGTTCATCATGATAACGGTAGTGATGGTACGAGGATGACCACTGAGGTGATGCATGGTAGCGGTCCCTGGTGGAGACATAACGAGGAGAACGATGGTTGTTCGAGGAAAATGAAGTTGGTGACCAGGGTCCTGGAGAGAACCGAGCTCGTTCAGGAGTGAGTGAGGGCGTCCAAACGTGCCTCGACCTGTATGGGACCTCAGTCAGCACCGAGTGATCAGCAGGGGAAGACGGTGCCATTTGAATTGATGTGGTCCTTACCATCTGGCTGCTCTGCAAAGGAATCAGCAGTGCCGCGGGAGTTAAAGGCTGTGTCGGTGCCGAAGGAGGCAGCGGTGCAGAGGGCTGCACGGTGCCGATGATAGACTGCGGTGCCTGAGTTGGCGCTGTCAGCTGCGGCGCTGCTGGAGTCAAGGTCTCAGCCGTCGGCACCGTGGGCATGGGTGCTGATAGAGCCGTGAGTGGCTGCGCATGCGTGACATCAGCCGGCACCGGGGCCGCCATTATCGGCTGTAACTCGGCCGTTGGGGCCACTGTCGGTGCCGATTCCGCCCGCGGTCCTTTAGCAGGAGGCCGCATCGGGTCTTTAGCGCTCGCCAAAGCCGGGGCTGAGGCACTACGGCCCTTGCCCGTCTTCTCTGCCAGGTGCCTCGGCACAGAGCCAGAGGTACCCAGTCTGTCCGACACACTCCTGCGGTGCAGTAGTCCGGTGGTTTTGTGGAGCTCCTTCACGGGCGAGCGAGGCAGGTGCGCTCCCGAGCGGTGTATCAGACTGAAGGGCTTTGTTAAACAAAATCACCCTCAGTCGCATTTCCCTATCACGCCGAGCGCAAGCTGTCAATTTCATGCAGTGAGGGCACTTCAACGGGATGTGCCCATCCCCTAAACATTTAACACATCGTGAGTGCCCGTCTGAATCAGACATTGCCTCCTGGCATTGGGAACATTTCTTGAAGCCAGGCATGTTATCATATAATAATAAACTGTTTTTTTTTAAGGCTACTAATAGACTATAAATTAGAACAAAACAAAACCTGAGAACTAACTAGTAATACTATTAACAACTAGTAACAACTACCCTAACTCTAAATTGTCTCGTAATAGGTTTCTAAGGAAAAGTCTCCCTTTTATCCTCAGGCGGAGAGGGAGCTCGTCCTAGATCCGTCTGCGGCCGCGGACGGTTGAAGGAAACTGACAAGCCGGCCCGCGCTCAGCTGTAACGGCGCGAACCAACAGGAGCGCATGCGCGGGCCGGCAGGCTACTGCTATGGAAGTTTCTCCATTTTGCGGTGCCGGGACAGACCCAGCACCTCGAGTGGAGCACCCTCAGGGACACTACTTGACGAAGAATTTTAAGGAATTTTATAGTGTGAAATTCCTAAAAGCACTGTTGTTAGCAGCAGGATTTCTTCCTGTAATGTGAAAGGCCACCCATTCAAGGCAACATGTTTGCCTTTGGAATATGAATTGATTGCAAAATAATTAGTATTCCAGAATTATCTTACTAACGCTCCACAAAATTCTAAATGTGCTCAGTGCATTGTCATATCCATCCATCGTGGCCCTATGGGGACTAAGATCTTGAGAAAGGGAAGTGCAAATATGGGCCCAAAAACACTCTCTCATCCTTCCCCATACTTTAGCATTATCATAGGCTTACTGAATTACTGCTCCAGTAAACACAGAAACAATGAAGGGACTTTTCCTAAAATTTTGTTATCATTCTGCATTTATCTTTATATATCAAAAGCATAAAGTTCAGCAACTTGCAACTGTTGCTGAATGTATTTCTATAAGACTCAAAATGCTATTTTAAGTAAGAATTGTTCTACTCTTGCTGCTCATCCTGAAGACATCTCTTTTGAGATCCTATGTCACTTTTTAAATGAAGACTTTTTTATAAAGAAAAAATAGGTTTATCTCACTGAAAAGAATTTAGACTACAATAGAATCAAATAAATGTGTTTCTAATATTGTATAAAACTCTTCTATACTGTACATGAACACAAAAAAATATAAATGTCAGAAAAACCCCCAGAATATCTTGTAGAAGTGTCTTATATTTAGAACAAGTTTTTGGTGCTTCACATCAGCGTGCCCAAGCTGAGTCACCTCAAAGAGAATGACTTTTAGAGGATAGGTGCTCTTCACCTTCTAAAAAGCAGGCTTCTTTAAGGCACCTCAATTTGGGCTCCCTAAAATCACTGGTGATTTTAGAAATCTTAGCCTTAAAATTTCAATGTGCATTATTATGCCTTTCTCAACACGGAGACTATATTGCAGCTACGAAAACAAAGCTATGCACACTGGAAAACATAATTCCAGCTATCTATGCAAAATAATGGGGTCTAAATTAGTCTCCCACTTAAGAAACACATCTCAAGAGTCATTGTGAATAGTTCTTTAAAAACATTTGCTCAATGTGCACCCTCAGTCAAAAAAGTGAACAGGATGTCAGGTATCACCAGGAAAGAGATAGATTAGAAGACAGAAAATATCATAATACTATAGGAATCCATGATATGCACACACTTTGAATACTGTGTGCAGTTCTGATCATCCCATCTAATAGACAATATATTGGAATTGGAAAAAGTACAGAGAAGGGCAACAAAAATGATGAGGGGTTTATGAAACAGCTTCCACATAGCAAAGATTAAAAAGACCGGGACTGTATAGCTGAGAAGAGAGACAATCAAGAGGCAATATGACACAAGTTCAAAAAAAATCATGAATGGTATGGAGAAAGTGAATACTGAAGTGTTATTTATTCCTTCTCGTTACACAAGAACCCGGGGCCACATAATGAAATCAATAGGCAATAGGTTAAAAACTAACTTGAGGAAGTACTTCTTCACACAACACACAGACAATCTGTGGAACTCATTGCCAGGTATATTGTAAAGGGCAAAAGCATAAATGTGTTGAAAAAAGAATGAGATAAGTTCAGGAATGATAGGTCTATCATTGGCTATTAGCCATTAATGGTCAGGGATACAACCTGATGCTTTGAGTGTTCCTAAACCTCTGACTGCCAGAACCTGGGATTGAACAATAGTGGATGGATCACAGCATATATTACCTTCTTTTGTTCATTCCCACCAAAGCATTTGGCACCAGCAGCTGTCAGAAGACAGGATATTGGGCAAGGAGGGCTATTGGTCTGGCCCAATATGGCCATTCTTATATTCTCAACTTTATTTATCTTGTAGACCAAACTATCATGAATTCTGAAAGCAAACTAAGGGGGCTCAATTTGCGTATATAGAAGCTACAAAGCATGCATTTTATTGTAAAAGAGATTTTTCTAAAATATGTATTTATAAGTGATTTTTACCTCAACAAATTTAAGGTAATAGACCTTTATTCTGATCTATTATATATGCTACAGATTTGGAGGGGAAAGCAAGACTACTTCCTGGGTTACAGAAAATTCTCCAGCATCTAACCTATAACAGTTAGATTACTGAAGAAGAATTTATACCACCTCCATCTACATGCTGTTGGAAAATGCAGAAACCTTAACAGAAAGGGAGGCTGGGTACTAGTGCAGAGGCAAGAGACGCTGGCATTAATGGATGCACCTTGAATTCAGCAGATCTTGGGAGGTCCATGGTATATGGATGGAACCCCTAATCTGTCTATGATCTAGATGGTGTTTGGTCCTGCTGTGAGGGCAGGGGACTGGACTTGATGTTCTCTCAAGGTCCCTTCCAGTTCTAGTGTTCTATGATTCTGTTTCCCACGGAATCAAACCAATTCCCCTGCCTCAAGAATTTCTTGTTCCTGTTTGGAGGTTTTTCATTTTTTAGGCAGAGGCTTGGTACCACCACACCCTAGGTAAGGTGTTCCCAGACATGATGTTGGATATTTTATATGCATTGTTATTACTACAGGTTCTACCTCCCCAAACCAGGACTCTCTGGTTTGGCAACATCCGAGGTCTGTCAGGACCACTGATGTTCTTGGACTAGAGAGTCCCACGCCAAGTCCATGGACACTGGGGCTGGGCAGCCCCGGCCTGGGTATCGGAAACCTGCCCATGGCAATGGGGCCCAGTGTTCTCAGCAGCTCCCGGAAGAGTGCCAGGATCCTGCCCGTGGCAATAGGGCCTAACTCCAAGAGCCTGTCCACCACACCGGGGCCAAATGTTTGTGGCAGTCCAAGCCAGGGCTGGTGGTAAGGGTCAGGAGTTGGCCTAGTTAGCTGCCCAGTCGGGCCAGAGGCAGGCATGCCTGGCCTGAAGTGGAGCTGGCAGCAGGGAGGGGCTGCAGGCTGGTGGTACAGCAAATTCCCTCTTTCAGTATCGGTCAGGTCCTGAGGGTGCTGGTCAAGGGAGGTCCAACCTGTATTATTTTCCATTTGGCCTATAAAATTAGATATTACACACTTTCTCATTTCCATTCAAGTTCAACATTGAACACTGTATCGTACTTCTGCACTACAGATACATAAAAATCTGTGAATAGTTTAATTTAAAAGCCATGGTCTGCATCCTAAAGCAATTCTTGACCATGCAAAATGTTCTATAAATAGTTCCATGTGCACTACTGATTTCGAGATCTTACTAGAGACGAATAATAACCTTGTATTTTGTTCTCATTTACTCTGAAGTAGCCAAGCCTTCTGTTTTTAATTACCTTCTGAATACACCTGGCATGGTCTAATTACAGAAAACAAAACATCATTTAAACAAAAGGTGACCTTGAACTTAATCTATCAAAACACCAGTTAGTTTTAAAAGTTTTTAGTTTTTAACAAACTGCCAAGACATGCAATAGTAATTTTCCAGATGTGATCATATGCCTTCAGAGCAACAGACTTACTACATTAGGAAACATCTGTATACACTTTTTAAAACTGTATTGCTTTCCTCATTATTAATGCAAATCCTCTTAGATTTCAATAGTACTATAAACAGTCCTATAGGAAAACATTAAGTTCATACTGCTAATATCTTAAGAACGTCCTAGAATATATTAAACCTAGAGAAAGCAATTAACTTTCTGTTTGAACTAGAGCAACATGCTTCAGAAATTGAAGCAGTTGATTTTGCATAAATATTCATGAAGGAAACATAGCTATGACAATGGAGTCGCCTTGTAAAAAGGACAACTTTGGAACAAGGACCCTGATTCAGAAAGCTAATTTAAACACAAGTTTAACTTTAACCATAAAAGTAGTCCCATTTGCTTAACTTTAAACACAAGTACTCCCTGTGGAGTCAATGTGGCTACTCATTTGCTTAAACTTTTAGGCACATGCTTAAGTACCTTCTTGAGTTTAGATCCATTTGTTTTTATAAGAATGCTTCGTCAAATCTAAAAAGGCATTTACATATTTGAGATTCCTCTCTCTTGATCCGTGACAAAGTAACAGTGAAAATTAGCCCTTAATACATTTAATATACATTTGGGATTTAAATAAATAGGGTGACATTATACTTAACACAAAAATGACAATAAAATATAATATATCTATAAATGAAACATAGCACTCTCCTTTTGCACTATATGTGTGATTGATATTGCAAATTCAGCAGGAGTAAATTATCTAGGTATCTATGTAATCTAAAAAAATTGCAATAATTTCATTTTATTCTTGACTTTGACAATCACCGAAGACCAAATCTTTCCCTTTGCATAGAGCAGGAATAGCAGATCAGGAGCACATATGGGATGAAAGTTACCTACAGGAAGGGTAAGGAAAGAATTCTCTCTCCAGACAGTCACAAAAATGTCAGGATTTGCCCTAAAGAAATATATTCATTCACTTTTTTTTCCTCAGGTTAATAAATTGCCTACATTTTTGCTAAATTAAACCAGCGCTCTATAGTAGCTATTTGTATACCACATTATTCCTTGCTTTCAAACTAAGCAAAAATCAATGCTCTAAATATTTCAAGTTTTATAGTTAGTATCTGTCAATAATGTAACTAAATAAGAATACTGTGTATCTGAAATTTAAACATACTCAAGAAGAAACTATCATGATCATTGACATCTGTTTTGTAAGCGTATTCCTCCAAAATATTTCTCAATGATCTATATAGTTTTATACTGTATGCTACTAAAACTAGACCATGACATTGTACAAGACAGAAAGACACTGAATATTATGAATGTTCTCAACGTTACATAATTCCAGCAGGCTTGTGCTAAATACATGTAATAAACACTATATTGTGTTATTTTGACCATATAACTGCAAACCTAGTGTGCTGTTCTTGATTTAAAATCCTCATAATTCTTACACTGGTATATTGATTTGTTTCTATATGTTTAGGCTTACCTGTTCCAGAGACTGCCATGAATGTCTATAAAGATCTACTACTACATTCATTTGGCAGGCAAAGTGGAGAAAATGTCTGTTTACAGGGGAATATTAAGTCCTGAAAATGTTACAAATATAAAAGTATATTAAAGTAACATAAGGACGGGACAAGATCTGACACCACAGTCACAATGCTAACAGATATAATTATACTGAAAATCTCCCATTCTGCCACTAGAAGCATGATATAGTCTTAGCAAAAATGGGTTTGAATTGAGATAGGTTTTGTTGGTGTTTTTGTTTTGTTTTTGTGGCAGGTAGAACAGAGAGGAGGCAGTCCATTTTTTGCTTTTGTATGCGAGATTTGTACATATTAAAATTTGGATTAAATATTGTATTTATTATTACTACTACTACAACAATAGCATCAAACTCAGGGCTCCACACTGAGAAAGCAAGATAAAAGACAGTCTCTGCCCTGAAGTATTTATAGTGTCATTTAAAACAAGATGTAATAAGTGTCAAACAAATCAAACAAAAACTGAAGGGCGGATGAGGGTGACAGTGATATTGGAGGGAGTGTAATCTAAGGGTTTATAAGAAACTGGAAGTCAGAACTCCTGTGTTCTATTCCTAAGGTCTGCCACTGACATATTAAGTAATCTTAGACAAATCACTTCACTTCTCTGTGCAACTGTTTTCTTGTCTTGAATAATGGAGATAATGCTATTTGCCCATATTTGTAAATTTAATTAAGATGTACAGCTGAAAAACTCCACTGACTTCTACCAGGGTGCAGCAGCCCATCAGCATGGATCATAACACAGTTTTGGGGGCTTTAGTATTATGAAGAATTATTAACTAAATCCTAATGCTACTTGTGGACAGGAAAGTCCACTCCTTAAAGATACTCAGATCTGATTAATCATTATTATTTAAGTTTCATGAGGTCAATAGAATAAAACTATACTTTCATTGGTATAAAACTGGAAAATCAGCCCCATAATTTCCTACCCCAAAACTCACTGGTGCAAAGTAGAAATGGGGTAAGGAAACTGTGTGAAGAAAAAAGCATTCAGCCCATCCAAGTTACAGAACAGCACTGTATCCTGCTGTAGGAAGGGGCCTGGATCCCATGTCTGCAAGGGGAAGGAAAAGATTGCTGTATAGAACAGAATATCACCTGTATTACACAATAATAGGCACATAATAAATACAAATGTATTCTACTCTCCGCAGCATAAAAGCATTTGGTATTTAACACTTCCTACTATGCACTATACTTCTTAAAAAAAAGTAACTTTTCGTCCCTGCGTCATATCCCTGCTTATTCATCACTCTATAGTTTTCTGACCAAACAATCCACAGGCATGAACTAGTTAGAAAGTACAGATAATTCCCTCAAGAGGTCAGCTCTCAAGGTGTTCATGACTAATTTTGACATTTCTTGTATGATTTCAAAATCTTCTACAACCCTATTTCAGTTTATACAATAGTATTTTGGTGATATAAAGAAGAAAATGGTAGTACCTACCCGAGGGCTGCAACATCTAAATGTATGCTTTATAATGATCATGTATTTTACTTTAAGATTAATAAAGTACTAAATTAATAACAATCATTTTTCATAGTTGCAATAGTGTTTGAGTCTCTTTAAGGTCTAGAAGAGTTAGGTTGGTTTTATATGAAAAGAATTATGTTTGTTAAATAATATTAGTGATACAAAGAAAGGAGAATTTTCTGGAGAGCAAAGAAAGACAATATGTGTGTAACATTAGAATTCAGATATAAAACCAGAAAAGAAAGGGGGGGAAAAAGGTGATCACAAGAAACAGTCATGAGGCAAGGAAGGACAAAAAAACACGCTGGGAAATTTAAATTCACACTGAATGGGACTATAACGTGCACAACGAGTTTAAAAATAAAAATGAAGTTGATTTATAAATCACAACTCAATATTATTTTCTATATATGAGTCCATATAATGAAAATCAAATGGCACAGGATAGGCAGACTTTCAGTGCTTAACTAGCATGATAACTGTTCTAATAATTTAGAACTATTCCATCTAAGTTAAAGTCACTTAGTTTTCTGAGTCTTTCATATTACTTTGATAATTAAGATTTTCAAATTATTTCCATAGTTAATCACAGACCATAAAAAAACATGCCACAGAAGCATTGCAAGAAAGCAATTAATTGTGAAATCTGTGGATCTCTGTGCACTAGTGATGTGCCATAAAAGAAAAAAGATACAAGCAAATTTAATTACTAAGTACAGGCTGAAACTTTCTAGTCCAGAATTCTCTGGTCTGGAAACATCCATCTTTCAGAATTATTTTAGTTAGCTGGATGTCCACTTTTCATGTGTGTGGCCAAGTTTCCCATGGTCCCATAAAGTTTATTTACAGGCACCAGTCTTGGCTATCAGTGTTTTGTGCTGTTATTTGGCTCTAATTTACCTCTAAATGTCCTCTAAAAGCCCAGTAAGCAGTGGAAATGTTTGTAATACTGCTAGACAATATTGACCTCCTGTGGGAACCAATTAGGTCCCAAAGGTGCAGGACTAGAGAGGTTCAACTTGTACAATACTTAATATGAAGCTACACCATTTTATATTTGTAACTGAGAAAAGAATAAAAGGAATTCTAGATAGTATTTTCTTATGCTGGCATTTATGTTTCTCTCAATAGCTGGACAAACTCAATTTACTTTCCTGTCTCAAATCATGTAGGATCTACTTTTAGCTTCCCTGGTAAATAATGTTACTTACTAACTCCAACTCTAACTACAGGCAGTCCCCGGGTTACGTACAAGATAGGGACTGTAGGTTTGTTCTTAAGTTGAATCTGTATGTAAGTCAGAACTGGCATCCAGATTCAGCCACTGCTGAAACTGACCAGCGGCTGATTACAGAAAGCCCGAGGCAGAGTTGCTCTGCCCCGGGCTTCCTGGAATCAGCCGCTGATCAGTTTCAACAGGCTGAATCTGGACGCCAGTTCTTACATACAGATTCAACTTAAGAACCCCAGGCGTCCCCAAGTCAGCTGCTGCTGAAACTGATCAGCGTCTGATTCCAGGAAGCCCGGGGCAGAGCAACTCCTCGGTGCTACTGGGCCAACCCAGCAGCACCCACGCTGCTCTGCCCCAGGCGTCCTGATTCAGCCGCTGCTGAAACTGACCAGCAGCGGCTGAATCAGGACGCCTGGGGCAGAGCAGCTGGGGTGCTGCCGGGTTGGTCCAGTAGCGTCCAGAGCGGCGCTACGGGACCAACCGGCAGTGCCCCAGCTGCTGTACCACAGGCGTCCGGAGCAAAGCCGCGGACCATGGGGGCAGCGGAACAGCCCAGACGCGCCGTGGCTGTCCTGCTGCCCGCGTGCTCTGCGGCTTTGCTTCCGGTCTCCCTGGTCTGCTGGTCTCCAGCAGACCAGGGAGACGGAGAGCAAAGCGGAGCAAAGCTGCGGAACACGCCGGCAGCGGGACAGCCGCGGCGCGTCTGGGCTGTCCGCTGCCCGCGTGCTCCGCAGCTTTGCTCCCCGTCTCCCTGGTCTGTTGGTGTCCAGCAGACCAAGGAGACGGGAAGCAAAGCCGCGTAACACGCCGGCAGTGGGACAGCCGTGCCGCGTCTGGGCTGTCCGCTGCCCGCGTGCTCCGCGGCTTTGCTCCCCGTCTCCCTGCTCTGCTGGAGACCAGCAGAGCAGGGAGACGGGGAGCAAAGCCTCTGAGGACGCTGGCTGCGGGACAGCCGCGGCGCGTCTGGGCTATCCACTGCCCGCGTGCTCCGTGGCTTTGCTCCCCATCTTTCTGGTCTGGATTAGGGACAGCATTCTTAGCACCTTGGAGGACTAGAGTCTTCTTTTTAGGAAAAGCTGCAACTCTGACCCATACAAAGATAGACTGATTGTTTACTTTAGCCAGTAGCACTTGTCTGGCCTAAAAAAAGTACTTCTACAATTCTGTGCAGAACTGTAGTACTGGAATGGAGGAAAGTGGAATTTATGGCAAGCAGAGTAAGTCTCAAAGCATGAAAAAGAAAATTATTAAGCTTTGCCACTAGCATTAGAAACATTTGCAATAAATAAAGTGCTAAAGAGTGTTCAGATAACCTAAAGCAAAACAAATAAAATCATTTAAATTAAATACACATACAGAATTTAGACAGACAACTACTAATTCTTATGTTTTCAAAAACTACAAATTCAATATACTTTAATTCAATATTACTTCCTTTGGGATTAGTTTTTGTTCAATAAGCAAGATTAAAATTATCTAATTTGTTTTGAAACATGATATGCTCCCTATTAAATGGCTATATTTACTGAATTTGGTAAATTAAATCTAATAATTTATAATTAGATCATATATACTCTTAGAGCTGGATAATGCTCCTTGTCAACGTGAACTAAAAACAGACCACAGAAGCCTACTGTCATTCTGCCTGAAAGAGTTCTAGAGAAGCATTTCTCCAAAGGGCAATCAATTAGAGAAATCTAAAAGTGGTCTAAAGGGAATCCCACTTAGCATACACTTGTTATACTATGTAAAAATATAAATAAACATAGGTGAGAAACAATTACTTGAAATACAGATTTCTTAGCTAGACACTTGGAAACCTGTGCTCTTGTAATGCAACAATGCTCATTAAGAGTCCAGTTTGCTGTGTCTATATGACCAAGATTTTCAAAAGTGACTAATGAGTGTTCAGTTTTTGGGTGCACAATTTGAGATTACCTTGAAAGGGCCTTAGAGAGTTCTGAGTACTTCCCTTCTGAAAATCAAGTTGGGTCCTCAACACAGAGGCAATCAAAATCATTAGTCCATTTTGAAAATATTGACCTTTACTAATAGGTATCAGGTCATGAACAAATAGGCCAATAATTACAGATTTACATAGGAATGGAAAGACCGCTCTTAGAAGGCCTCATGGATACTTACACTGCAGAAAGATGCTGACAAACTGAATAGTATTCAGAGATAAGAAACCAGAAAGAATATTAACTCTTGGAGAACTGACTTAAACAATAAAAAATATAATACTATTCCCATAGTAGTTTCTCAAGGATAAATACATGGGGAAAGGTTTAATAATCAAAATACAACTCTGATAAGTCATTCATCCAAGGAGGAATGGGAATTATGTCAGGTCACCCGACAAGCTGTAACTATATATAATGTCATGCAATTGAACAAAAAGGAACTTATATGTTGAATATCAAAACACATACAGGCAGTCCCCGGGTTACGTACAAGATAGGGACTGTAGGTTTGATCTTAAGTTGAATTTGTATGTAAGTCGGAACTGGTACATATTGTAGGGGAAACTCTAGCCAAACATTTCTCCAGAGCTCAGTTTTATTCTCCCACACCTCACTTCCCTCAGTCCTTTATTCTCAAGCTGAGGTGTCTGCTGAGAAAAGCTGCTCCGTGTCTCCCTGGTCTGCTGGGGGGAGGCGCTAGCTTCACATCTCCCTGATCTGCTGGGGGGAAGCAGCTAGTGCGGGGTTGCCTCACCCCGTTTGTAAGTAGGGATCCGATGTAAGTCGGATCCATGTAACCCAGGGACTGCCAGTATTGTAACAGCAAGGTCTATTGAAACTGTGGGATAAAGAGAAGAGGTGGAAGCCCAATCACTTGAGTTATTTTAACCTAGTCTGGAAAAAGCATTCAATAGCATACTGTAGAAACAATCTACTGTAGTTGAGGGTGCAAAAAGTGACCTAACAATCTCATTTTTAAGATTCCATTGTAAGTTTAAAATTAAAATGAATAGCATCACAAGCTTAATAAAACTGAAATACTGAAATTCTTCATTGTTTTATCTTCATTAATGCTGTAACAAAATGAATGTTATTCACCTGTAACTAGAGTTCATTTAGATGACCTCTGCACATTCCCACTCTTAGAATAAACCATTAGCTCATTTCAAAAGTGGAAATATGAAGAGGCCACTTGAATAAGAGCCTTTGAATTTTAGCAAAATTTATTACTGGGTTTGCTTCACTTGGTTTTATGACCAGAGTGTCTTTCAATTTTAAATTATAGTAAAACTCCAATAGTCCGGCATCCAATAGTCCGGCACTCCTGATAGTCCGGCATCAAAATGGCAAGAGCCTAGTGAGTGAGCTTTGCCAAAAAATGAGTCACAAGGTAACAGCGGCTGCAGCTGAACTGAGCAAAAAGGGTAAAAAAGGCTTAAAAAAACTAAAACATTACAGTACACTGTATACAGTATGTACAATAAAAAGGGTTAATAACACTTTATATACAGTATATAATGTATACCAGTGGTCTCCAACCTTTTTACACCCAAGATCACTTTTTAAATCTCTGAAACCCTTTCTTGAAGCCCCGCCCCTTTCTTGAAGCCCCGCCCTCTCTATTCTCCTCCTGTCCATCATTTGCTATCCCCAGCCCTTACTTACACACTCTGATAAACAGTTTATTTTAAAATTATGCGATGTATACAATTAAAATCACGTGATTATAGTTATGAAATAAATGGTCTGTTTTTTATTCATGCTATTTAAATCTAAAATGAAGCATTTATAATTATACATTTTGTGGGGACAGAGTTCTGCAGCTGGGGGCGGGGAAGAGGGAACAGGGTACTGGGAAGGCAGAGGACAGGTTTCTGCAACTTGGGACAGGGTGCCAGTGGGGACAGGAATAGGGACAGAGTTCTGTAGCTGGGAACAGGGGAGTGGGAACAGAATTCTGTGGCTGGGGACAGGAGAGTGGGGACAGAGTTCTGTGGCTGGGGACAGCGTTCCGGGAGTAGAGAGAGGAGTGGGGACAGAGTTCTGTAGCTGGGGACAGGTGAGTGGGGACAGAGTTTGGGGAGTGGGGACAGAGTTCTGTAGCTGGGGACAGGACAGTGGGGACATAATTCTTTGGCTGGGGACAGGGGAGTAGGGACAGAGTTCGGGGAATAGGGGACAGAATTCTGTGGCTGGGGACAGGGGAGTGGGGACAGTTCAGGGAGAGGGGACAGAGTTTGGGGAGTGCGGACAGAGTTCTGTAGCTGGGGACAGGAGAGTGGGGACAGAGTTCTGTGGCTGGGGATAGCGTTCCGGGAGTGGAGAGAGGATTGGGGACAGAGTTCTGTAGCTGGGGACAGGTGAGTGGGGACAAAATTCTGTGGCTGGGGCAGAGGAGTTGGGACAGAGTTCGGGGAGTGGGGACAGAGTTCTGTAGCTGGGGACAGGAGAGTGGGGACAGTTCTGTGGCTGGGGACAGCATTCCGGGAGTGGAGCAAGGAGTGGGGACAGAGTTCTGTAGCTGGGGACAGGTGAGTGGGGACAGAGTTCTGTAGCTGGGGACAGGTGAGTGGGGACAGAGTTCTAGGAGTGGGGACAGAGTTCTGTAGCTGAGGACAGGTGAGTGGGGACAGAGTTCTGTAGCTGGGGACAGGAGAGTGGGGACAGAGTTCTGTGGCTGGGGACAGTGTTCCGAGAGTGGAGAGAGGAGTGGGGACAGAGTTCTGTAGCTGGGGATAGGTGAGTGGGGACAGAGTTAGGAGAGTGGGGACAGAGTTCTGTGGCTGGGGACAGCGTTCCGGGAGTGGAGAGAGGAGTGGGGACAGAGTTCTGTAGCTGGGGATAGGTGAGTGGGGACAGAGTTAGGGGAGTGGGGACAGAGTTCTGTAGCTGGGGACAGGAGAGTGGGGACAGAATTCTGTGGCTGGGGACAATGGAGTGGGGACACAGTTAGGGGAGTGGGGACAGGGGAGTGGGGACACAGTTAGGGGAGTGGGGACAGAGTTCTGTGGTTGGGGAGTGGGGGCTGGGGAGTGGGGAGCCAGAGAGTTCCCTGTATCTGCCTCCTTCCAGGATTCCCCTGTCCCCAGAAGGAAACCAGCACGTGCCTGTCCCAGGGACGACCCACCGACGGCGCAGGGAAGCCCCGCCTGTGCCTGCCCCGTGGCCGACCCCATGCAGGGAAGCCTTCCCCCCCCCCCCCGCGCATGCCTGCCCCAGGGCCGACCCCCCAGCGCAGGAAAACCCTGCACGCGCCTACCCCAGGGCCAACCCCCCCGCTGCAGGGAAACCCCACACGCACGCCTCCCCCGGGGCTGACTCACCCCTCCTGTGAGGTGCAGGGAGCGGATGCTCCCTTCCACAGTACACCCGGCAGAGCAGTTAGCGCTACTTCCGGAATCGCCGGAAGTGGCGCTAAGCTGCATGACTTCTGTTCATCCCCGGGAAGCCTACACTACCTCCATTTTCACTGGAGGTAGGTAGTGGGGCTTCTCGGGGTTGGGAGGGAAATGGGGAGGGGCAGACAGGACGCCTCGTGATCGACTGGTCGAGGCCTCGCGATTGACCTGTTGGTGACCACGGATGTATACAGTATATATATATAACCATCTTATAGTACCTCCTGATAGTCCAGCATATCTGATAATCAGGTACCACCTAGGTCCCATAGGTTCCAGATTATCGGAAGTCTACTGTAACTTGAATCAGAATTGAAAACAACAAGCAGTCCTGTGGCACCTTAGAGGCTAACAAATATATTATATCATGAGCTTTCATGGGTAAAACCTACTTCATCAGATGAGTTAGAATGGAAATTACAGAATCCAGAGTATATACAACAGCAAAAGCAGTTTCCTGTCAGTGTTAATGATGCTAATTGAGTCAAGCTGGATGTGTCCCATTCATCACTTTTGATGTGTAAATGCAAATATCAAAGACATGGGAAATTGCCTTTGTAGTGCATTAACCACTTAATATTTTTATTCAAGCCCAAGTTGATGGTGTCAAACCTCAACCTAACATTGTGCAAACTAAGGCACGTTTCACCACTGCCTGTGAAAGTTTTCCACTTCACCCATTTCAAAAACATGTTTCCACTAATAATCTTCAGGAAGTATCTGTTTACGCTTTGAGGGAGAGTTATGGCCTGCATGACCTCCTTCCCTAGCATTGTTAGGTGAGTTATTTTAGCCAATTTCCTGCTACAGGGATTTTTCTAATTTCCATATTGTATTATCATCTTTTAATATAAAGTATATTTTCTAGTGCTGAATGAAAAATTAATTCTTTGGTCTTTATTGCGATGTCAATAACTGCTTATATAGAGAAGAGCAGTCTAAGGATAGCTCAAGTAGTGAACTAAGCAACCTTTGAGATGAACGTCACTGAGAGACCACAAAATGAGGCACCATACAATGTCATATTAAAACCTCACTTTTTGGATAAGACCTACATTTTAAAGTTAGAGTGCTTTGTACACCTCTACATCAGGTTGCTAGTTTGTCCTCTACATTCTAAATCAATTGCAAATGATATACAGGAAAGAAAGAACTCTCCAAACTCTGAGGACAGCAAGGTGAGTCAACGATAACCCAGATTTTTTTTATATACACATATTAGGGATGAGCCTGAGCTCATTAGTTAACATGCACAGTTACAGGCAGTCTGTCCCCGCCTCGCCACCTCGCTGCTGCCTCTGATACAGAGGCAGCAGCATGGATGGGAGGGAGGCAGGAGGTATGCGCAGGGAGCCAGATTTTAAGCCAGTTTACATATTCAAGTCCACCTCTTCTGAGTTATTAGAGAGACAAGGTGGATGAGGTAATATCTTTGGGTATGTCTACACTACAGCACTATTTCGAAGTAACTTAATTCGAAATAGTTAATTTGAATTAAGCTAATTCAAAATAACACATCTATACACAAAAACTATTTCGAAATAGTGTTTTGCTATTGAGTGGACCCTGAACCGAAGTAAAGGCTGGCCGGAACCAGTGCCGGCAGGGTATCAGATTAGGATGTAGTGTGTGGGGCTGCTGCCTGAGGCTAACTGAGCTCTGTGCTTAAAGGGACCCTACTCCCACCCCGGACAGATAGCTCTCAGGGTTCTCTGCTTGCTTGTCTACTTCGATGAGGGACAACAAAGCAGTCCTGTCTTGGAGTGCCCTGATTGCCCACACTCGGGACACCATAGCACTCAGCCACATGGAGCCAGAGCTGCCCCTGGGCACACCGATGCATCTTGTGGGGTCGTTGCCATCAGCCTGGCTGCACTTGCTGCAGGCTGCCATCCGGGGGGTCCATCGGGAGGCTGTCACAATCCAGGAGGCCCTGAGGGAGAGCATCCACCCCGAGGAGCCCTTGGAACCTCCCCAGTCCTCCCCACCGGGAGCTCGTGCCCCATTCCTCCCTCATGTCCTTCCATTTACCCCTCCCTAGCCCCCCTTCCTGATGTCAAATAAAAGACACGTATGTTCAAAAATAGAAACTGGGTTTATTGAACAAAACTGGGGGGGCGGACGGAATGGACCTCTGGGGAGCCTGGGAAAAGGAGGTGGGAGAGGGGAAAAGAGAGGGTGGGAGAGGCTTGGGGGAACCCTGGGAGAAGGGAGCTGGAAGGGGGAAGCAAGGGGAAGAAGGGGGAGGGGAAGCTCAGGACTCAGGGTTGGGGGCCTCGCCGGACCAATCTGACTTTCATGCAAACCTGCTCTTGGGATTGCATGTGGCCTTTGGTGGCCAGGCTGGCAGCTATCCTACCATAGATGGCCGTGTTCCTCTGTCTAGGGCTCAGATCATGGGCGCTGGGGGCATCCCCTCCAAACCTGAATAAGGTCCGTGATCTTCACCCTGGACCAGGAAGGCGCTTGCCTTCTCCAGTCCCTTTCAGGCTCCTGGGAACTGGCAGACTGCTCCTGGGGAGCGGTGGAGGACTGGCTGCTAGTGGCTTGCTGGCTCATGTTTTGGGGCCACTGGGTCAGGGGCCCCGGTGGCCACTGCTGGCTCTGGGCTGGCAGGCTTGGAGCTGGCACAGGCACTGTGGCCAAGGTCTATCCCTTTAATGGCTCTGGGGCTGGAGGAAAAGAGAGTAAGTTTTCCTGGTTGTGCCCAGAGTGGCCACCAGGACTCTCTGGGAAGGGCTGGAGACCCCTTATTTTGAATTAAGTGTCTATACAGCACTTAATTCAAAATAGCTATTTCAAATTTGATGTTACTCCTCATAGAATGAGGTTTACCAAATTCGAAATAAGTGTTCCACTATTTCGAATTTATTTTGAAATAGTGGTTTGGCTGTGTAGACGCTATTAAAGTTAATTCGAAATAACTGCTGTTATTTCGAACTAACTTTGTAGTGTAGACAAACCCTTTTATTGGACCAGATGCTGTTGGTGAGAGACAAGCTTTTGAGCTTACACAGAGGTTTTCTTTGGGTGAAAAGCTCTGTATGGCTCCCAAGCCTGTCTCTCACCAACAGAAATAGGTCCAACAAAAGTTATTATCTCACCCACCTTGTGTCTCTAATATTCTGGGACCAAGATGGCTAATCAACACTGCATACAACCTTTTGTGGGTTTATATAAGAAGTTCAACAATGGGGAGCCTTCAGAATTAGACAGGAGGCCTCGGGGTCTTCTGTTGGTTTGAGATCACATACTTCAGGACCTTTTATCTTTGGGTTTCTCCCCTCAAACCAGGTTCCTTGCATCAAGCCTTGGTGATCATCTATCTTCAGGGTTGATAGGGGAGCTTACGGTCTTCACAAACCTTCATAACTAAGCTTCTCCCAACTTATCACAAATATTTTTTCATCATGCCCCCACAATCCCTCAACAACGCCTGCATTAACAGGAGTGTTATGAGAGAGACATGAGAAGGAATTCTTCTGCTCTTCTCTGCACTGATTAGGCCTCAACTGGAGTATTGTGTCCAGTTCTGGGCACCATATTTCAAGAAAGATGAGGAGAAATTGGAGCAGGTCCAGAGAAGAGCAACAAAAATGATTAAAGGTCTAGAAAACATGACCTACGAGGAAAGACTGAAAGAATTGGGTTTCTTTAATTTGGAAAAAGGAAGACTGAGAGGGGACATGATAGCAGTTTTCAAGTACCTAAAAGGGTCCTACAAGGAGGAGGGAGAAAAATTGTCCTCCTTGACCTCTTATGATAGGAAAAGCAGCAATGGGCTTAAATTGCAGCAAGGGAGGTTTAAGTTGGACATTAAGAAAAACTTCCTAACTGTCAGGGTGGTTAAATACTGGAATAAATTGCTTAAGGACCTAGCAGAATCTCCATCATTGGAGATATTTAAGAGTAGGTTAGGTAAAGATCTATCAGGGATCTAGATGGTTCTTGGTCCTCCCGTGAGGGCAGGGGACTGGACTTGACGTCCCAAGGTCCCTTCCAGTTCTAGTATTCTAACACACTCTCTCCACTTCCATCAATGATACCAAACTCAACACTGGGTTTGTTCAATCCCCACACTACTAATTTCCATGACTTTTTCTTTCCCAATAAAACAAAATCTTATCTCTTGTCATTTAGGAGTGCTTAAACAATGGAATCACAGATGGATGAACAGACTCACGGACAGACAGACAGATGCACTAAAAGAAAAAATATTTCTTATATATATATATATATATATATATATATATATATATATATATATATATATATGAGAGAAAGAGAAAAGGATCAGTTTTATTTTGAGTTTTTGATTACTATATGTGAGGATTAGAATAATTTTATTTTTTCTCCCTAATGCAAAAACTCCATCTTTTTAAAATGAATCCATGCAACAGTCAGTTAACACAGCTGGCTACGTTTGAGGGGTGGGAGATGGGGGAAAAGGAAGGAATATGCTGAGCCCTGTAAAGGGCTATAGCAGATTACTCCCTCCACATTCTGTGTAATAAGGAGCTACAGGAGGTGCTGTCCCTGCTCCTTGTGAAGAACTGAGCACACCATGGAAACAGTGCAAATGGCTTCAAAAAGGTGCCCCAGGACTAGGGAAGAGCAGAAGACAACTGAGGATATAGGCACAAGTTGACAGCTGCCCCAAAAAACTAAATGTAAAAGAGGATCCCATCCCCTAAAGACTCTCCACATAAAAGGAATAACTCTTGGAATTTTGTATTGCTCATGTGTACAGGCGTTTAAACAGCCCTGAAAATACTAAGCAGAAGCAACACAACTAAAGGGGAATGACAGTCCACAGAACAACACCTTTACTTAAAATGATTAAATTAAAAAGAGCTTATTCTCTGTGGTTAAGAAACACCTTACACAAGAAAGTGCAGAATCTAAAATGTGACTGAAAAAGACTATATGTGGTGAGGCACAGTGATCTGATTGGTAACGATGGTACCATAAGAGTAAAAATAATATGGTAAACATTATCCCTAGTATATTGTCTTTTTGCAAGAATAACACTGTGAGAAGACTAATCTGTGCAGTTTATAAAGAGGTAGTTGACATTAACCCCTGTGTTTAGGTTCCCTAATATAATGGATTCTCACTACCTTTTCAAAAATTGTAAAGCTAGAAGGACTATTACAAATATCTCATCTGACATCCTGTATAACACAGGCCACAAAACTTCTCCCAGTAAGGAACCATGTAATTTCTGTTTGAACTACAGCATATGTTCTAGAAAGATATCCAATCTTGATCTTGGAGATGCTCTCTCACATGCATTTTTTGCAGTAGATCTTAGATATTTGGCAGGTGGAAAGCTCTCAGGCTACAGATGTGCCTTTTCTTTGTGCCATGAAATTCCATTTAGTTTTTGATGGGATATAAACTGCTTATAATCATCGCTTCACTTCTATTGGTTACATTGATCAGGAAAATATTAGTAGCGTGCCAAAATAACTAGACTATGAACACACTAAGACCGAGTTCATTCCCCTGTGAACACAGCAACAGCAGACACTGGGCTGGAAACCCCTGGACATTGCCAGAGTTGCTGTTAGCAGAAAAGCTGGGTTGGGCCAGATTCACTCCCACAAAGATCAAGCACAAGAACATGAGAACAGCCATACTGGGTCAGACCAAAAGTCTATTTAGCCCAGTATCCTGTCTTCTAACAGTGGCCAATGTCAGATGCCCCAGAGGGAATGAACAGAACAGGGAATCATCAAGGGATTCCTCTCCTTCCATCTATTTCCCACCTCTGACAAACAGAGGCTAGGGACACCATTCGTACCCATCCTGGCTAATTAGTATTGATGGACCTAATCTGCATTAATTTATCTAGTTCTTTTTTAAACCCGGTTAAAGTCCTGATCTTCACAACATCCTCTTGCAAGGAGTTCCACAGGTAGACTGAGTGCTGTGTGAAGAAATCATAATGAACCTACTGATGAATATTGTTCCCTTCATGGGGCATCACGCAGAGAAGAAACGAGCTTCCCTCCCTGGGTCCAGCAGTCTTTTCACTGCCTTTTTCTGCCAGTTAAAACAGTGTGGTAGCTGCAATCTGTACTCCTATACTGAAAGTTCAAATTTGCTGATGATGCATGATGGGGAGTTATTAAACTTGTTACATAATAATTTGTTTTTACCCTTTTCCTGTAAACAAATTTCATATGCGCAACTCTCTTGAAATATTATTTAGGTTGTAAAGTCAAGTACTTCAAAGACAGGAAATTCCAGATTTACAGTTGCCCATGCAACCTTAATTTTGTCCCTTCCGTCTACATGCATTATGAGGCAGCCTTTAATTGCATGGTCACATACTATGTTTTCCTTAGGATCCTTGCCTCATTCAGTGCACAGGATGGATACACAACAGAGAAGAACTAAGCAGTACAATAAACCACATATTCACATTTCGTAGCTTTTGAATTCTTCAGTTTGCAACCTAAATACTAATCTTTTAACTTTTTAAAATATATAATACCAGATTGGTAGAGATTTGTCCATCAAATCT
Organism: Pelodiscus sinensis; assembly: GCF_052426305.1. NCBI lineage: Eukaryota > Metazoa > Chordata > Testudines > Trionychidae > Pelodiscus > Pelodiscus sinensis. The sequence goes on along the minus strand of NC_143053.1, from coordinate 39,309,009 downwards.
CTTGTTCTTCACAACCATAGTTCCAGAAAATGGCGCAATGAATAAAAAAATGTAATGTCTTGTAAATGAACATGACAGATTAATATCCTGCCACATACTTGGGTCTTTAGTTCCCTATGGCAGTGCTTAGAATGGGAGTATGTCTCCATCTAGTCTAGATGAAATAATACAATTATATGTAGGGAAGTCACAAGGGAAAATTAGATCAAATTAGCCTCCAACTGATAAGGGAATGCACCTCCTTTATAATCAGGAAGTTATGCCTGATTCTCAGGGGCTTCTGAGCATCCAAGTTGCAGCTTTGGCTATTCCTTTTTTTTTTTTAATCTGCAGTTGCTAAGGGCACACCTCTTTGGACGGCAGGGAAAAGAAGAAGGAGCTGACATCAATCTAGATGAGTTAGTTATTATATCTGGATTTATCTTGTGTATTTTCTAATATCTGTAAAAATATCTAGAAATGAATGTGTCTTTTTTATAATAAAAATATGAAAAATAAATAATGGGTACTCTTAATATGGCAAACCCCATGACTCCAAAAAGCCTGTGAAACTTACCAGCATTCTATCCTCTGCTAACTGCTGTTACCATGACAACAGCTCTCCAAATCATGAAAAACAGGTCAGGTAATTTTAAACTATCCACTGTTTCCAGTTATTTTCAACAGTAGTTTTAAATTAACCAATATGTTTAAGACCATCAAAGGGGTTGCTGGCAATGGAAGACAGAGGACAACACTGCTAAGTTCCACAAGGTATGAAGAAAGAGGCAGAATTGCTTACCTATCTGTATCTCTCGACCTCACTGGCTTTCCATCTCTATACAAATCTTATCTGAAACTCTCTTCATTCTCTTGTTAATAGCTCTTAAAATTAAATAATAAAATGAACAGAAAATTACATGCATTTTACTTTAATAATAAGCACAAGCACATGATGTATCCTGAAGCCCTAATCCTGCTATCCAGTAAGACTGCTATCTTTGCATGAGGAAGGAGAGCAGGATTTGGCTCTAAGAACTCCAATCCTTCAAAGGGATTTATATTAGAGTACAGTTAGGAACTGTCTGTGCACACATATTGGAAAAAACACTGCCTTGTCCTGGAAATGTAACAATCACAAAGCGCAAGCAAAGAAAAGAAAGGTTATCACGTACACATAACAAGCAGGGAGATGACAGGTTTATGTTTTGTTTCTTTGAACACACACGTGCGCATGTGCACACAAACACACACAAATAAATGTTTCCCCATCAATCTATAGTAGCCATTACCAGTCCCAACTTGTTAGCAAATTTCTTTTTTTACTTCAACAGGCCACTCACTGAAACCTCCCTTCCATACCTTGATTTAAAGTTGCATTTTATTAGTGATCTAAAACTCTCCCAAAAATAAAGAAATAGCCATGAATTTAAGTTTGATAAAGGGAGAACAAACAATGAGCAGGGTGATGTGTGTATATATTATGGACAAGATGCATGCTTAGCTCTATTTGATTGTTTTACCTAAACACATACTTCTTTCCCTCCTAACCTTAGGTAGTTGTGTGTCTTTACATTGTAAGATCACAAGGGCAGGGGTTGTCTTTCAATCTGAGGACAGCATCTAGCACATGTGTGAGCTTCTTAACATAATTAACAAGTAACAAAAAAGTAAATGCTACTTCATTATTAACTAACAAAGCACGCTACCATTTTATAAAAGCAGTAATTTAGTTGGAAAAAGTGCAGTATTTTACATAGGTGACAATGATTTACAATGATTTTGAATATTTACTAGTAAACTGTCAATTAGTTTGAGTTTTAATTAATTTAAAAATGCAGCTGATGTCAGAACTTTTTGTTGTCCTGAATGATGGCAACAATGAAGTAGCACAGTCTCTCCAGATTTCTAATAAAGTTTAAACTCATTGTGTACATATGTCACATGTGAACAATTTTTAATATTCACTAGGGGACTGTACCCACTGCTTGCAACACTCGTCAACCCCCTCTGATAATGATGTCATTCTGTTGCACGTCAGGAAAAACTTTTTTATAGAGAGAAATTTTTTCTATAATTCTTCATAACCAAAAAATTCTTTTTCATTCAGAAAAGCATTCTATGTCATAGAATTCCATAAAGAACTGGCTTTCTTTCAAAACTGCCCCATTTTGTACTCATGCTAATGGATTAAATAAAGATACCGGATGACTGGGACATTATCAACCTACCAAACAATGAAGGTGCCAATAGTTCTTTGTCTGTATAGTATCTGCTGTTGGTACTCTTCTTCTCTTATTGCCTCTTTTGACTAGCCGGTCTTTAGGTGCTTATAAACCATCTTGTTAGTCTTTAAAGTGCTACATAGTCCTGTTTTTGTTATAGACTATTTTTTTTTCCTGTTACATTCCAGCTCAGCTTTCTCCTTGATATTTTTATACCCCCTGCCTCTTCTTGTTTCCCTTCCTCCATCCCATTTTTTCTCCTTTCTCTGGTTTACCCCGCCCCCACCCGCTCCGTTCTATCCTATTTATTTTAGTTCTGGACATCCAACACTCCGGCCATCTGAAGAAGTGGACTATGCCCACGAAAGCTCATGATACCATCTTTGTTTTGTTAGTCTTTAAAGTGTTATCAGACTATTTGTTCTTTTTAAGTTTATCCATTTTGTACTGTTCTTACTGGGACATAGGCCACAGATAGCTCTTAGTAAAAATGACCACTTTCTCCATTTACTCATTCCTCACAATGTTCTTTCTCTGCCTCCTGATAGCACAGGGAGTCACTGTTCTCCCTAAGAGCAGCCTGGTTTCAGTCCCACTGGGAGCAAGTGGAGATGGTGGCCCTCTTTACCAAGGTCATCCTGAGATCTTAATTCCATTGAGAACCAATGGTGATGGTAGCCATTATCAAAAAGGTGTGTTCTTTGTGAATTCTTTGAAATAGAAATTTTTTCTTCAGTTTCTGTTGAAGTAGAAACTCTCAGTTTTACAAAATAATACCTAAATATTGGCTTATAGTGACACCATGAGGGAAAAAAAATCAAATTTGCTTTTAAAAAGTATTTCCGTCTAATCTTGGACTAAAGCCACTGAGACCTGGTCCACACAAAGGTATTGTTTCAGTATAACTACTTTGATTAGGGATCTAATATTTTAAAAACTGTAGTACCTTTAAAATCCCAATGTGAATGCAATTAAACAGAAGTGGTGGCATTTTTTTTTAACAAGCCGAGCACCCAGAATTCCCATCACAATCAGTGGTAGTTTTGCCATTAACTTCAATGAGATTCAATGGTACTGAGCCTTATATGCAGAGCTTGTCATTGTGCTGCTCTACTTTTAAATGATGATTTATATAACATTACCTGGCCGAGGAAGAGGGACAGGAGACCCGATGAATTCTGCCCTGAGGCCCAAAATTGCTGTCAATGAGCCTGCTCTGAGTCAAGGGGCAAAGAGGTTGCTGGGGTTGTGAGGAAGCAGCGGCCAACTACCGGATTCCCTGAGTGGGAACCCAGAATAGTAGGTAGCCTGGGTTCCACCCCCCTCTCACTGCGGAAATAGCTGTGATATTTCCCTGGAAGGGGGGAGCACAGTGTGGCATAGCCAGAGGGCACAGTCCAAGGAGTGACATGGGTCCAGGAGCAGAAATGACAGTAGTGAGGCACCCCCAGAAGAGGGCACACTGGCAAACAGAGCTAATATCTAGGACAGCCAGCAGGAGGTGTTGCATTGATTAGTCCCACCTTGTCACAAGTAGTCTTTGTGCCTGGCCTGGTAAACTGACATGATATTTAGTCAGGCCAATTTAAAAAAACACTCAAAGTTGAAAAATTCAAAATGTGAGCCATCACTCTTTACTACTACTCAGTTTTGGGGTCAGATATTGCAACCAAAGGTATGCTACACTGCCTTGACATAAACAGAGATTCATGTAACATGGAAACTATGCATCTACAGACTTCTGGTTTAGACAGCTTTTTAGTGAGAAGACTACATGTCCATAAACATGAAATCACATGTTCTGATGTGTGAAAAAGCATCTTCTAAAACTTGTTCAGCTACAACTGTTTTTATAGATTTTGAAACTACTTTTGGATTACAAACGATACCAAGCTATGCTCAGTTAGCTATATTAACATAGACAGTTGGTTACTAAGGAAACAAGATGGACAATTATAACGAGCTATGTTGTTTCATCTCACCGTTCTCACTGTGTATTTATATTTGGTCTTCTGTTTAAACTAGACATGAATTATGTAAACCTTTTACATAATTAAGTATATGCAAAAAACCTCTAGTCTCTCCATTCTGATTGGTTAGAAGAAAAAATGTTATGTGTACATTTAAACTCTTAATCAGGAAACAGTTTCATGGCTGATAGAGAGTTGAGCAAAAGTGATGAAAAAGCTTCATGGCATTTTTTATCCTTTCATCATGGATAGGGTGCTACCAAATTCTATGGTCAATTTCATGGTCATAGGATTTTAAAAACGATAAATTCCATGATTTTAGCTATTTAAATCTGAAATTTCATGGTGGTGTAATTGTAGGGATCCTGACCCAAAAAGGAGTTGTTGGTTTTTTTGGGGGGGGAGAGGGGTTGGAAGGTTATTGTATGGGGACTGCATTATTGCTACCCTTACTTACCTCTGCGCAGCTGCTGGCAGCAGCATTGCTTTCAGAGCCAGGCAGCTAGAAAGTGGTGGCTGTTGGCCTGGAATGGAGCTCTGAAGAGAATTCTACCTCAAGCAGCAGTGCAGAAGTAAGGATGGCATGGTATGTTATTGCCCCCCATACTTCTGTGCTGCTGCCTACAGAGCTGAGCTTCTAATCACTAGCCACTGCTCTCTGGCCACCCAGCACTGAAAGCAGCAGTACTAAAATTTCCTCATGTTAATCTTTTTTCATTTAAATATCTGTCATCCCAAATATGAGCCCAGAAAAAGGCTCCACATACAACAAAAAAAAAATAGTTTCATGTTATTAACAGCACAACACAAAATTGTTGAAACTTGTTTATGATTTTCAGGAAATGTATGTTTCCAGTTGGCAGAGCTGCATGCTACCTGGAATGTCTCCAGGTGGCAGATACCAGGAGGCCTCTTTTCAGAGGCTTGCTGCAAAATAAGTGTGTTTTGTCGTGCGAATATGCAGCTGCGGACTAGCAGCAGCAACATTACCAGAGTGCAATGGGACACTGGGCGGTATCCGATGTTCTGACTAAAAGTCACAAGTGCCCGATGACGACATTGTGACATGGCGAATGCAGCCCGCCATCAAATAAGGCTGCCTACCCTCTCACTGTGCTGGTTATGGGGACCTGGGATACTTGGGTCCCTGGATTACTTTGGATAATCCGATTGGCATATGAATTATGAACGGTCACCAGCATCCAAGAGATAGTGACTCCTTATGTCACCCCAGGGAAGAGAACCCTGACAGAAAATTCTACACTGCCTTGTGGGTAGGCTCGTGGGAGTAAACCCAGACAGATAATCCAGAGCGGAGACCCTAAGGAGGTTAACAGTGAGGATTTATCCAATCTGCTTTTCCAGCATCTCCTGCAGTCACCTCAGTTCCTAACATACTGGCTCTTGTCTTTCCTTTTGATCTAACTGGGGCAACTGAGAGGGGGATAGTACAGCTTGGGCAACACACTTTCCTCAATCACTAGCCCAGGTAATGCAGCGCTCAGGAGGAGACACTTACCCGACTGTCACTGCTGCTGCTTACCACCGTCTATTGAGATGAATGGGCCATATACGTTTGGAATTATTAATTGATTACTAATTGTTGGCATGAATGAAATTGTAAATGGTACCTAAGGGATTAAAACACTTCTGAAATCTCACCTGATATTCATAAAAGAAGAACTGAACATAACAGTACCTTTCCATTTAGCTCAAGAAAGTGTATGAGAGACAGTTTAAAGAACCAGTAACTTAGGGTATGTATGAATGCAAAAGACTATTCTAGCTCTGTAAGGCCTATTTCTTACTTCCTCATCTTACAAAACTCCCATAGAGTGAATGCACATTGTGAAGCTGGTGACATGTAGTACTGCTGGATCAACATTAATGATATAGAAGTTAAGATTACTGAAAAGCAATTATACTTTCTGTTTAAGTATAATGAATTATTAATTACCCCTTTCTCATTTTCTAGCTACAGTATTTTAGTAAAACATCTTAAACTCTGATACCAGGAGTGGATGATAATTTTGTGGGGCCCAGGGCAGCACCGCAGGGCGGCACAATTTCATGCATGCGCCTTGGAAGCAGCTGACCAGAAGTAGCATGCGCGGGGTGCCTGCACAGGGCCTATTGAAGCGCGGGGCCCGAGGCAAACGCCCCGCTCGCCCTGCCCTATATCCGCCACTGTCTGATACAATGATATAAATCATTGCATCTGACTGTCAGTCATTTCATTCTACATATGGGGCATGGATGGAACTGGGCAGCAAAGGAACATTTAAGCCACATGTATGCCAGTTCTACCACAGCTAGCACAATGCTCTCTTTAGGTAATTTACACCCCACTTCAAAGTCCCTTTATGTTGAACAATGATTATACTATCGATATAATAAAGTAGTGTCATGTTACATGAACCATCTTCCTTCTTTCCTTCCTTTCATACAAGAAAAGCTACTGTACTAATCCTCTATAACAAGAAGTACATCATTCAACGAGCTCCCGGAGCTAGCCGAGTTAGTCTGTTACAGAAAAAACAACAAATGGTCTGGTAGCACTTTATAGACTAACAAAACAAGTAGATGGTATAATGAGCTTTCGTGGGCACAGCCCACTTCTTCAGATGACTGGAGTTATGAGTAGGGGATATGAAAACTCGAAATAAATAGGAGAGGGGAAAAGGGGGGGGGAAGGAAGTGGTGTGTGAGACAGAACATCATTAAGTATCTGGAGAATGGGTACTTAAACCTAAGCACATAAAAATCAAAGTCAATAGATAGATTGCTAAGACAGGAAGGATACCACTCAGAGAGCTGTTAGCACCTTCAGTGGTTATTAAATAGGTAGTGTCCTAGCCAGACCATATCACGATTGAGTCCATTAGCATGTGAATTGAATTTGTGGATAAACTGTGATTCCAGTCCTTCTCTAATGAGTTCAACTGCTAAGCTATGCACAATGCTCACAAAATATGTGCAGAGCGTGGAGATGCAAATACTAACATGCATGTGTGCACACTTAACCATATCTGCTCTCTTGTCTGTATTATGAACTGAAGTTGATGAGAATTCTGCATGAAGACCAAATTGCTAACAATCCCCCATCTGGTTCACAAGAACAAACACTGTACACAATGGTATGCAGCCCTTGTTTGTTTCATATGCCTACTCAAAATCTAAACAAACTGAGAAACTTGAATTTCTTATTTGTTTAATAAAAAAAAAGCCATGCATCTTCCTGCAAACATCTGGGAATGCACTGCAATAAAAAGACTTGAGGAAGAAGTCTGTGTAGCTTAAAAGCTTGTCTCTCACCAACAGAAAGTTGGTTCAGTATTACCTTTCTCACCATGTCTCTCACAAAAATCATACAACTAATTTCAAACAAAGCAAAACTAATATATTTAAATACTTCAGAGTGCTTAGAAGAGGGCATGAAATGGCTCAACCATACATTATTACGTGAAAAAATCTCATCTAATATAGACAATATACCAAACACAAAGCAAGGGTAAAAACAGCCAAGGCTAGGAATGGAAACAGGTCTCCCCAATAAAGCTAACTTAGCAGAGCAAGTATGTGTGTGTGTTGAGAATGTTAAGTATCAGATAACTGACTAATCGAATAGTTGATGCATTTTTGCATTGACTATTTGATTAGTAGATAGGGAACCTCCACTCTTGGGCTGTTGCTACTACACTTCAAAGGTGAAAGTGCCTGCGGGCTGCTGCTACACTTCAAAGGTGAAAACGCTTGTGGCGCTGTCGCTTTGAAATGCTGTAGTAGCGTTTCAAAGCGGCAGTGCTGCACTGAGCCTGGGATCAGCTAGGGACTCCCCAACTGATCCTAGGTGCCACATGGTGCTACTGCTTTGAAATGCCACAGGGAATGTGAAGCCCGGCTCCCCATGACATACAAAGTGGCAGTGCCACATGGAGCCCAGGGTCAGCAAGGGACTCCCCAGCTATTCTGGACTCCACACATCTCTGCCACTTTGAAATGCCATAAGGAGCCTGACGCCAGGCTTCTCACAGTATTCAAAGTGGCAGCACTGCACAGAGCAGCTTACCTCGGGCTCCGTGCAGTGCTGTCACTTTGAAGTATCCTCCACTTCTCTCTATCTGATAGAGACAGCAAAGGAGGGGAAGCGACTAGTCGACTAGCTTGTCGACTAGTCTTTCACATTCCTTGTGTGTGGTTTTTTTTTTATAAATACAATACACACACACACACACACACAAAAGATATGGGAGTTTACATGAGTACAGAGCATATAACATTTAATTTAATGGTATTTTACTATTCTCTAATCAATTGTCACACTATACATGTGTAAATGTTAAAGTACTTGGCATCTACACTATTATTTTATAATAATTATTTCACTAATGTATTTGTTCTGCATGCATCCCATTGAATGATTCTGCCGAGGGTACCAGATGGCTTTTTAAATATTTGTTACTATTCCAGAATCTTTGTCACCCAAAATATATCTACTTAATATATGGTACTATAGCTGTTGCAAAACATGATCTACACATTCTCTGTTTAATGCTAAACAATCTGGATACCATTTCTGTTTGGAAATAATTATATGAAAGACAGAAATCACTACACTCATGTTGCTGTAATAAGCAGATTTGCCTTTTTTATTTTTCATTAGTTATCCTATGCAGGAAAAGAAGTTTTCCTCAGTTTTTAAGTGCTGCTAAAATAATTGGTTTACTCAGTGAAATGAGACTTTATAACTCTTCCTAAATTAGATTAAGCTGGTAGTGCCAATGCCTAAGTGATCAGTAATTAGACTAATTTATCATTTTGATATGATTAGTGTAGAACTATTTAGTACATTTGCATCCCACAGTAATACAGATTACTGAGGGAAAGAGGTTTTCAAGAATAAATTTTAGATGTACAATTTCATAGTGAAAAAGTCAAAAGGTGTCATCAGTACATCATCATACAACATAATGGATGACACTCACACCCGAATAAAAAAATAACAAATAAAGTGAAGAGATCTGCTTAAAGAATACTGCACGCAAATTTATTGCCAACTCAAAATAATGGATTGCCTGCAGCATTTAGATATCTAATCCAAACCATTTCTTAAGAATCTGCCAGTAGAAAGGCACAATAGGTATAAAAACAACTACATTTCACAAAGGCTTAGTTTTTTAAATAGTAAAATTAAACAAAACACAACTTAGGCTAATTTGGTTTTCTATTCCAAATTTCCACTCATACGCCAGAAGCAGCTGATTGGAGTAGGTTTAGCTATGTAAATTTAAAGCACATTCAAAAATCAACCATAAGAGGGGAAGGCTGTGCACACTGAGTAAGTGATACTGATACTTTCAGTACAATTTAGTTAATAGTTAATATATGGGTTTTTTTCCCCCACAAAATGTAAAACCTAAAGATTCTCCATAAGAATGCAATTTTCCCATGGCAAATGGATTTCTAGGATCCCTGTTCATCAGCAGCTCTTTGAGACAGCCAGTCTCCCAATATATGATAAATTACAAAGAGGTTTTATTTATCTATATATCAGGTTTCCAGATGGTTTACCAAAAATACTGAACACCCTCGCTCCCCTCAAAAAAAATGGGGAAAATTTTTGTTGAAAAAAAGCGGGGGGAGGGAGACCAAAGTTGTTGAGGGGGGAAAAAAAGGTAACCAGAGAGTTATTAAAAAGTTTAAAAAACAGCATGGCCCCTTTAAGAAAAGGAGGGGCTGGGCTCTGCCTCTCCTAACAGGCTGCTGACAGCTGGTGGCCATCTTGCCTCCCTCCCTGCTCGGGCCAGACAGCTCCCCTGTGAAAGACTAAATGATTTCTTTGCTTCAGTCTTCACAGCTGATGATGCTAGGGAGATTCCCAAAACTGCACCATCCTTTGTGGGTGATGAATCTGAGGAACTGTCTTGTATTGAAGTGTCATTAGAGGAGGTTTTGGAACAAATTGAAAAACTTAACAGTAACAAATCATCAGGACTGGACGGCATTCACCTAAGGGTTCTGAAAGAACTCAAATATGAAATTGCGGAACTATTAACTATGGTTTGTAACCGATCCTTTAAATCAGCTTCTGTACCCAAGGACTGGAAGACAGCTAACGTAACGCCAATATTTAAAAACAGCTCTAGAGGTGACTCTGGCAATTACAGGCCAGTAAGTCTAATGTCAGTACTTAGCAAATTAGTTGAAACTATAGTAAAAAGTAAAATTGTCAGACACGTAGAAGAACATAATTTGTTGGGCAAAAGTCAACATGATTTCTGTAAAGAGAAATCACATCTTACTAATCTATTAGAGTTCTTTGAAGGGGTTAACAAACATGTGGACAAGGAGGATCCAGTAGATATAGAGTACTTAGATTTCTAGAAAGCCTTTGACAAGGTCCCTCACCAAAGGCTCTTGTGTAAATTAGGCTGTCATCGGATAAGAGGGAAGATTCTTTCATGGATTGAGAACTGGTTAAAAGACAGGAAACAAAGGGTAGGAATAAATGGTAAATTTTCAGAATGGAGAGGAGTAACTAGTGGTATTCCCAAAGGGTCAGTCCTAGCACCAATCCTATTCAACTTATTCATAAATGATCTAGAGAAAGGGGTAAGCAGTGAGGTGGCAAAGTTTGTGGACGATACTAAACTGTTCAAGATAATCAAGACTAAAGCAGACTGTGAAGAACTTCAAAAAGATCTCACAAAACTAAGTGGTTGGGCAACAAAATGGCAAGTGAAATTTAATGTGAATAAGTGTAAAGTAATGCACATTGGAAAAAATAACCCCAACTATACATACAATATGACGGGGGCTAATTTAGCTACAACTAATCAGGAAAGAGATTTTGGAGTTATCATGGATAGTTCTCTGAAAACGTCCACACAGTGTGCAGCGGCAGTCAAAAAAGCAAACAGGATGCTAGGAATTATTTAAAAAGGGATAGAAAATAAGACACAGAATATCTTACTGCCACTATATAAAACTACAGTACGCCCACATCTTGAATACTGCATACAGATGTGGTCTCCTCACCTCAAAAAAGATATTTTGGCATTAGAAAAGGTTCAGAAAAGAGCAACTAAAATGATTAGGGGTTTCGAACAGGTCCCATATGAAGAGAGGCTAAAGCGACTGGGACTTTTCAGTTTAGAAAAGAGGAGACGGAGGGGGGATATGATAGAGGTATATAAAATCATGAGTGGTGTGGAGAGGGTGAATAAAGAAAAGTTATTTACTTGTTCCCATAATATAAGAATTAGAGGACATCAAATGAAATTAATGGGTAGCAAGTTTAAAACTAATAAAAGAAAGTTCTTCTTCACACAGCGCACAGTCAACCTGTGGAACTCCTTGCCAGAGAAATCTATGAAGGCTAGGACTATAACAGAGTTTTAAAAAGAGCCAGATAAATTCATGGAGGTTAGGTCCATAAAAGGCTATTAACCAAGGGGTAAGGAATGGTGCCCCTGGCCTCTGTTTGTCAAAGGCTGGAGAACGATGGCAGGAGACAAATCGCTTGATCCTTGTCTTTGGTCCACTCCCTCTGGGGCACCTGGCATTGGCCACTGTCAGCAGACAGGATACCAGGCTAGATAGACCTTTGGTCTAACCCAGTATGGCCATTCTTATGTTCTTAGGTAAGTGGCGGGCGGTGGAAGGGGCCTGGGCCCAATTGCTGAGTGTGTATAGGGTTGCCAGGTGTCCAGTATTGACCCGGACCGTATGGTATTTTTACCCCCTGGCCGGGAAAAAAATCAGAAAATACGATTTTAAGGGTCCGGTATTTTCTGAATTTTTTTTTACTTGACAGGAGGCAAAAATACCAGACTGTCTAGGTCAATACCCGACACCTGGCAACCCTATCTATCTATAACATTAAAAATATACATTAAAAGAACAAAGTCAAGCAATTGCATCACTTCTGCCAAATGCCTCAATGCTAAGTGCATCCAAGACGTACAATACTTGGACAGTCTGCTGTTCTGCCTTTTCTAAGCTGCTAGAAAGCATTGTTCCTTCTAACTATACATGTTCAGCATATACAGATGCTGAATTTTGTACAGGTCAATACTGGCTGTAGAGGCAGCGTGTGTAGAGGCGGGAAGATCTTGAAGGGAGACAGCTTACTCCTTGCTATGCTGTAGATCCAAGCAGCAAGCCAAATGTAGGAGTGGAAGAGAAGAAAGGAAATATCTGAAAGACCTCACTAAAAATGGTGCACCCTATATACTACTGTGCACGGAGTCCGGGATTAATCTGCCCTCACTTATGGTTAATCACTGGTATATATCAAAAGATGTGGAATCTTAGACCCCAGCCCAACAAAGCACTAAGCATGTGCTTAACTTTAGTGAGACAATTCATAGAATCAAAGGGTTAGAAGGTATTGTAAGATTCTTCTAGTCTAACTCCCTGCCAAGATACAGGATTTGTCATGTTTATTCATGTGTATCCCGTGTTTTTAAATATTTTATTTACATAAGTCCCTGCTGTACTTGGGCCTAATAAATAAAATGTTTAAAATTTGTATTGGTTATTAATTTATTTGCATTTCATTGTCATAAAAGACACATACTTCTGGGTTTCAGCCTTTGGCATCTGATTTGGAAATACATTAGCAAACAAAAAGAATCTAGAATCCTTAAGCTAGTAACAGATATGGAATGTCACAGCCTTCTTTTTCAACAGAGGAAAATAAAACTGATATGCCATTTCCTAAGGGAAGCTGGATGAGTGTTAATCTATTTAAATTAATGCTTTCAGTATGTAGAATTACAAGTAAATAATTTCATTTTTCTAACAACATAATTAGATTATTTAAAAGAATATAGTCCCAGCAGCTACAAAACTTAAGCAAGGCCTTCTTGGAAACAAATGTGGTAGAATCCTTATTCATGCTGAAAAGAATCTTACTCCGCAAGTATAGACTACAATGGGACCATTTGTGGAGGAAAGTTCTATTCAACATGAATTAAGGGTATAAGAATCAGGTCCACTGAAATTACCCACAGTGGGCCCAATCCAGCACAATTTATTCTGCCAAAACTACCACTAACTTGAATAGGAGATTGTCTGGGCAAAAAATGTAGCATTACACCAATAGAAAAAATCAAATCAGGAAACTCAGAAAGACATTATGGCCAGAAGACACAACTCAACAGAGACATGTCTCAATCTTACATTTAGCATTAATGGATAGAGAATGAACAGATCAGTCCAGTATTCTCAAGTCAGATGACTGTAGGTAAAAAAATTAATGGAAAAATAGAACATGAACATTTGCTTTCAAAAAAGAAAAATTATTACTGAAATACTTTTTTAAAAGTTTAATTCAACTTTAAATATGACTTTTCATTTGGAAAGTTTCTTACTTGCCAGGGACAAGTGCATTTCTTAAACCTGTGTACAGACACCCACATCTATAACCACATACGTATAACTCTTAAACATTTACCAATTGTCTTAGATAACTGAATCTCTTTACCTCAGTGTTTTAAATGTTTTATGTATTCATTATAGCAAGTATAGTGAAGTCAGGTACTACTGCAGATATTTGGGTTAACCTTCTCTGTTTATAGTATTTAAAGACAAATTAACAGATTTTTAGGGTGACTATTGAGTCTGCATTATATAATTTTTGTTGTTTCAAAATAAATAATTGTATTTGAATATACTTCTATCTTGAATTTGCAGGTACTGAAAAGAAAAGTTTACTGGAATACTTTGAGATGTGTGTCCGTGTGGGTGCCCAACTCTAGGAGTGTGTTGCTGCACCTTTCTTCTGAGATATTTGGTAGCAGTGCCTTCTCTGCCTGGCCATGCGCCTTACACATCCCCATACAGAGGCTATCTAAGGCTGTGCAAGCAAACTGTCTTCAATTCCTTCTCTATCACAAAGCTCACAGAGGCATCTCCAAAAGAGAGGTGAAGAATGCAGGCAGTGGAGCACCCTTAAGGACATAAATCTCTACGAACTCTGTTTACTGAACAAGATGAATCAGAGCTGTAACCAAGTATTTTAGCATGAAGGTGAGCAATCATATTTATGTCCTGTAGAGACAACCTGGATTTTTGCCTCCCATTTAGCACAGACATTTTCAAACTGTGAGGTGCATCTCACTAGAGGGATGCAACCCACAGTTTGAAAATCATTGTTGCCAGGAGCCAGCAGAATGGAAGCTGGTGGGAGCTGCCCTGTCCACTTGGTCCCCCAGCTTCCTGCACTGTGGGATCTGAGTGCTAACTAGCTGCCTAGCAGACCTTCTTCCCCTCCTTGCCAGGCCAGGTTGCCTCTATATAGACATTGCACTCCTCAGGCCAGGTGGGTGACAAAGCTTCAAGCTACATCCTGGACACATCCTCTTGTCTTAGACCAAAGATATGCAAGTTGACCAGCACTAGGACCCAGGAGGTGGCGTCCAGTTGCAAAGACAGGAGAGACAGCTCTAGATCATGCACTCCACTCCCTGCCCAGGCCTCTGTTGGGGGGGGGGGGGGAAGAGTGGCAGAATGCCCCCGAAACTATATACATGGGCTCCACCAGATGCTAATTGGCCCTATCCTATGGTCGTGGGGACTGACACTGGTAGGCCTGATCCTGTGCTGCCCTGTTTTTGCATCCCTGCTGGCTCTGCGTCCTGGGGAACTCCAGCCCTGTCCTAATTATGGCTCTGGTGAGTAACTTCTCCTTTGAGTAGTGTCCCTAGGTTTCGCCATTTCAGGCAATTCTCTAACAGTAACCCTTTAAGAAGGTGGGAGTTTCATAGTCCATTACTAAAGAAGAAACTATATTGCCTCCCGCTGCTGCATCTAATCTTGCAACATTAATTAGGGTTCAGAGGTAGGAAAACATATGTATCAAGCACCATGTTGCAGCCCTGCAGATTTTACTAACCAGGTCATCTTTGAGTACAGCTACAGACATAGACTGTGAGCTAGTCGAGTGTGCAGCTGCTTTTATGGGAGTGGTAACCATAGTAAAACCACAGCAGGAAATAATATATCCAGAGATCCATTTAGAAAGTCTCTGAATGTAGACAGACATTCCCTATTTTCTGTCTAAACAAAATATTAAGGAATTTTCCTTCATGGCCTAGATCATGTAAAAGGCTTACTCCCTCTTAACATCTAGTATAGTATGAAACACAGACTCATTTCCAACAGGTAATCCAAGACTAAGGAAAAAGACAACTTGATAGGAAAATGATGGTAATGAGTACACCAAACATTATACCTTCAATTTCTGATATAAGTATGTCTAATAGATTCTCTTTTGCTATTAACTTCCAGTATACATGGTCTCAAGTCCAGAGAATCACAGAAATCAAATCTGTACTTGCAGGACATTGAGACTGGGTTAAAACTGATCCACGTACTGCATCAACTGTAAAGGTTTGATTGGGAGCTGCCACAGCGGTAGAGAGGTGAATTTAATGAGGTAAGGAAGCCAAACTCTGTTTAGTCCTGTCTGATCTTGATAAAGATTTGTAAGAACAACAGAGTTGTAAGTTATGCATAGAAGACACCCTTTGTCCATGTACTAAGGAAAGCATCTCCTAGAGATTGTGGATTGAGCTCCCCTATGGAACAGAATTTCCTGCATTTTGTGTTGGCTGCCATGGCAAAAAGATCAATGTATTGAAATCCTCAAGCTAAGCTGTGTCATGAAGTTGATAAAACCTGGTCGTTGAGTGGTCTGGACTCCTGGCCAAACCATCAAAACAGGTGTTAGTATGATGCTGAAGTCAAGGATGAAGCAGTCAAGGTAGCTGCAGGCTCTTTGTTTGAAAATCTCAACCTCTTAGCTGGTGACTTACAGAAGGTAGAAAATAGAGTCTGTTTGTTAGGTGTATGTGTATGCAGATCGTTGTGCTGCTTGAGACCCTTTTTATTTGCAAGCATATATATCCCAAAAGATAGTTAGCCACGATCCTTTAGGGTATGAAACAAATCATCTGGAATCTGTGAAAAGCTACTGGCCTTCAAAAGCCAAATATTCCACAGTCAAATGTACCTCCCATGGAAATGCAGACAACTGAAGTCAGGAAGCTCCTGCATCACTAGTGCTTTGGAAATAGACCTGTCCGCAGAGTCTGCCATATGAAGTGAAGCTTGCAGTGAAATTTTTACTAAAACCTAGCCCTCCTTTATTCTAGCACTGAACTGTACTCAATGATCTTGGGTAAATAGTCAATAAAGCAGTAACCTTCTCATAGTTCAGGAAATTGTATTTTGAAATGAGTGCCTAGTGGCTATCTATTCTCAATGGAAGTGTTACTGTTATAACCAAACATATTCAGATGTTTCTGGTTCTTATTATAAGAGATGATTTTTAGAGCATTCTACCTGACTCTTCCATTGACTGCATCCATGACCAGAGAATTTGATGAGAAAATAAAAACTCATAATTGGGTCCCTACCAAATTCATGGCCATGAAAAATGCATCACGGACCATGAAATTTGGTCTCCCCTGTGAAATCTGGGCTTTTGTGTGCTTTTATCCTATACAATACAGATTTCATGGGGAAGACCAGAGTTTCTCAAATTCGAGGTCCTGACCCAATAGAGAAATTGCAAGGGTGTCAAAGTTATTTTAGGGAGGTTGCAGTATTGCCATGCTCACTTCTGTACTGCCTCATAGACTTTAAAGTCAGAAGGGACCATTATGATAATCTAGTCTGACCCCCTGCACAATGCAGGCAACAGAATCTCACCCACCCACTGCTAAAATAATCCTCTCACCTATATCTCAGATATTGAAGTCCTCAAATGATGATTTAAAGTGACCCGTGCCCCATGCTATAGAGAAAGGCAAAAAACCTCCAAGGCCTCTGCCAATCTACCCTGGAGGAAAATTCCTTCCCAACCCCAAATATGGCAATCAGCTGAACCTTGAGCATGTGGGCAAGACTCACCAACCAGACACCCAGAAAAAAGTTCTCTATAGTAACTCCTATCATCCCACCATTGGCCTATTTACTACTGATAGTGAAAGGTCAATTAATTGCCAGGATCATGTTTTCTCATCAAACCATCCCCTTCATAAACCCATCTAGCTTAATCTTGAAGCCAGATAGGTCTTTTGCCCCCACTACTTCTCTTGGAAGGCTGTTTCAGAACTTCACTATTCTAATGGTTAGAAACCTTCCTCTAATTTTGAGTCTAAACTTCCTGAAAGCCAGTTTATATCCATTTGTTCTTGGGTCCACATTGGTATTGAGCTTAAATAATTCCTCTCCCTCCCTGGCATTTATCCCGCTAAGGGAATGTCTACACTACCACCCTAGTTTGAACTAGGCTGGTTAATGTAGTCAATCGAAGTTGCAAATGAAGCCCAGGATTTAAATACCCCGGGCTTCATTTGCATCTTGCCGGGTGCCGCCATTTTTAAATCCCCGGTAGTTCGGACTCCGTGCCCGCGGCTACACGCGGCACGGAGTAGGTAGTTCGAATTAGGCCTTCTAATTCGAACTACCGTTACACCTCGTTCCATGAGGAGTAACAGTAGTTCAAATTAGACAGCCTAATTCGAACTACCTACTCCATGCCGCGTGTAGCCGCGGGCACGGAGTCCAAACTACCGGGGATTTAAAAATAGCGGCGCCCGGCAAGACGCAAATGAAGCCCGGGGTATTTAAATCCCGAGCTTCATTTGCAACTTCAATTGACTACATTAACCAGCCTAGTTCAAACTAGGGTGGTAGTGTAGACATACCCTAATATAGTTAAAGACAGCAATCATATCTCCCCTGAGCCTTCTTTTGGTTAAGGTAAACAAGCCAAGCTCCTTGAGTCTCCTTTCATAAGACAGGTTTTCCATTCCTTGGATCATCCTAGTGGCCCTTCCTTGTACCTGTCCCAGTTTGAATTCATCCTTCTTAAACATGGGAGACCAGAACTGCACTCAGTATTCCAAAAGAGGTCTCACCAATGCCTTATATAACGGCACAAACACCTCCTTATCTCTACTGGAAATACCTAGCCTAATGCATCCCAAAACCGTATTAGCCTTTTTCACGGCCATGTCACATTGGCGGCTCATAGTCATCCTGTGATCAACCAGGACTCGGAGGTCCTTCTCCTCTTCCGTTACTTCCAACTCATGTGTCCCCAGCTTATAACTAAAATTCTTGTTATTAATCCCTAAATGCATAACCTTACACTTCTCACTATTAAATTTCATCCTATTACTAGTACTCCAATTTACAAGATCATTCAGATCTTCCTGTATGATATCCCGATCCTTTTCTGAATTGGCAATACCTCCCAACTTTGTGTCATCCACAAACTTTATTAGCATACTCCCACTTTTAGTGCCAACGTTCGTAATAAAAAGATTAAATAATAATGGTCCCAGAACTGATCTCTGAGGAACTCCGCTAGTAACCTCTCTCCAGCCTGACAGTTCACCTTTCAGTATGACTTGCTGTAGTCTCCCCTTTAACCAGTTCCTTATCCACCTCTCAATTTTCATATTGATCCCCATCTTTTCCAATTTAATCAATAATTCCCCATGTAATACTGTAGCAAATGCCTTACTGAAATCGAGGTAGATTAGATCCACTGCATTTCCTTTATCTAAAATATCTGTTACTTTCTCAAAGAAGGAGATCAGGTTGGTTTGGCACGATCTACCTTTTGTAAAACCAAGTTGTAATTTGTTCCAGTTGCCATTAATCTCAATGTCCCTAACTACTTTCTCCGTCAAAATTTTTTCCAAGACCTTGCATACTACAGATGTCAAACTAACAGGCCTGTAGTTACCCGGGTCATTTTTTTCCCTTTCTTAAAAATCGGAACTATATTAGCAATTCTCCAGTCAAATGGTACAACCCCTGAGTTTAGAGATTCACTAAAATTTTTTGCCTCAGAGCAGAGCAGGCAGAGAGCAGCGGCAGTTGTCCAGGCACCTGGCTCTAAAAGCAGCACCCCACCAGCAACAGCACAGAAGTAATGGTGGCAATATCATAGCATGCCACCCTTACTTCTGTGCTTCTGTCTTGGGCAGCCAAAGAGTGGCAGCTGCTGACTGAGAGCCCAGATCTGCAGGGCACAACACAGTAAGGATGGCAACGCCATACCATGCCATCCTTACTTCTGCATTGCTACTGATGGCAGTTCTTCCTTCAGAGCAGGGCACCTCAACAACAGCTAAAACAACAAAAAGTCCAGTGGCACTTTAAAGACTAACAAATGTATTAGGGTATTAGAGCATAAGCTTTCGTGAGCTACAACTCACTTCCATGAATGATAAAGAGAAAAAGGAAGAGAGAAAGACAGAAAGAAAAGGGGGAAAGGATACAGATATGGAACTGTAAGCTTATGCTTTAATAATGTGTTAGTCTTTCAAGTAACAACCAGAATCCTTGTTGTTTTTGCTGAAACAGACTAACATGAAACCTGGACAATAGTTGCTGCTTTCTGCCTTGCTAGCTCTGAAGGAAGCACCACCATCAGCAGCTGTGCAGAAGTGAAGGTGGCAGTATCACAACCCTGCTACAACAGCTTTGCAACCCCTACCACTCCTTTTTTGGATCAGGACCCCTACAATTACACCACCATTAAATTTCAGATTTAAAGAGTTGAAATAATGACATTTATGATTTTCAAAAATCCAATGTCCATGAAATTGATCAAAAAGGACCATGAATTTGGTAGGGCCTTACTTCAGTATGGCTGGAACATAGTATTTATCAGACCTCTTGCATGTGTCAGGGTTGGAGAGGCGCATTGTTGGAGTTGGCAGATGGACTTGGCTGGTTCCAGGTAAGGATGTAAAAGAGTAGTTGAATAAGAGGCAGCAATGGTGGAGGGAGCAGGAGCTGGTGTGGGGGGGAAGGCAGGTAGTGGCACAGCAGCACTGTGGCTCTGCCTTTTAAATGAAGAACCAAGAGACACTTACTACACTTAAAAGGCTGAGGCACAGTGTGGAAACCGGTACAAGCAGGGACTGATGCAGTCCCCACTCACGCTGGATCCCCAACTGCTGCAGCTCTGCCTTTCAAATGAAGTAAGAGCCACTAAAAGGATGTGCTACAGTGGGGTTAGCTCCTGAGGCTGGCGCAAGCTGAGTCCTGACTCACACTGCCCCCAGGAACTAACCCTGTTATGGCTCTGCTGTGTGCCTAGCTCCTCCTACATTGAAACTGCAGAGCTCACTGGGGATAGCATGCACCCTTCCCCATCGACTAATTGAGTAGTCAATGGAAATTCTATCAACTAGTCAGCTGATTAATCACAATTTAACATCCCTGCTTGCAGGAGGGTTCCATTAATTGACAGGGCTGAGGTAGCGATATGCAATATGTCCATGGAGTTCCTGGAATTCTTTCAGGGGAATTTGCAGGATGTTAACAACCCTCTTCACCAAGTCCTAGAATTGTCTGAAGTCATCAGCTAATGATGGTGGTGGGGGTGGCTTGACTACCTTATCAGATGATGACAACAAGATATTTGAAGGAGGAGGAGGAGGAAGAGTAACCTCAATATCCACACTTGCCTCTTGCTCCTCAAAGGTCAGAGGCCCAAAATGGGGAGGAGGGATTGAAAGAACTGGAGTACAAGATCTTTGTATTCCCTGTGCAACTGAGTTGAGGACCACAAAATTGCTGGTTAATGAGGAAGACTATAAGACTTGGGGGTGAGGTGGGGGAATCCAACAGTGGTAATCCCAAGTGCTGGAACGCAGGGGTATGATGTCCTGCCTGTGCTGCATCTGAAATGGGCAACAGCATCTCCTTGAATAAATTGGAGATCCTTGAAACAGAAAATTCAGAGCCTAAGTTAGAATGCTCCTCTACATACTACATCAGAGATGATAATCTTTGACCATCCAGGAGAAGAGATAGGTCACCCAGAAACATGAACAGCTGGTGACCTAGCCAACCTTTGATACCAAGAGACATCCAGAGGTTGCATTCCATACCATAAGGTCTTTCAGGTATCAGAATGCCAGTAGTAATAGAAGCACAAGAGAATTCGATACCAGCAGCAATGGTGTTGCTGAGACCACTGGGTGAGGCACTGACATCAATATTGGGGGATGGAGGATTCCATTGGATCCAGTCTTCAGGACTGAGCCCTTTATTGCTGAGGTATGGGACTTACTTGAAGTCTTAATTTGTCGAACTACACTCTTGTGGCCTGAGATCTCTGGTGATGAGATCATCTTTGATGAGGAACGCCCTGTTGTTTTGAACTTACCCCCTTTTTTCTACTTGGAGTGGGATGGTCTCAGTACTGGCAGTGCAGTTATTAGTAGCTCAGTTAAGGAGAGTATTGGAGACCAGGATTTCCATGCCATTTTCTCCTTGGAAGCTCTTGATAACTGTGACCTAACCTTGATGATAACATGGCACTAATCGATATAGAGGCTCCCTGTACAGGAAAGTTCTCTGTACCCACATTCCTAGTTGATTTTAAGGCTTGCTCCATTGTTAGTATTCTATGGGATTCCATTGCTGTTTCTATGGGATCTTCCCTTACTGAGAATGCAAGAGTCTCTAAAGCCACAAATACAGCGGGACTGCCCATCACTAACATCAACTGCTTCTTGGTCAGAGAGGCATCTTTTATATCTTGGGAAGCCCAGCATTTCCAACAGAAGAAAAAGTTGTTCAAGCCCTTCTACAGGGGAAAAACAAAAACAAAAATGTGTATGTATATTTGTACAAAGGTTCCAACTATAAGGTATTAAACCAGGGGTAGGGAACCTCAGACCCGAGGGCCTCTGGCTTGCTTGGATCTAGCCTCGAGGCTCAGGGCTTCCCCCCAGGATTGAGGAGCCCATATTGGCTCTTTAGCCCAACAACTGCCCCCTGCAGGGCTGGAGCACACAAAATCTACTAGGCCGGGCCCCTCTGGGCTTTGGTATGTAGGGAATGTCTCTCTCTCCTTCTCAGTCAGGGGCTACAAGGAGGGGTTTGTTTTGTGTGCAGCCCCGATTGTTTTTTCTGTGGGTCAGTGACCCTCGGCTCCCAAAAACGTTCCCCACCCCTATGTTAAACCTACTACCATTAAGAACTAACTATAAAGCTAAAACACTAATAAAGAGAGGGAAAGGTACACATGGAGCAGGCACATGCTAGATTGCATCACTGCCAGAAGGTGGTTGAGAAGGAACTAATAGCGCTTTGCCAGAGCAGCCTTACATAGCCTTGGTATAGAGCACGAGGGTATATAGGTTCCATGTGTAGGCACAACAGAGACTGCTCCCAAAAATATCCAATCAAAGTCACAGGGGCACCTGCATTCCTACAGTGAAATACCCACAGAACACTACTTGAAGAAGAAAGGTTGGGGGGGGGTTTGGTTAGTATTTAGAAAATTAATAAAATGGTTATCTAGCAGTACAACATAAAGAAAATATACCCTTTGGACTGAAGAACTTATGCCCCATTTCTGCCAACATTTCTGCACCTGCATAAACTAACTGAATGCTTGCAGGAATACGCAATAATCCCAATATCTTATTTCGCTGAATGTAATATTTTCATTTTTAAAGCAAAAGATCTTAAGTATTTCCTTTAGTATTAATTATGGATAACATCTGACTTTTTCTTTTTTAATTAATTGCAAAGTTTGACTGGCACATCTTCCTTTCTACAGTGCATTAACAAAAGCCAGATGCACTAATAAACTTGATATTATTTTTCCCTCTCCAGACATCTGAATATGGTCGGTTAGCCTCCATTATTGTGGCACTTTTTGTTCTGCCCTTCTAGCTAATGAGTAAAGTATTTGTTGGCTGCCACCATTGGCACACTATGCACTTGCCTCAGGGAATGTGGTAAAATACAGTACAATCTGCCCCCCTTTTACAGAACAATCATATCTTCCATACGAGACTGGTCACTACCATCTGACACAGAGTGCTTATTCTTCACATGGTGTCACAGGCACTATTACAGTATGTTAGCATAATTAGAGTGGGGTTCGAGCAGCATCCTTAGTTTAGAAATAAAATGTTAGTCTTTAATCCTTAAATAAACATAGCAGTCACTATTGCCTCTATTCTCTTTTAGAATTTCTATCTTGGTCCCATTAAATATAATTCCACTTTAGACAGAACAGAGTTCTTTAGTAATAAAAATTCTTCATTATTTATCATTTTCATAAATTATTTAAAAGACTGTATGTCAGCAATCTAAAAAATTAATGTCAATTTAAAAAAAAAAGTAGGAAATTCATTATGCATGCTTTCCAGTGATTTATTCTTTTGGAAAGTCTCTTGCAGACCTTTCAGCAGTAGTGCCAATAACTTTTTCCAAGGCATTTTAAAAACATTTCCGACTGCTCAAAGACAAACAGAAGTATTTTATAGATAGACAGACAGATCGATCGATCGATCCACTGGCTCAAATCAATGGTTCATCTAATCTGGTATTTTGTCCCTGATGGCAGCTACTACCATATAATTTAGACAAAGAAACCACAGTGAGTAATTACAGAACAACCTGTCCATGGAAGATTATTGCCTGACAGTTAATGGTTGGCTTATGTCTTGAGTTATGAAGGTTTTTGTCCCTTCCAAAAATAAAACATGAATCCGAAATAAAGTAATTTAGGGTATGTCTATACTACAGCGCTATTCCAAATTAACTTATTTTGAATTAGTTCATTCGAAATAAGCTAATTCAAAATAATGCAGCTATACACAAAAACTATTTCAAAATAGCGTTGTTCTCATTTGAAATAGCGCATCCACATTGAGTGGACCCTGAATTGAAGGTAAGGCTGGCTGGAACCAGTGCCGGCAGGGCATCAGGGTCGGACTTAGTGTGTGGGGCTGCTGCTTCAGGCTATCCGAGGTATGTGCTTAAAGGGACCCTACCCCCCATCCCGGACAGACAGTTCTCAGGTTTCTCTGCTTGCTGGTCTACCTCGCTGAGGGACAGCAAAGCATTTGTGTCTCAGAGTGCTCTGCTTGCCCTCACTCAGGACACCACGGCACTCTGCAACATGGAACCAGACCTGCCCCCGGGGACTCTGCTGTGTCTCTTGGACATGTTGCCAGCAGCCTATCTGCACTGTCTGTAGGCTGCCATCCGGGAGGACCATCGAGGAGCTGTCAGGATCCAGGGGGCCCTGCAGGAGAGCTTCTACCCTGAGGAGCACTAACAGTCTCCCTGGTCTGTCCCGCTGAGGGCTTGTGCCCCATTCCTCCCTCTCGTCCGTCCACTTACCCTTCCCTAGCCCCCTTTCCCGATGTCAAATAAAATGCACTTTTGTCTCAAAAATACAAACTCTGTTTATTTAACTAAACTGGGGTGGGGTAAAACTCTGGGGAGATTGAGAAGGGTGGCGGAAGAGGGAAAGAGAAAGGGTGGGAGGGGGAGGGGAAAAATTTGGAGGAGGGAGCTGGAAGGGGGAAGCAAGAGGAAGAAGGGGGGAGGGGAAGCTCAGCACTCAGGAGTGGGGGGTCTCACCGGGCCAACTGCCTCCCAGCACCGTGGGGGAGAGGGCCTTGGTGTCCCCAGGGGGATGGGGAAGAGGGTGCGGAGGCTGAGGTGGGGGGTGTGCAGATTGAGGAGGAGGGTGTGGTGGTTGAGGAGGAAGAGGTGGGGGGGCAGGAGTGGAAGGAGGAACAGTAGCTGGGGGGGGCATCAAGTGCAGGACCGGCACGGGGCAGCACGCTCTGCACAAGGGCCTGCAGATGGTGACAGATGGCTCGACCCTGGGCAAGCATCTCCCACAAGAACTCCCTTTCTTCCTGCACCTGCTGCTCCATTATCTGGGTCTGGGCTCACAGGGCCTGCAGGTGCTGCTCTCGGTACCCTTGCCGCATGGTGGTGGTCCTGCTGAGGCCGCGGGTGCAGGAGCATGTCCCGGCAGTGTGGTGCGCCCTGCACGAGCAGCTGGTGCGGCTGTAGAGAAAGAAGAGAAGTGGTCAGTTCTCCCTGGGGACACAATGGATGATGCCCAGCCCCCCTCTGCGAGGTGAGGGCGACTGTGCCCTGCACCATCAGAGCCGATGTGCTTGCACAGAGACCATGGTCAGCATGTCCGGCTCTGCCCGGGAGTGGGAGCTGCTCCGAGACCGCACCCGGGCCCCTGTGCTGTGTATAGTGCGGCCGGGGGTGTGTGTGTGTGTGTGTGTGTGTGTGTGTGTGTGATTTCCCCTGCCCCTATGTAGAGGGGGCATGTGAAGGGAGGGTGTCCTGCTGTGTCCCAGCCCGAGGTCGGGAGCGTGTCGGGTCTCTTCACACACACGTGTGGCTATCAGGCCACGGCCCCTGCATGGCACGCAGCTGGAGTCACCTGCCC
This sequence comes from Pelodiscus sinensis, assembly GCF_052426305.1. Classification (NCBI taxonomy): domain Eukaryota; kingdom Metazoa; phylum Chordata; order Testudines; family Trionychidae; genus Pelodiscus; species Pelodiscus sinensis. The sequence goes on along the minus strand of NC_143053.1, from coordinate 39,283,564 downwards.
AAGGGTGGCACGGCACATGCCTGCACGTGCACAGGTGGCTGTGTGATCCGTGGGAGGCATGGTCCAAGCGCGCAGTCCCTGGTCTCCCTCCCCCCCCGGGTAGGGGACAGTGCTGGCACTTACCTGGTATGGCCTCCCTGGATGACCCTGCCAACTCCGGAGCCGGGACAGCTGGTGGTGGTCCCTCTGCTGCGCCCGGGTCAGGGCCCTCAGCTCCTGGCTTGCTGCCCCCTGGGCTGGCACAGACCGCCCCGCCCCCCAGGATTCGGTCGAGGGCGGGGAAGTAGGGGCAGGTGGGAGCCCCTGCTGCTACGCTGCCCCTGGTGGCCCTGGCGTACACCTGCCTGAGCTCCTTTATTTTCAGGCACACCTGCTCCTGGGTGTGCCTGTGTCCCTTGTGGGCCATGGTTGCCACTATGCGGCCATAGACGGCAGCATTCCTCCAACTGGTGCGGAGATCATGGACATTGGAGGCCTCCCCCCACACCTCAATGAGATCCATGATCTCCGCACCAGTCCAGGCAGGCGCACGCTGTCTACGGCCCCTGGCTGGCCCCTGGGCGACTAGGCGGGGGACACTGGACTGGTGCTGACTGCCTGGCTCATTGTCTGGCCACTGGGTGCAGAGCTGTCAGGGCTGGCTGGCTGCATGCAGGCTTCTGGCTCGCACGTGCCCAGTGGCCAGACTCTACCCCTTTAAGGGCCCCGGGGCTGGAAGAAAAGAGAGGAGTTTTCCTGGTTTGGCCCAGAGTGGCCACCAGGGCTCCCTGGAAAGGCTGGAGGCCCCCTATTTTGAATTAGGTGTCTACACAGCACTTAATTCGAATTAGGTATTTCGAATTTGGCGTTACTTCTCGTAGAATGAGGTTTACCAAATTCAAAATAAGCGCTCCGCTATTTCGAATTAAATTTGAAATAGCGGTTTGCATGTGTAGATGATATTGAAGTTAATTCAAAATAACGGCTGTTATTTCGAATTAACTTTGTAATGTAGACGTACCCTTATACATTTATTATTTTATCCATATAAATTACCTATCCTTTTTTAAAATAATCTTAACCTCAATAATAGTTTTGCAATAAATGCTATGAATTAATATTGTTGTAGACACATGCCAGAACTCAAAAGCCTTGTCTCTTTCATCTACTGCAGTTAGCCTAGTAAAATACATTGGATCCAACCTGTCTCTCACAAATTAGTATTGTGTAAAAACATATTAAGTTTTAACAGATTTGAAAAACAGCACTACCACTTCAGATAACTTTTAATGTGTTGTCTGTAATTTTGGGGGGTACTCTTCATTCTCTTAATAATCTTAAATCTAAAATAATTTTGTATATTTATTTATTATAAAATAATTTCAGTTCAATTTTTTAAAAAAATGAAAACTCTTCAGTGCTTTAGTTAACAGTAAATCAGTATATAATTTCTTGCTAAAGATTATACATTATTTAGACTTTGATCTTGCAAACACTTACCCATAGCAAGCAACTTGATGCATGTTAGTAGTCTCACTGAGTTCAATTGAACTATTTGTGTGCATAATTTCCTTGTGGATAAATGTTTACAGGATCAGGACCTTAGAATTTACAAATCTGTTCATTATATTTGTAATTATAAGCCAATCTATAACAACTAAAAGTTTTAAAAACAGTTCTAAAGAAATGTTATTACCACAATAATAAACCTCATTTAGATATTGTTATTTTCCAATAAATAATGTACTAGTTATTTCACTGGTTGATTTTGAAGATGCTGGCTATTGTATCTTTGTAGTTTAGAAAAAAGTAATGTACTTATTCGAAAACTTACAGCACTTACTCCTATAACATTGCATACTACTGTGCTGCTTCATTTGCCACAGCACAGTATTTTAAATTTTAGAGTCAGCTTATTTAGAAAGACAGAAAACTGAGAAAAAAAAACCCTCATACTTACAGCTGCCAACTAAAATTAAATGCAGTGGTTTTTCTCTTTGTGAAGGTATAATTTAGGTACTGCAGCGCAGTGAAGGAAAGAACATATTAAAGCTACAATAGATATGTTAAATTCCTTTCTTTAAAAGTTAGAAAATATAAAAGAGAGAAAAAAACCTGTTACACCTATATATTACATATCCAAATCAGTCTAATCAGTTTATTTTGAAAAAAAAATATTTTAAAGCCATATTGCTTCACTGATTGCTTAAAAACAGATTATTTTTGTCTTTACCATATTTTGCATTGCTGTCTATCCTCCCCCACTCCCAAACATTTTTTAATTAAAAAACATTCAAACTGGTGTAACAGAGGGCAAATAGATTAGCATATTATTTCTAAAGATGCAATAATTTTTCCAGAAATCACAGGAATTTTAATACAATTATATCAACAGGTTCAAAAGATACATTAAGTGATCTTTATTCAATCTCTTCAGGAGATATGTAAATTGCTCTGCCTAGTTTAAAATTCTTATTAATTGCTTTCTATTTGTCTCACTTGAGATACCAATGCAAAAAGCCCACTTATACTCATATTTGAAAGCTTTAATAATCTAGGTCACACAAGTAGTTTGATAAACTACAATACAAATTTGAAAAGCACCAAAAATACATTCACGCCAATCTTCCACTCTCTTGGGGTACGTCTTCACTGCATCCCTAGTTTGGAGTAGGGATGCAAATGGAGACGACCGAAGTAGTTAATGAAGCGGGGATTTAAATATCCCGCGCTTCATTAACATGATCTCGCCGGCGCATTAGTTCGAATCACAGCTGATTTGAACCAGGAAGTGCGCGCCGGGACACGTTAGTTCGGACTAAAGCCCTTAGTCCGAACTAACGTTACTCCTCATTCCGAACTAGAAATGAGCGTAGACGTACTCTTTTAGAAGTCATGTTCTGCGTTAGGCTATTGTGTTAGTATAACAACTAGAACATGGCTTTACTATTAAATACCTGGAAGGTATCCTTGAAAGATGAGTTATTTTGTTTTTACTGCTAGAAAGCTATAGAAAGGATTCAATAATTTTAGCACAAATAAAACAAACAGCATGCAAGGAAGTAAATATTAGAAGAGTAACACTGTAAATGTACTTACAAAATCAAAATCTCCATCTTGCGGGACTTTCCAGTTATCAGGGAAAACATTTTTAGATATGTGGTAGGGTTCATGCATGTTCTGATTGCAGTTTTCATGGCTTTTATTTTTGGAATCTTGTTTATCAAAGTAGTCCATGAAAGAAGGTCTTTGTACTTGTGGTGAAGTAGCATTTCCTTAGTTGAAAGAAAAAGAAAAGTTTAAACTGTCAGAAGATGAAAGATTTAACGCCGTACAAAATAAGATATGTTTATGAATTTATTGGACTAATTTTACAGTGATTCACTTAATGTCTATTTATTGTTATAGAAACTCAAATATCAATGTATACTAAATAAAAACAATACAAATTGCACCAGTTTAATTAAAGATGTGATCTTAGAATTAATTGGCAAAAGTGGTACACAGACAGGTGCATAGACATTGACTTCACTGGCAGTTGAGAGTAATATGCAGATAAAAAGATCAAGGCCCTATGCAGATAAAAGGATCAAAGTGGCTATAATGTTTGTCAGAAGCTGGAAATGGGTGACAGGAGAGGGATCACTTGATTATCTGTTCTGTTCACTCCCTCTGGGGCATCTGGCACTGGCCACTGTCGGCAGACAGGATACTGGGCGAGATGGACTTTTGGTGTGACCCAATATGGCCATTCTTATTTTCTTATGTACCCTAAGGTAGGTGTATAATTGGTTGGAAAACCGTTCCTGGATAGTAGTTAACAGTGGTTAACAGTCAAGCTGGAGGGGCATATCAAATGGGGTCCCATAGGGATCAGTTCTGAGTACAATTCCGTTCAATACCTTCATCAGTTATTTAGATAATGGCATAGAGAGTACATTTATAAGTTTGTGGATGACACAAAACTTGGAAGGGTTGCTTTGGAGGCAATGATTAAAATTCAAAATTATCTGAAGAAACTGGAAAATGGTCTCAAGTAAATAGGATGAAATTCAATAAGGACAAATACAAAGTACTCTGCTTAGGAAGGAACTATCAGCTGTACATGTACAAAATGTGAAATGACTGCCAAAGGAGTACTTCAGAAAGGAATCTAGGGGGCATAATGGACCACAACTAAATGAGTCAACAGTGTAACACTGTTGCAAAAAAAGCAAAACAAAAAACCCAACATCATCATTCTGGAATGTATCACTAGCACTTTTCCACTCTACTCTGTGTTGATTAAGACTCAACTGAATTATCATGTCCAGTTCTGGGCACCACATTTCAGAAAACTGGAGAAAGTCCAGAGAAGAGCAACAAAAATGATGAGGGAAGACTGAAAAAAATTGGGTTTGTTTAGTCTGGAAAAAAGAAGACTGAGAGGGGACATGATAACAGTTTCCAAGTACTTAAAAGGCTGTTGCAAGGAGAAGGAGAAAAAATATTTTTGTTAACTTCCAAGGAAAGGACAAGAAGTAAAAGGCTTAAATTGCAGCAAGGGCTGCTTAGGCTAGACATCAGGAAAAGTTCCCAACTTTTAGCGTAGTTAAACGCTGGAATATATTGCCTATGGAGGTTAGTCACACTCTGGTAACTATGATTCCAACTGTTATTGGAGATTTTTAAGAGGAAGTTAGAAAAACACCTGTCATGGATAGTAGATAATACTTAGTCCTGTCTTGAGAGCAAGGGACTGGACTAGAAGACCTCTCAAGATCCCTTCCAATCGTATGATTATATAATTCTAAGGCAAGCACAAGTAACCTAGTTGAAATTAAAAACAAGAATTCCAAATAGAGCTGTACTTTTTATTATAAGCATTAAAGACAAACTAAGAAAAATCATAGATTGAGTAGAACTATCCTGTTTTAAGAGAGAATAAACTACAGTGAGGGTGGAGAACAAAGAGAATGTTGCAAATATCTTTTTAGGCACATGTATAATATATGAGCGTGTAGGCTTTCTGATCTGTTGGGAAAAGAAATTTCATCAACTACAAACTTGGACTTGGTACACTGTAATATATTTAAGAATTGTAAATCAACTACAACCTGTATGCTTGCACTTTTTATTGAAAACATTTAAAAGGACTTTTTTGTCTCATTTCCTGTAAAATGATCAAGCATAAAAATGTGATATGTTTAGAGGATGCCATCAATTTTACCTAAAGAAGCCCACAGAAACACAAAAAGCAACTTTTATTAACAATATTTTTCCTTTAAGGGTTTGGAGGAGGGAGAGTAGTAAATGGTGGAATGATTTAAACTGAAGTGGTTTAAATCACCAATTTTAATCATGATTTAAATCAGCAAACAAGAAATCTTGATTTAAGTAATCTAATCATATTTTCTATTTGTAGGTTTTATTTATTTATATTATTTTCATGGATAACTATTAAAACATTGATTTATAACTCAATAGAGCCTTTATACTAAACTTGGTACTATTTTTTGCCAAAGGTTGCAGTACCATTGTTACTTACCAGCTCTGTGTTCTTGAGGAACAAGGGAATAATACCCAGCCTGTCTGACTCACAAAAAGACCTTCCCCCTCCCTCATCTCTGCCTGCATCTAAGCTGATCACAAGAAAGACTTACAAAAAGCAATGCCAAGGCAGGAGAAGACACACCCACACCTCTCTGGAAACTCCCCTAGCTTCCTTTGCATCAAAGATGGAAAAGAAAGGCATCTCCATTAGCAGAATGGGTAACAGAAAATCCAAGGAAAGAACCAGACTGTACTCTTGGACCCCAAAAAGCAGGAAAGCATTGCCTGATGGGAAAACTCTGCTCTAGATTGTAATGAACCCATGCCTTTCCACACCCAGAGAAGTAATTATGAGACCAATTCCAGTAAGAAATCCTTTATTGGTACCCAAAATACTTAAGCTGCCTAATTGTATTAAGAGCTCCCTCAAAGGAACACCATCCTTAGCCAAAGAGCAGTTCTTATTGGATAGCCTGAATAAAACAACTTTGATACACTTCTTTAAATCATCAGTTTACCCATAAACAAATCTAGTGTTCTCCTTTCAACCACTGTTCTTTTCCTACAAAAACTCCTACGCATGCTCAAGTAAAATGACCTGATGCTTGGATCCAAATTCTGCATCAGTACCAAGGGAGACGTCATCTTTTCCTAACTGATTGTGCTGGGTGCTTTTCTTGTCTTCAGCCCTCCAGAGCCTCACCCACCAACACCACCTGGGGAATTCTCATCCATTCAAGCTCCATGGAGTGGTTAGATCCATCTCTCTTTCCCTCTCTCTTTTGGTATTGCTGTCTGACTTGGGATGTAAAATCCTGTTTAATTAGTTAACAGATTAAACATTATGTTTAACCAGTTCACTGATTAAACAGGGTGGGCAGAGAAGGCTTCTCTAGCACCGCTGGGCTGGAGCACTCTCCCCACACTACGCCAAGGTTAGAGTGACCCCCACACCAAGGATTGCAATAGCTCTTTTGGTCACAGCCTGGGAGCTCATGTTTGGAAATTTTGGTGCTACGATTAAGCACCATAACTCTCAAATCTTTTTCAGAGTCACTGCTTCCCAGGACAAAATCCTCTATTCTGTATCATTCTTTGTTTGTTGTATACATTTAGCCACATTAACATGCATAATGTTTTCTTGCACTCAGTTTACCAACTGATCCAGATCACACTAAATCAGTGCCTGTCATCTTCATTTATCATGCTCCCAATTCTTATGTCATTTGCACACCTTTTCATGATAATTTTAGGTTTTCTTCCAGATCACTGATAGAAGTGTCAAATACAGGTTGGAACTCCTTGGTCCAGCACCCTCAACACCTGACCGGTCCCAGATGAGGGATTTTGCTAGACTAGAGAAAGTCATTTTTGGAGCTCCCATTACCACCCCCACCCAACCATAGCCTCGCTGCCAGCCTACTGGGGGTCAGCTGCATCACTGGGCGACAGCACCACTTTGGCTTCAGCCTCGGTTGACAGCTCTGCTGCCTCTCAGCCTCAATAGGCTATTCCGCAGGTGGCAGCTCTTTGCTGCAGCACCGGGCAGCCCCATTCCCAGTTCCTGGCCTCACCACCATGCAGCTCAATGGTCAGGCTTCCAGCCCATGCTTTCTAGTTCTGTCGGGCAGCTGCACCACTTGGCAGCAGTGGGACTGCTGGGCTCCTAGTTGTGCTGCTGGGCTCCAGCCCCACTGCCTCCCGACCCTTGAAGTGTTGCCACTGGGCAGCAGCCCTACTACTGGACTCCTGTTTCGCTGCCACAGTGCTCTAGCCCTGCTGCAGGGCTCCCAGCCACCAGCCCTCCACCAGAACTCTCTGTTCCTGGGACATGCATGGTCTTGCCAGAGCAGGGACGTTGCTGGACCAGTGAGTCCACATTAAGAGATGTTCAACCTGTAGTATAGAGCCATTTAATTGAATTTAATCCCTGCAGGATCATATTGGAAGCATGCCTGCTCAGCAATAATTCTCCTTTTACAATTAGGGACCTTTCAGTTAGCTCCTTTTTAACCTATTTAATTTGTGCCATGTTAATTTTATATAGTATAGCTCTAATCTCATCAAGAAAAGATAGCAGGTTCTTTCAGCAGGATGTATTTGCATTAATATCATTACCTTCTATTCATTAACTCTATAAACTGAATCTTGTTTCAGCCACTCCATTATATTTACACCAAAAACCTGAGAAAGTTGTTTTGAATACCAAGCTTAAGTATAACACTGTCTTGGGAATGATTTTGACACTTGGATTCTTTCAGGGATGTGAGTAGTCCATAATACTACATCGCCACTTTACAAAATCTTTCTAATGAATGCTTTTCAATGTTTAACATTCTAGTCCAACATGGGTTAGTATATTTGTCCTTGGTTTCCTTTGAAGGAAGCATAATTCACAAAGAGTTATATGCTCCTCAGGGGTATGTCTACACTACCACCCTAGTTTGAACTAGGGTGGTAATGTAGGCAACTGGAGTTGCAAATGAAGCCCGGGATTTGAATTTCCCAGGCTTCATTTGCATAAAGCCGGGCCATTTTTAAATGTCCGCTAGTGCGGACTCCGTGCCGTGTGGCTACACGCGGCACGGACTAGGTAGTTCAGATCAGGTTTCCTATTCCGAACTACCATTACTCCTCGTTTCACGGTAATTTGGTAGTAACGGTAGTTCGGAATAGGAAGCCTAGTCCGAACTACCTAGTCCGTGCCGCATGTAGCCGCACAGCACGGAGTCCGCACTAGCGGACATTTAAAAATGGCGGCGCCCAGCTTTATGCAAATGAAGCCCGGGAAATTCAAATCCTGGGCTTCATTTGCAACTCCGGTTGCCTACATTACCACCCTAGTTCGAACTAGGGTCGTAGTGTAGACATACCCTAGAAGGGAGCAAAACACAGTGTCTGGCAGCTTTACAAATGCTATGCAACCTTGGGAAGCTATGTTCTCTTTTTTAGTTGGTTTTACACTGGAAAGGCGGTATATGTCTTTTCTCCTTCCCTCATTCAATATTACTTCTTGGAATAGTGCTGCCAACAAATAATCAATGAATGATTCCAGTTACACATAAGCAGCACAGGAGAACTCTTATAAATTATTTATTTAAAATTAAAGCTAGCATTCTTTACTGAATGTTACATTTTAATAAAACTTATTAAACACAATTCTATTGAACCAGGACCTAAGTACAATGATACTACCTAATTTTGTTTCCAAAATTAGTTATTTTTCTCTTCAGCAATACTTTTTCTCCTTTATGAATTCGCCCATCTCTATTAGAGCAACATACTTGAGCCCAGTGTTCCCTCTAAGGTGTGCCCCTGCATGGCTGCGCACAAAATATCCTAAGCCTGGCCACCTCCTTCCCAGAGTCACGCAGCAGCACTCACCTTCCTGCTGGATCTGGAAGGTGAGTGGCGTGGCTGCTCCCAGAGGTGGTGGGCAGAGCCAGAGGCTGCTACGCAGGCAGCTGGGGCTGTGTTGGAGAAGGGCTGTTCTGGTTTGTAGCCGTGTGACAGGCCAGTGGGTGTCTGCAGCCAGGAATTGGGGCTGCAGGCCAGTGTCTGTTGCCTGGGTTTGGGGCTGAGGGCGGGCGGCTGCTGCTGGGGTTTGGGATTGCAGGCAAGTTGGTACTGTCACCGGGGGTTAAGGCAAGAGGAAGGTTGCTGCCTGGGGCTTAAGACAGCAACCGCTTGGCAGGTGGATGACTGCTCTGGGGCCAGGGCTGTATGACTCAGACACTGGGGTGGGAATGGGGGAGGGGGGAAGTTGAAAAGACAGAATCAGGTAAAGTAAGAGCAAAATCAGCATTTTTTCAGTCTTGAGTGGGACTGATTCTGCTCTCACACAGCTGTGAATCAGCAATAGTGATAAAACAGGTATGCGAATAAATATTTACACTTTTTAAAAAAAGAACAGATGAATACAAAACAACATTTTGGGAGCTGTTTTGCTTCAGGACTAATTTTGGAGCTTATACTCTGTTTGTAAATTTATACATTAGAAATGGAATCACTCTGTTTTGAGCTGTCCTTGAAGACTAAAATGTAGAGTTTCGCAGTTGATGGTGATATGCGTAATGCACTTGATATTAGACTTCATTCTCCCATACATGTACTGAAATAAAATAATCTTTTTAAATGGAAGGAAAAGGAGATTTGCTGTAATAATCGTAAGCAGTGGAATATGGAAAATCTAAACATTCTTCAATATTGTACAAAGCAAAGGCATGGTCTATCTAAAATATACATATGTGTACTACTCTTGGCTTTCAAAAGTGTTGGGGTGAGGGTAAAGATTGTTAGATTTTGAACCAGAAATGAGAAAGCTGCTGTTGTGCTTCTAATTGTAACAATAACAGTGCAGGGTAGGAGGAATGCTGTGCAACTCTTCCTTGAAACATTATTAATCTGAAATTATTACTTGCTTGGTGCTCTCTGTGAAACTACTTACAGAGAAATTTTTACTACTAAATGCAACTAAAACTGTTGCCAAATGCATTTTTCATCTCCCAGTACTGGTACAAATATTATTTACTGGCTTACCATAAGCTTCTTATGCTTTTACCATAAATTACATGAGTCATTAATGGTACCCATTTCTGGTTAGTCTTCCCAATACAGTCCAGAAGACATATTCCACTTTCCTCTATAGCTATAGTAAGTAAAAAGTCCTATATTACATTAGTGTAATTTTGAGCCTGCACGTTCCTTTGTTCCAATGAATTAATTGTAGATTCACACTGATAATAAATACTTCTCCCCAGCTGGTGATTTATTTGGGTAGGATTCTGTAGCAGTATCTTAAACCACACACTGAAGACATCTGTACGAGCATGAATTGGCTCAATGATGGTTCAGGTACATGTGATTCTGTAATTGTCAGCGTGTGCGCACAGGGTTCTGAAAAGCTGCAATTTTCAGGCTGCTGCAGCTTAACTGTCTGTCAGTTGACTTGGCTATGTCTACACTGGCCACTGAATAACAAAGCTTAAGTCCAGAGGTGTTACACCCCTCACCTCCAAAGGCAAAATCTTTGTGGTGATGAGTATCAGTGTGATTAGTATGTGGTATGAAGGAGCGCTGTCCTGAGAATAACGTGAATACCGTTCATTGGGGGTGGAAATATTTTGTCAGCAAAAGAGCTGATAAATAGCAACTTCACTGCCCAACTTTTAGTGGCATGCACGTGTTGCCACTGATCCCAGGAGCTAGTGCCCTGCCAGGCCTGTCAAGGTGAAGTGGGGGTGGAATGGGCAGTTTCCTTGGGACAGTGGGTAGATGCACCCTTAGTTCAAAATAAACTACACAATTTGAGCTACGCAGCACCAGATTTCAAAATAGAGAGCTATTCCGAAATGCCCCTTAATCCTCATGGAAAGAGGTTTACAGGGACATAGGAATAGCATGCCCATTATTTTGAAAGATATTTTGAAATAAAGGGTGTGCTGTCAAGATGCAGAATACACTATTTTGGGATATCGGAAGTATCCTGAAATAGCACCTCAGTGTAGAAGTACCCTCAGTGATTCTAAATCAGTGGTCTCCAACATTTTTATACCCAAAATCACTTTTTAAATGCCAGGGCAAGCCAAGATCTACCCCATCCTTTCCCTAAGACCCCCATCCCTTCCTTGAGGCTTCGTCCTCTCCTTTCCCCTCCTCTCCAGCCCTTGCTGTTTCCAGCCCTTACTCACTCTCACTGGGTTGAGGCAGGAGGTGCGGGCGGGGATGAGGGATTTGAGTGTGCGAAGGGGGGAGAGGTGCAAGCTCTGGGAAGGAATCTGGGTGCAAGAGGAAGTGGAAAAGAGGATGCTGGCTCAGGGCGGGGGCTCCAGGCTGGAGAGTGTTGGACTCAGGTGGAGGATTGGGGTGCTAAGCAAGCCTACAGATTTGTGGATGTGGGGGTGCAAGGGTTTGGGTTGAGGTATATGAGGGGCTCAGGGCAGGGGGTGTATGATGGGCTCAGGGCATAGGTTTGCAGTGTGTGGATGGTGCAGGAGTATTGTGGCAGAAGACTGGGGATGTGGGTGGTGCAGGAATTTGGGGCTGTGAAGAGCTCAGGGCAGGGGGTTCTGGTGTATGATGGGCTCAGGGTTGAGGTTTGTGGGGGGTGCAGGAGGGTTATGATCATGTAGCCAGATGTGGGCTTGGCCCCAATTGGGGGCTTATTAGTCAAGCTTCATTTTTAAATACAATATTATGTCCAACACAAAACATTTCAGCACTGTCTTTATTTATGGAAGGGCTGGGGAACCTGTTTTGGGCCAAGGGCCGCTTACCCAAAGAAAAATCAGCTGTGAGATGCCAAAAAAACCCCTTCTAAAACCCACCAAGCCTCACTGATGTGGCCCCAAGTGAGACACTTCACTCCCCTGGCACTCCAGCCCCATGTGGAGGGTAGGTAGGACTGAGGTTTAAGGCCTCAGGCTGGATTAACTCTTCTGGGGTAACAGGGTTAGTGGATTTTGTGGACCCCTCTACACTCTGAAGTGGGGACAAAAATGAGGGATCCAGTGTGCGGGACAGGGCTGCCAGTGAGTGGGATAGGGATGGGGGTACAGAATCTAGGTGGAAAGTTGGATACAGAAACAAGCTGAGGTAAGGTGTCTGGTCAGGAGGGAGGGGGCAGGAGCAGGGTGCTGATGGCTAGGGGACAGGGTGCTGGATGGTGTCTGGCCAAGGGCCAGGAGGAGTTAGGGGTCTAGCCAGGGGGCAGGGTGCTGGTGGGTATCTGGCCAAGGGAGAGGGGTCGGGGCAGCTCGACCAGTACCAGCGGGGTCTCCAGGGACGAGGATCTCTGGGCATGATCTGCAGGCAATGCTGGAAGAAGTGCATGTGCAGCTCCTTTAAGAAATCTAGCCACTCCGGATCCTGCGCTACCATCTTAACTACTCCCTTCCCCCGCCTTCCCAGAGCACGGGGAAGGAAGGGAAGACAAGAAAGCACATGCGCTGTTGTGGGCGGGGGAGGAGTAGTGTGTGCTTTCTTGTCTTCCCTTCCTTTCCCGTGCTGCCTTCCTTCCTTCCTGTGGTGTGGGGAGTAAGTTCCGAGGCTCCGTGCCAGATTCAGCTCCAGATCTGGCGCAGAGCCACGGATCTTTCCCCCCACGCTTCAGGAAGCCGGAGCTAGCTCTATTTTTGCAGGAGGCTGTAGCACCAGCACGGGCTCCTCATTGGGAGTGCAGTGAGCAAAGGGGGCTGGGAACTCTGCCTCACGATTGACTGGCAGGTGACCACGGTTCTGAAGGGTCTGGGGCTCTGGCCACTGCTGCCAAAATATAAGCAGTGCTGCAGTGTGCTTATTCTTGGCCGTTGTCTCGGGAGCTTAGTCACTCCCCTCCGGGGAGCTTAGTCACTTCCCATGGGCTCGTGGAATCATGTCCCAACCCTGCAAGTTCAACAATTCCTCTCCTGTCCTAGACACAATGCCCTTTTGCTGGGCCGGTGCAGCCTAGCAGCCAGGGTCAATAAGTAAACACCTCTCTCACTGAGGTAGTGCAGCCTAGTAGCCAGAGTCAATACGTGAGTGCCAGCCCCAAGGGTTGGGGATTGAGGAGGTGGTAAGGGGACTGGACCCTCCCTACTCCACTGGATCCCAGCCTAGGGTCCTATTAGAAGTGGCTCTGTCCACTGCTCACTCAGCAGGGAATCCCACCATCTTCCATCTTGGGCTACTACTTATTATTCTCTGGTAACCACTATCCAGGGTCCTTCCTCCAGATCCTCTGCCATGGCACTGGTGTCTCACTGGCAGTTCACCTGCAGGCCCCTGTTCAGTTCTCCTTCTTCGTCAGCAGCCAGTCCAGACTGAACCTCTTTCCAAGCCTTTATACCTGGGCTACAGTCCAAGCGTGCCCAACAGAGTTGCAGGGGCAGGACTTCCTCCATCAGGTGACCCTGACTGAGCCTGGCTTCCTCAGTGTGGGGCTGGAACACCCCATCACAGCTTCCTATGACCTCTATGGAACTGTGGACAGTGCAGATTTAGAGCAGCCTTCAGGCTAATAACATACTGAAAACTTTGCAGTATTTTCTTTTTGACTTCATATTAAATAACCATTTAAAATCATTCACCTTATTAAATATCCCTTGTTTTAGTATTCTTTCCTCCATAACATTTTAATTATATTATATAAATTAATAAATTGGGTGCCAAGCTGGCACCCATCCGAACAAGCACACATGACCTCAACATTGGTGCACAAGACAAAACTCACTCCGCTCATGGATGGAAAATCTTAGAGGGAACACTGCCTGTGTCTTACAATGCATGACTTAAAATACTTCTTTTGGGGCCTTGTTGTGATACTCAGCCCCAAAATGTTGTGTCTCTACTGTGCATGTGAGAAGGAGAGACGTTCATACAAAGGGTTGTGGATGTTGCAGTACTTCTCTCCACTCATTATCTTGTACTTCACTGGTCAGCTGCCTTTGATACCATCAACCATGCGCCTCTTCAGATCTCGTCCTTTCTTGGCTTCCATGACTCTGTCCTCTCCTGGTTAACATACTCTTGCTATATTTCTTCCTTCAGCCTTCCCGTAAGAGAATCTTCCTCAAATCCACCCTCTTCTACTTTCTTTGGGATTCCACAGCCACAGGGCTCTGTCTCTGGTCTCCTTTTCTTCTCCCCCTACATCTCATTCTGAAACAAGGTGGGGAAGATAATCAATAATGACCATTGCTACCTGATACACTGCTGTTACGAAAACAGCTGGTGCTGGGCTAAGTGGACACACCGGGGCCAGAACCAGTGATGGCAGCACAGGATCTCTGACCTCTCTGTGCAGTTCCAGGGAGCAGTTGTGCTCCATCCTGAATGCTGGCATTCTCACCTTAAGGAAGCAGATGGTTCCTCGTGCTACCTTGAGCAGCCACAGATGGTCTTGTGTGACATCTTCCTCAGCACACTGAATGGGGAACTCTGTCTCTGTGGTGAGGCACCAACTCTAGGACATGAAGCAGCAGCATTCTCAAAATGAGGACAACCACCAAAGGTGTTGGTGCCAAAGCAGCTCGCATGGCCTGTTCATGCAGGTGCTTCTTCAGATGAAGATCCCTTCACACCTGTGTCCATTTGGTGAACAGTTTATAAATTGAACACCGCTCTTTCACCTATACACAGTAAGCACTGTGGGTGGGTATCATTATGGATCCTTTCCCCCTCCCCTCCCCCCACACACAATGGACAACATTTAAACACTGGTGGGCACATCACCAGGGAAGAAGGAAACAAATGCTAACTAAACTAACAGTACACTAAGCATAGGTGTACACTAAGACCTTATTTCAAAAAAACCCCCACAAGGTTGAATTTATAAGTTTCCATACTACCAAGCCTGTTATTTCAAAATAAGAGACCAAGGAATTCAAAATCTGGAGTCATGCTTTTCATCAGGAATAACGCTAAATCTGAAATAACAGTAATGTGGACGCTCCAGTGCCATTGTTTTGAACTCATTACTCCCTAATGCTTCCTGGGGCTCTAAGTCCAAGGCAATGCGTCCACTTTAAGGGAACCTGCCTCAGACTAATTTAGAGGCTTCCCTGTAGTGTGGACATGTTAATTCGATTTTGTTGTATCAGAAGCTAAGTCAAATTTGGGAATTTCAAAACACTTTCCTAGTGTAGACATGGCCTCTGAGTACTAATTAACTATACACAACTAGAAAGTCACTAAGAACTAGACAGACTGTGAGTCTGGAAACCACATAGAGCTCTAACTCCAGCCACAGGCAGTAAGAAACAACTTGAATGGGGTCAGAACGGCACCACCTCATATGACCAGGGGAGAGCCTATCACCACACGGTTCAAGAATTGCTCCTCTATGAGTGTATGGAGTGATGAGTGTGCATACACTGAAGCGGAACACATGGCTATATCTAACTAAAGAACCATCAATTGTCCTCACAATTACCTCAAAGTGAAGACCAATGTGTTCTGAAGGAAAATTCAGAAATCCCATTTCAAATGTGTTTGCTATTTTAGGGGGAGCAGGTTGTGACCCCTCCATTTATGTTGCCTGATATTTCCATTAGAAAAGACTCTTATGACTTTTATGGTTAATTCTTCACTAGTAAAAAACCTGTGCCATTTATGAGACAGGTAACACAAAATGGCTATTTCTATATAAAATCCTGGTGAAGTCAAGGCAAGTGGTAGTTTTACATTGACAGACTCCTGTGGTACCTTATAGACTAACAGATGTATTGGAGCATAAGCTTTCGTGGGCAAAGACCCACTTCGTCAGATGCATGTAGTAGAAATTTCCAGAGGCAGGTATAATTATGCAGGCCAGAATAAGGCCAGAGATAACGAGGTTAATTCAGTCAGAGAGGGTGAGGCCCACTTCTAGAAGCTGATGTGGAGGTGTGAACACCAAGAGAGGAGAAACTGCTTTTGTACTTGGCTAGCCATTCACAGTCTTTGTTTAATCCTAAACTGATGGCGTCATATTTGCAGATGAACTGTAGTTCAGCAGTTTATCTTTGAAGTCTGGTCTTATAGTTTTTTTGCTGCAGGATGGCTACCTTTAAATCTGCTACTGCTCCAACCCTTCAGACAGAGACTAATACCTACAAGATCTTTACCAAGCATTCTTGAAACTACGATACCTGCACGAGGAAGTGAGGCAACAGATTAACAGAGCTAGACATATACACAGAAGCCTCCTACTACAAGACAAGCCCAAGAAAGAAACCAACAGAACACCACTGGCCATCACCTACAGTCTTCAGCTAAAATCTCTCCAACGCATCTTCAGGGATCTACAACCCATCCTGGACAATGAACTCTCACTTTCACAGGCCTTGGGAGGCAGGCCAGTCCTCGTCCACAGACAACCCGCCAACCTGAAGCAAATTCTCACCAGCAACTATACACCGCACCACAGTAACTGTAACCCAGGGCCCAAGAATGGCTCGGGCCAGCCCTGGTCAGTAGATGGGCGCACATGAATGCCCCAGCGGACACCCTGGCACCCGCGGGAACTGCATTGAGGACCACTGGGGTAGAGAATAGGGTTGCCAGGTGTCCGGTATTCTACTGGACAGTCTTGTATTTGAGCTCTTTGTCCGGTAAAAAATACCAGAGAATACCAGACATGAGCAATGTCCGGTATTTCCTGATTTTTCCGGCTGTGCACTGGATGGAAGCCTGGCATGGGCAGGGGGAGCGGCTAGAAGGCGGGGCCATGATCAGTGCTAGGAGTCTGTGATTGAACAGAAGCCTGGCGGGGGCGGTGGGAGTAGCTGGGACTCCCCTGACTCCACCAGGCTTCTGCACTATCGCAGGCTCCCAGTGCCAGTTGTGGCCCTGCCTCCCAGCTGGGACTCCCAGGCTGGGAGGCGGGGCTGCGATCGCCACTCTTGGTGCATCAGAAGCCTAGCGGGGGCTGGGGGGTTGGCTGGGAGTCCCAGCTGGGAGGCGGGGCCGTGATCGCCAGTCTGGGCCCATCAGAAGAGGCGGGGGGAGTGGCTGGGAGAGGCAGTACTTATTATCCTGCGCTCCTTTTTTTCCCCCTTGACAAAAATTTTAAGCCTATGTTGTGTTTTTTTTCTTTTTTGCTTGACCAAAATACCGCGTGTCCGGTATTTTTGGAGGGACCATTTGGCAACCCTAGTAGAGAAGTATAGAAAAGATTCTAGAGTTTATTCTGAGAGCCCTACCATTTGCCCTGTCTCTGTTAGGATTTTATAATGAACTAGCTAAGAAATGCTAACAACTCTGTGGTGCTGCAAATTTTTGAAACATGGCAGGGACAAAGGCCAGGGCTTAGGGACATGCCTCATTTTTGGTCCATAAAATTCCATTTAGTTTTTGCTGAGACATAAATGGTTAAAAACCAACATGTAGTTTTTGTATTCTGAGAACAAGACCTGTAAAAGTAGTTCTGTTAAGTTTTGATCTGTTTTTTCACTTAGTGAAGGAAAATAAAATCAGTAACATTACTACAGTAAACCCATTAGCCCTCTATTTCATGCACAGAAAAGAGAGAATCCACGTTAAGTACATACTCTACAATAACTCTTCAAACAGAGATGCAAACCTGACTTTTCCTAGAGAGGTTCCTTAACATTTAACGTACAAGCACGTCCCTTTTATAAAAAGCAAAAAGCATTAATGTACAATTTCACTAGCTGTCACTGCAGAGGTACCAAGGATTGAAAGGGCCTGGACAAAACAATTACTTTCTCATTCTAAAGACCTACAAATGCTAGTAAAAATACTCAACAAACTGGTATCAAATACACAATAAGCTCTGGATCAGAACAAATGATGTTCAGTACAGGTTCAGTAAACTTGGTTAAGCCATTCCAAATCAATGAGAAGTCAATGGCTATGCAGGAGCTTAGCATCTCTGAAAATGAAACCCATAATATATGGGTTTCCTGGCTGATCCTCTACAAACTGGTAATTAATTACTTCTACTCCCAGAGCTGTACAACATTTACACTGAAAAATAAAAATTGTGAAAAAGATGGGAATAATAAGAGAATATTCAACGAACATTTTTAACTGCAGAAGAGTTACCTGAATTTCAAAAACTCATTACAGAACCAATTCTCTTGTAGAGAAATAAGCTGGACTCATTAGGAAACTAGAGACAGATTTGTCTGACATAGGTAGTTGGGTAATCTTACAAGATATTTAAGAGATCATTTGGAAAAGCAAAACCCAATTAAGAACAGCTAACATGTTTATAGGAAAGGAAAGTCATGCCTCACTAACTTTTTTATATTCTCGTCTATTACTACAATACGCAAGGGGATATACTGACATCACTTGATGAGATTTTCAGAAAATGTGTAAGTTCCACATTAGAGGATAATGTCTGTGTTGCAGAACCGCATATTAATTGGAATGTTGGCTTTCTCTATTAGACACCAGCTTAAGTGCAGGAAACAATAACATGCATGAACATCTTTCCCAGTTAAAAGCTGGCTTCTTGTGCAGTTTCTATTGCAAAGATCAGTGCCTGGAATCCTAACATTGCACCATTAATTCCATAATAGATTAGGGTTGTCAGGTGTCTGGTTTTGAACCGGACAGTCCAGTATTTGAGCTCTGTGTTCGGGAAACAAATTGAGAAAATATAAATGAGAAAATATAAATGTCTGGTATTTTCTAAATAAGATGTAATGTAGATTGTGATGTAATGTCAAGTGTGTCTGGTATTTTTGTTGAAACCATCTGGCAACCCTATAATAAATACAATAGTCAAGAACACAGGTAACTGTTCAAAATGGCAGGGAAACATATCTTGAAATTTCTGAAATTGACTACAGAAATACTATTGACAAAGATTTTTTTCTGAAATATAAACTATTAATTTTATTTATTTTATGTTATGGTAATAAACAGGGCTCGACAAACTATAGAATCTACTTGCGACTTCTTTCTGAAAAGAAATATTACTACATGTTCCTCAGGCGGGGGGACTGAAGCCTGAGCCTTCCCAAACCCCGGTGGCCTGGAAAGGAGGGAGGAAAGGGGGAGAAAAGCTGAAGCCCAAGGATTTCAGGTCCAAGTGGGGGAACCTGTAACCTCAGTCCCACCACCCAGGGCTGAAGCTCTTGAGGCTTGTACTTGAGAGGTGCAGCTCAAGTTTTGGCTTCAGCCCTGGGCCCCAGCACATCTAATGCCAGCCCTGGCAACCTCTTTAAAATGGGCTGCAACTTACTCTGGGTCCCAGACCAGTTTGAGAACTACTGATTTAAGGAAACCAGTGAAAACCTCTAAAATTAAGTGTCTGCTGTGACAAGTCTTTTCTTTCTTATAAAAAATGGCATTCCCTCTTTCCCAGACTTTCGTTTCCTTAATTCACCCTTATTTATTTGCCCTGTATCCTTTCTTTTTTATGTTTGCTTTTTAGGCCCTGATTCTGCAACTGCCCTTATGCAGGAAGAGCCAAAAATGGAGCTTCAGTGCAGTCAATAAGGCCCTGTGCAGATGCCTGCCCATTCAGGACTCATTGCAAGATCTGTGTCTTAGACTGCAATAAATCTGATAGCAAAGAGTTTTTCCCTCTTCCACTATTTAACGATAAAATAAACAAACAAATGAACAAATAAATAGTGAGAGTTTCTTGTTTTCCACTGAACAAGAAACTTGGAAGAGCTTTGTTCTCGTTAAGATTTTCAAATGATCAGTTCAACATTTCTACAGGGCTTTCAAGTGTCAGCTTCCTATTAGACATAGGACTGAGTGACGCCAATATGACTGACACAATCAGATAGGGCATGTCTACACTTGCAGCCTATTTCGGAATAGGGCTTCAAATGTAGGCATTCGGAATTGCAAATCAAGCCCGGGATTTAAATATCCCATGCTTGATTTGCATCTTCCTGGCTGGGTGCCATTTTTGAAACTGACAAGCCCGGAATAACTGCCCTACACGCGGCAGTGAAACGGGCGTTCGAAATAAAGCCCTATTTCGAACTACCTGTTAAACCGCATTGCTGGAGGAATAACAGGTAGTTTGAAATAGGGCTTTATTTTGAACGCCCGTTTCACTGCCGCATGTAGACGCAGGCAGTTATTCCGGACTTGTAAATTAAAAAAAAAAAAAAATGGCGCCCGGCCAGGAAGATGCAAATCAAGCATGGGATATTTAAATCCCAGGATTGATTTGCAATTCCAAATGCCTACATTTGCAGCCCTATTCCGAAATAGGCTCCAAGTGTGGACATACTCATATTTAGGAAGTGTTGGAACTGCTGCACCAAGTTTTCATGCCAAGTAACTAAAAGGGTTTGCTACTTATCCAGGAGGGATAGGAGGACCTTGATTAAAGATCTGATCGTACAATCTGATGCATTAGTAGGGACCACGGATATAGAAGATGACACTACAGGATCAGGATCAAAATGTTTTAATTCTTAAAGGGAAATAAAAAGTATTTACCGCAATCTCTCCCACATCTTGCATCCCATTAGTTTATTGCCCTCTTCACTTTATTTTTACAGTACCAAACGCCAAGTATCTGGATGCAGTATCAACGTTAAAGCAATAATAATATAAAAAACAAAGTGGGGCCAAATTTCTCATTGCCAACCCAAAAAAAGGCAAATGTAAAAGTAACAAAAAAGAAAATATATGAAAAAGAGAAAGTAAAACAATCAAAAGTGATTGCACTTAAATAGAAAGGTTTGACTCTGAGCCTTAAAGACATCAAAAAGGGACTGGCAAACATGCTCAGAGAGAATGCTCTACGTATATAGAGAGGTCTCTGAACTCAGACCAGATGAAACTTAAACATGAAAATCAAGAATAGTCAGGTCAGCTATACTGCCTTACATCTTTTTTCCTTCCTTTTAAGTTCATATTGGCAAAAGGCATCACTCCCTGCTTGTGAACATGTACAGATGTAGAAAGAAAGAGGGCATAATGTTATTTATTGCTGGGTGTGTATTAAATACTGGGATCGGATGACAGGCCTTGTTTTGTTCCAGATCTCAGCTTTATTTGGGCACAATTCCCTATTTGTAAAAAATATGTTTTTAATTATTTTTTTGTCAAGGCTCCCAGAAGCCTCTGAGCATGGTTGCTTGTAAGTAAAAACTTTTTATTATTAGTTATTTTGTCCTTTAGCAGAGGGGAAAAAAAAGGCAGAGGGGAACATATATTGGAAACAAAATCTTAGGAAAGTTAAAAAAAACTTTTATCATAAATATTTAGCATTTCTAGGATTTAAAAACCCAACAACCCTCTCTACTCTATCCAAATAACTTTTCCACTGTTACTGACAGTCCCAAGCCCAAATAACAGAGGGAGGTCCTTCAGTTGGGTTTGCAACCCACACAGGTAAAACCTTATTGCAACAGGAACAATTCAGTTAAACCAAAACTTCAGGATTATAGGTGCAGATGGAGCTCAAAACCCAGATATAACATCTCAGTGAAAGGTGAAAGTAAGCTGAGATCTCAAGACATTGAACCCTATGAACAAATCTACAACAAATGTAGTCACGTGGAATGTACATACTTTATGTCAGCTCAAGCTGGTTACATGAGAATTGAAAAAATACTATCTGAACATTTTTGGCATCAGTGAAATGAGATGGGGAAGAAGTGGGAAGATGGTGTTTGATGGCACTACAATTTTATCTTAGGAACAAGAATTCATGAAAAAAGTGTAGGAATTATGCTATGTAGCATCATAATGAAGACCTGATGGCTTTACAGCCAGTGCACAACAGAACAACAACAGTGAGGCTGCAAACAAGATGCATCAAATGTACAATAATTCAAGTCTATGAACCAGTAAACACAGCAGGAGGCACGCTGAAAGCTGGTGCATCAAGTATTTGATGATGTATCTAAACATGGTATCAAGTTGATGATCGGCAGATTCAGTGCACAAATGGGCACTCTACAATCAACTCTACTAGCTGGGAAGGAATCACAGGCACAGCAGTGGAAAGTACTGGAACAGACAATAGCAAATGTCTCGTGAATCTCTATGGCACAACCACCATAGACATAATCTCTTCTAGCAGAAGAGGATTCACAAGTTCTCACAGAGCTCATCAGAAAATGCAACAGTCAACCAGAGAGATCATGTGCATTTATTTAAATAATAGGCATCTTCTTTGAGGAATCTCAAAGTCAGCACAGGAGCATATTTTGGCTCAGATCATTATCATTTAGTAGCCACATTACAACATCATGAAAGTGGACCAAAAGACTGTTATATCAATAGAGACGTTCGAGGACAAAGAAACAGAGATCAGATTCCAGACTGCATGTAGTAAGTGTTGCAATGTTTTACAGGATCAGTCTGATGAAAGTCTGGAAGACAGATGATCACACTGGAAGAAGACAGTAGACAAGTCAATCTCCAAAGAGAGCAGAAGGATCCCTGGATGACAAATGGAACAAGGGCAATAACTGATGAATGGAAAGTTCAAAAGGGAAATTTGCAAGACAGAGGTGTAACGCCTACAGGTAGCACCAAACCTGAGACTTCTGGAACTTAGTGCATGAGCACTAAAAAACAGCTTGAACTAAAAGATGAGGGTGTAGAGGAAACTCATTTTCTCCCTCTCTCTCTCTCCCTGAAAGTGGTCTGAGTGCCACTATATGGGACAGTAAACCACACCCAATTGGTGTGTGGGTTACATAGGCAGTACTCTTAGGGTGTGTCTAGACTACAGGCTTTTGTCGACAGAAGTTCTGTCGCCAGATACTGTTGACAAAGCTTCTGTTGACAAAGAGCATCTAGACTACATCCAGTTCTGTCGACAAAGCAAGCTGCTTTGTCGACATGACAGTGTAGATGAAAAGGACAGTGTAGATTCAATAATGCTTTCTGTTGACAGAACACTGTTGACAAAAGGTGTTATTCCTCGTAGAATGAGGTTTACAGCCGTCGACAAAGCTGCTGAGTTCTGTCGACGTTATGTCAACAGAACTCAGTGGCAGTGTAGACACAGGTATAGTTTTGTCAACAAAAGTCCACTTTCACCTTAGAGGCAGGTGAAATATGCAGAGAGAAAGGCAAAGAAGTAAAACAGGGATGCAGGCAAGACAGAAGCATCTGGAACAGGAGAAGGCTGCAGTGGCAGAAGCATCAGCACGGAGGTGAAACGTCAAGCAGTTCTATAGAACAGCAGTGCGCAATCCATGGGTTGTGACCCCCTTGGGGGTCATGGCTGCCTTCCTGGGGGGTCACAGCGCTGGGATCTGGTGGGCTGCTTTTCCTGGCTTCTCGGCTCAGCATCCGATGTACACGCAGCGGAGGAAGTGGCAGGAGAGCAGCCACTTCCTTTTTTTTTCCTCCACCAAATTCAGCAGCCCCCATGGGTGTTGCAAATGAAAAAAGGTTGCGTACCATTGCTATAGAACACTGAATGATCTCTGAGGAAGAAACAGACTACCACACATGATGCCCATCAAATACTCTCCTGACAGATTGAAAATGCATGAAAAACAATTAAGATGATGAAAAGAGCATTCCCATTTCAATTAATCTGTTCATGACTGAGGATCCCACATAGATTTGTGAGAAATGCCAATCCTAATTTAGAAACAGAAGAGGAATCAACAGCACCCAATGAAATTAAAGCAGCCATCAAAGGCCTCAAACGGGAAAGCTCCTAGGGTTGACAGCTTCTGATGTGGAAGCTAATAAAACTCTGTAATGAAATCTAGAAGAACCAGAAAACTGTGAAGCTTATATCATTGTGGCATTGCCAAAAAAGGGTGACCTTAGTGCATGAATTAGAGAGGTACTGTACTGCTATCAATGCCAGGTAAAGTTTCAGCCACTATTATGCTGAATGGAATGAAGAACGCAATGAATTAAATATTACCAGGATAACAGGCAATCTTCTGTCCAGGAAAATCATGTTGTGAACACATACCCACTCTTCAACAGATCACTGCTTAGCAAACATCCATCCTAATCAACTTTACTGATTTTTAAGAAAACATGCAATACTGTCCAGAGAGAGACCCAGTGGAATACTACTAGAAGCTCTAGGATACCAGACAAGCTGATCAATATACAGGCAGTCCCCGACTTACGCGGATCCGACTTATGTCAGATCCGCAGTTACGAACGGGGCTGCCCCAGAGTACACGGACTGCGGGACCTCGCGGTCCTGCCGCCCGTGTACTCTGGGGCTTTGCTCTGCGCCTCCCTGGTCTGCAGACCAGGAAGACGCAGAGCAAAGCCGCGGAGGGGCTCGGGCAGCGGGGCAGCCCCGCTGCCTGAGCCCCCACCCACGCGGCTTTGCAAAGTGCAAGGAAGCCGGCGGCGGGGCAGTCCAGGCACGCCTGGGGTGCCTCGCTGCCCGAGCCCCCCCCCCCCCCCGCGGCTTTGCAAAGCCGCGGGGGGGGCTCGGGCAGCGAGGCACCCCAGGCGCGCCTGGACTGCCCCGCCGCCGGCTTCCCCGCGCTTTGCAAAGCCTCAGAGGGGGGGGGCTCGGGCAGCGAGGCACCCCAGGCGCGCCTGGACAGCCCCACCGCCGGCTTCCCCCCGGCTTTGCAAAGCCGCGGGGGGGCTCGGGCAGCGAGGCATCCCAGGTGCGCCTGGACTGCCCCGCCGCCGGCTTCCCCGCGCTTTGAAAAGCCGCGGGGGGGGCTCGGGCAGCGAGGCACCCCAGGCGCGCCTGGACTGCCCCACCGCCGGCTTCCCCGTGCTTTGCAAAGCCGCGGGGGGGCTCGGGTAGCGAGGCACCCCAGGCACGCCTGGACTGCCCCGCCGCCGGCTTCCCCGTGCTTTGCAAAGCCGCGGGGGGGCTCGGGCAGCGGGGCACCCCAGGCGCACCTGGGCTGCTCCGCTGCCGGCGTCCTCAGAGGCGCTCCCCGTCTCCCTGGTCTGCTGGTCTCCAGCAGACCAGGGTGACGGGGAGCAAAGCCGCGGAGGACCCAGGCGGCGGGACCGCGCAGCATCTCGGTCCGCCACCCGAGTCTTCCTGGTCTGCTAGGGTGAGGGGGGCGCAGCTAGTACGCCCCCCCCCCCAGCAGACTAGGCTTTTCTCCGGACGCCTGTGGCAGAGCAGCTGGGGTGCTGCCGGTTGGTCCCGCAGCACCGCTCTGGGCGCTACTGGTGCAACCCAGCAGCACCCCAGCTGCTCTGGTCCTGATTCAGCCGCTGCTGGTCAGTTTCAGCAGTGGCTGAATCAGGACGCCTGGGGCAGAGCAGATGGGGTGCTGCTGGGTTGCTCCAGTAGTGCCAAGGAGCGGCGCTACTGGAGCAACCCAGCAGCACCCCAGCTGCTCTGCCCCAGGCGTCCCCAAGTCAACTTCTGCTGAAACTGACCAGCGCTGATTACAGGAAGCCTGAGGCAGAGTTGCTCTGCCCCAGGCTTCCTGGAATCAGCTGCTGATCAGTTTCAGCAGCAGCTGACTTGGGACGCTTGGGGTTCTTAAGTTGATTCTGTATGTAAGTCAGAACTGGCGGTCAGTTTCAGCAGCGGCTGAATCTGGACGCCAGTTCCGACTTACATACAGATTCAACTTAAGAACAAACCTACAGTCCCTATCTTGTACGTAACCCGGGGACTTCCTGTAGTACAGAGTATATATGATGGAAGTAGATCTGCAATAATAATGGATATAGGCCTGGGTAAGTAATTCAATATTGTGACAAGGGGGTATGTTATCACCAATCCTCAATGAAGCAGCAACAAAAGATACTGTGAATAGTGTAAAATGAGGTATTAAATATTAGTTATGCAACCCAGATTTTGCTTACAATACTGATTTACAAAGTACGATGTGGAATGGAATTATTGCCCTTATATCAAAAACAGAACAGGAGGAAGCAAAAATAGGGCTGAAAGTAAATGCAAAGAAAACCAAGATTATGACTGTGGGAAACTGGACTACAGATTCAAAGGTGTACACAGATGGAAAAGAAATCAAACAGGTAAGAGAGTCCAGCTTTCTGGGAGTCTGATAACATGTTGAAAGTAACTGCAAAAAAATATTCGTTTGAGATTAAGAAAACCACACACCACTTCTTTGAAAGATGAACAACTTTTTGTCTGACTCTTCTCCAAATCAAAGGTCAGATTATACCATGTAATTGTACAGAGCATGATACTGTATTAAATAGATACTTGGCAGATGACAGTGGGTAACAAAAAGATTGGAGGCTGCACATCACAGATAGCTGAGGACGATACTACAAAGTTCATTGAAACATAAAACAACAAATATAAGAGTAAAAGAGCTAACAGAGAAGGGCACGTTAGAAAATATTATCAAAGAAGAAGGCTCAGATGATTGGGACATGTCTACCATATAGAAAACGGGAGATAAGATAAGCAAGCATTGAATTCAGTATCTGAGGGAGAAAACAGAAAGCAAGAAAGGCCAAGAAAGAATTGGCAGAAGACAGCAACAGTTATTGAATGGGCTGGCATCATCTAGGGAGAAGTACCATATCAGCGAGTGACCATGATCAGAGGATTGATGTTAGTGCTCTGCTAATGGTACAGGAAGAACTTAAGTCCAAGGTCTATCAAAATAAGACTGGGATACTGAGGCCATGGAAGTTACATTTAAGACCTCTGATTTTTATGCAGTGGTTTGTTGGGTCTCTGATGGCAGAAGTGTCATGTCCTATATGTTGTTGAGTTGGATTGATGTTGGAACTTCCTCTTAGTAGCAGGTGTATATATACCAAGCAAACAAAGGGTAATTCCAGGGTCCTTCAGAGTGTGTAGGGTCTCATCTGTCTTCTGACTGAACATGTGAGAGTCATTGAAGAGGAGGTCCATGATGATATTCTGGTTCTTCCAGGGGAACCCTAAAGCATGGAGCCAGGACTCCCTTCACATCACAATGGCAGTAGACATTGCCCTAGAAGAAGTACTAACTGCATAGATTACAGCTGCATAGAAACTTTTTTTAAACACTGTAATAAAGTTAAATGCATACTCCAAAGTAAAAAACAGTAAGACCAAAAATATACCACCAGAACTAAACAGCAAAGTAAAAGAAGCAGTCAAAGGCAAAAAGACATCCTTTAAAAATACAAAGTTAATTCCTATTATGAAAAATAAAAAGAGCATAAACTCTGGCAAGTCAACTATAATTAGGGAAGCCAAAAAAGAATATGAAGAGCAACTAGCTGAAGACTCAAAAACTAATAGCAAATATTTTTGAGTACATTAAAAGCAGCAAGTCTGCTAAACAATAAGTGGAGCCATTAAGTGGTCGAAATATTAAAGAAGACCTCAAAAAAGAAAATGCAATTGTGGAGAAACTAAATTAATTATTTGCATCGGTCTCCACTGGAAAAAATATGAGTGAGTTTCTCACATCTTAGTCATTCTTTTTAAATGACAAATAGTAATGCATATAGGAAAACATAATCCTAATTAAACAAACAAAATGATAGGATCTAAATTAACTGTTACTACTCAAGAAAAAGATCTTGGCAGTCTACATGATCTTGACTGATGTGAAGAATAAGGAAATAGAATTATCTCCTTCACACAATACAAGAACAAAGGGGTAACAATGATACTAACAGACACAGGGTTTAAACAAACAAAAGGAAGTACTTCCTCACACAACACACAGCAGGAGTGAAAGTAGATGCCAGGAATTATCATTGCAGTGCACTGGGCCCAGTGTCCTTAGCAGGGGGTAGATCTGGGTCCCCAAAAGGGGCAAGGCCTCTGGAGGAAAGGGTGGTGCTGGGGTCAGATACCATCCCCGCCCCCAGTAGTCCTTTATGGCTGGCAGCTGGGAGCCCCAAGGCTACAACAGTGGAAGCTTGGAGCCCTGGGGCTCCAGCAGCAATTTTAAGGACCCTGAGCTCTGGGTCACTGCTGCTGTGACCAGAGCCCCTGGCCCTTTTAAATCAACAGGCCCCAGGGTAGCTGCCCAGTTTGCCCAACAGGGAAGGGGGTAGCAAAATGTCAGCCATGTGGGACTGCACTTTGCCAAGTAATGTTGTAAAGGAGAAAACTATAACAGGAATCAATAAAGAACTAAGTAAGTTCATAGAAGATGGCTATTAGCCAGGATGGATAGGGGTGCAACATCATACTCTCTATGTCCCTAGCTTCTGATCACCAGAAGGTGGGAGTGGATGACTTTATTAATTGTTCTGTTCTTTCCCTCTAACGCACCTGGCGTTAGCCACTGTCACAAGACAGAATACTGGAATATCAGAATTCTGAAATATCGTTGCCTGGTCCTTTCCAAAGTTGCCAGAGTAATGCTAAATTTGATCTTGTGTGGTCAATTTTGTGGTAGTGCAGAGGCAGCACTGTGAAAGTCCCACAGTGCCTCAATGTAACTGGTCTGGTCAGCACTTTCACCTCTACTGCTCTCTAGGTAAATAGGAAAAGCCCCAGGAAAATCTGAATTTTCTGTTTGGCCACTGCGGCGAGCAGAGCAGACAGCACACTTTAGTAGAACTCCAGACCATGAATGCCCAGGGTCACAATCGAGCTCCAGCATGGCGCATGCAGGAGATCTTGGATCTGACTGCTGCGTGGGGAGAGGAATCTGCACAGACAAAACTACAAAGCAGCAGAAAAAATGCTGGTATCTATGCCAGAATCACACATGGGATGGTGGAAAATGGGTACAGCAGAGACACTCACTAGTGTTGCATGAAAATAAAAGAGCACAGGCGAGCGTATTAGAAGACAAAGGAAGCAAATGGATGGCCTAGGTCAGAGCTGCAAACATGCCATTTCTATGAGCAGCTGCATGGAATTGTAGGGGGAAGGAGGAACCAACCAGTGTCCCAAAACTTGCTTTTGCAGAAAAACTTGCCAGCTGTCTACACTGGCCGCTTGAATTTGCGCAAGAACACTGACGATCTAATGTAAGATTGTCAGTGTTCTTGCGCAAATACTGTGCTGCTCCCATTCAGGAAAAAGCCCGCTTGCGCAAATGTATTTGTGCAAGAGGGCCAGAGTAGACAGCTAAAAACTGTTTTGCGCAAAAAAGCTCCGATGGCGAAAATGGCGATCGGGGCTTTCTTGCGCAAAACCGCGTCTCGATTGGCACGGACGCTTTTCCGCAAAAAGTGCTTTTGCGCAAAAGCGTCCGTGCCAATCTAGACGCTCTATTCCACAAATGCTTTTAATGGAAAAACTTTTCTGTTAAAAGCATTTGCGGAAAATCATGCCAGACTAGACGCAGCCATGGAGCGTGTCTAGATTACATGGCTCTGCCGACAGAGCCATGTAAACTAGTTTACCCGACACAGTCAATGAAACGGGGATTTAAATAATCCCCACTTCATTACAATAAAAATGGCCGCCGCGCTGTGCTGACAATCAGCTGATCCGGCCCAGCACAGGAGTCTAGATGCGGATTGGTCGACAAGGAAAGCCTTTGTCGACCGCTCCCTTATGCCTCATGAAACGATGTTTACAGGAGTGGTGGACAAAGGCATCCTTTGTCGACCGATCCACGTCGAGACTCCCGCGCTGTGCCAGATCAGCTGATTGCTGGCACAGCGCGGTGGCCATTTTTATTTTAATGAGGCGGGGATTATTTAAATCCCCGCTTCATTGACTATGTCGGGTAAACTAGTTTACATGGCTCTGTAGGCAGAACTATGTAGTCTAGACACATCCATAGTGTAAACATGGACTTAGTCCCCTGCTTATGAGTGCGCTTCCTACCTAACTTCCCAACTAGACTCCATTGTGGGGGTGAATTCTCTGACACAACAGACAGAGTTTGCAGCAGGAGGCTCACTTCTTGCTGAATCAGGCTGATGTACAGTTGGGGTTCCCCATTCTGGGTCCATCTGGGGTCTAATGGCCATCTCTATGAGATGTTTACAGAAGCGAAGTGCCTACTATTCTTGGATATGGCTGGGGAAGATGTGGCAACTACTGCACTGAGCAATGTGATCCTCTACAATATGAGCTTCTCCCAGGAGTAGAGGCTGTGTTAATGGTTGTTGCTGACCAAGAAGGATCACGGTCAGAAGATGCAAAGTTTGAAGTTATTGAAAACTATTAAGGCTATGAACTATTTAATATTATTTTTTCAGAATGACACTTGATCTGAGGAACCTAAAGGTTCCAACTTGGACTGTTTGAAGCTGAGAAGGAATTGAAGAGGTGATCAGCTCGCCCTGCCTTTACCACTTTGGTTGGAAGCACAAGGTAAGACAGAACAGATGCACAGACCAATGAACACTATTTTCAAATTCTTTCACTCCAGGCACATTGTGCAGAAGAGTAATGTGAAGTGAAATAAAATAGGGACCATCACTCCGAAAAGAAGGCTTCTTGTGCCCCTTCCTTCCCTTGAAAATGCACACAAGGGCTAGGCACAATTTGATGCCAACTCTGTGTATTCCAGAGTTTTCTTTTTCATGTATAATTTCATTCGTATAAACCCCTTGAGCAACCCCTCAAAAACCCCATTAGAGTTTTATTTCTCACTTTTTTAAAAAAAGTGGAGTCTGTTGTGCATTAATTACAGCATTCTGCAGAAACCTCTGAATGTCATTTACATTCTTAAGGCTCCCACCAGTCCACATTTGTTTCCAAGAGAGTGAGAGTTGCAGAGGAGCTGCATTCTTCCCAAGCAAGACAGCCATGCCTTATTCCTAGTAAGACGTTCCTTTTTGAAAGTAGTGAATTAATCTCTTTATGAGCATTGAGCAGTCTCCCAAGCCTTCCCTTTTTCTGGACAGGCAAGAGTAGGGATGATGGTCACAGACAAAGTAACATAGGAATAACATTGCACTATAATTAGCCAGGGAGGAGGAACCATGAAGTCCAGAGCTGCTGCTTGTTGGCTAGTGATCCCAAAACAAATCTGTCTCCCAAAAAGAAGAGGAGGAATCATATTGTCCCAGAGATTCTATTCCCCCCTTTGTACTTTAAAAGCCTGTAATCAGAGGTTCAGGAAGAACACAGAGGACTGAAAAATACTGTTTAAGAAGAGGAAGCTACCAATAGAGTTACGAATCCTTCCTATCAACTGCCAGGTAGGCTTACTACTGGGATTACTTAAGAACTAGAATTAAAATAATTATTACAGCCTGTGTGTCTCCAATAGCAGAGAAAGGATTTGAACAAGGATTAGGAATTGCAGCATATATGAGGTGAGGAGCTCATTTATACAAACTCATTCCCCCAAACTCCACAATTCTCAGCATAGATCTTGGGAATGTTTTTGGCTCTGGCACACCATTGTGACCTGTCCTTTTGGTAGCTGACCATCTGTGTGCATGGATTTCTGAGCCTTGAAAGGCCACATATCAATTAATTCTTGCTTTTTAACATTTCTATTCACAAGAATTTACCCAAGATTTTCCTTCACTCGCTCAAATTTGGTTTTTTTTTTTTTAAATTGCTTGTTACCTTTATACTTATGACTACTCTTTTCCATAACATGGTAACTTTTATTAGTCCAGGACTGCTTGTACTATACTAAGCCTCCCTATTATTCTCAGAGGTTATAAAGCAAATACTGCTTCAGTATCAAAACAAATTAAAACAAGTACTAAATGTTTTATGGGGTTAATGATCTTACTAAAACACATCACTCAATAGAACTGTTTATTATCTTACATTTGAAGGGGGGGGGGGGAAAACCCCAACCTCCAGTCTCCTGTATGCTACACGACAAATAAATAAAATGGAATCCTGCCTTGAGTTTCAAACCAAGCTTGCATAAGTCTCAACAGAAGTTTTTCCAACATACACCCAACTTCACATTTAATATAAAACACTCTATGCAGTTTTAATTGTTCATTTGTTATCTGATAATTCCATTCCAGTTTACCAGACTCTCATTTTATCTTTCAGACTTAACAAAAGATTCTTGCCAACTATAAATTATTTTTTGCATTCTTTCACAGGAGGGTCCTAATCTTAGAAGTGGGGAATTTCTCCTGCAAGGTGCAGAGCAATGTCAGCTCCTACTGAAGTCATTTAATATATGTCTGAAGTTACTGGAAGATGAAAGTGCACAGCATCGCACAGATTCAGGTACTTATTGGCTCTTGTTGAATTGTATCTGATTAGATAAATAGCCTGCTACAAATGTTTTTGTGGAGTGAAGGTGATATATAATGCAAGTAAGGGTACCAATATGTGCCATGAAGTCACTGTTTAACAAGTGCAGATTACAAAGACCATATAATATTTTACAATTTTGCTCTCAAGAAAACTAGTCATTTCTAATTTTTCCACTCTTTTTAGGAGCCAGTCCAAACCCAATTGAAGTCATCTGGAACCTGAGTGTCAATGAAAGATAGCACATTTTGTATAAGTATTGTCAATTGACCCCAATATTTTCTGGAGGTACAACTTCAAAAAAGCACACCCCAATCCTGCAACTAGATCTCCACAGATAAATTGCAGCACTCAAAGTCCCTCTGAAGTCAATAAGCCCATACACAGGTACAGTGCTGCATGCATTCACTTTTAGGATCAGGATCTTATTTATTAGCTTTGTTTTATTACTATAACATTGCAGTTTAATTTCAAAAAATTAATCCAAACGAACATGGAACATGAGTGGAAGACCAAGATACAATTCCCCAGGCCTATATATTAAATATATACATGTGTTTAAATACTGACAGCATAGCGTACTCTCTAATGCAATATGGCAAAATAATTCTTAATAGAAAAATGAAATAAATAATTAACATACTTTTCATGGTCCCATCTTCTTCTTCATCAACATCATCATCATCATCGCTATTTATCACCATAGTCCCCAAGTCTGATTCTAACATAGTACTGTTATGTTCAATCATTGTCTGAGCACTTTCACTCATTGTGCTTGTAGCCCTCATTGTACCAGCACTCTCTGAATTAGTTTTCACCATAGTGTGGGAATCCAGCTCATCTTCATCCTGCAAACAAACATTTATCCGGAATTATTTTCAGCAAAACACTTAAAATTTCCTTTAATTTTTTAGACCTATGCCACATTTAAGTTGAGAAAGTATAAAATGTTGTTTTCAAATATGTATCTTGTCTGCTAAGTTGGCCTTTAGGACCCACTGAGCCTACTGTAATTCCTACCCCTCAATTCCCTTTTACATAAAGGGCCAGTTACCTTGCAGGAGACCTCAATCAGGTATGTTGATTATCCTCCCCTAAATTCTAAGGCCTGTGGTCTGGGATTCTCTGGTCCTGCAACATCTGTGGTCCTTTTCTAGATTAGACAGCCCCAGCACAGAGGATGCCGGCAGCTGGGAGCAGAGCTGGCTGGTGGCACCAGTGGGGCAGCAGAGCTCACAGGGCAGCAGAGCCCACAGGACATCAGAGCCCGGAGCTAGCCAGGCTAAGAAGCCAGTGAGGGTTCCAGAGCCCATGAGGCAGTGGAACAGCAGAACTTGCAGCCAGTGGGGCCGAGAAGCTGGCAGGGCTTCTGGAGTCTGCGAGGCGGGGTGGCCGCCGTGCCTACAAGGCCAGGAAGTAGGGGGTGCAGAGCTCACATCTGGCAGCGTTGCAAGTACCGGCAGAGGCCAGCAGGTCTGCCAGGGCAGCAGTGGTAGGTAGCTGGGGAGAGGAGCCCAGCCAAGAGGCTGGCACCCCTCCCCGCTCCTGATCTTCTCTCAGCCTGAAAATTCCCTCATCCAGGATTGGTCAGGCTTCTGAGGGAGCTGGGTCAGGAAGGTCCAACCTGTACTGTATGTCATGTGTGATCTCAAGGATAGGAGCCAGTTAAGTTTGAGAGTTAGAAGATCCTTGAGAAGAGCCTACCTCGAAGACAGAAGAGCCAATTTATCTGTCTGTATTTACTTTTTAGCAGCCTCTTTCATGATAAAAGGGCAAGAAGAAAACATGTTGATACATTGTAGAAAAATATCTGCTGAGCAGATGCTTCAACACTGTAAAAAAGAACTAATTCCAGCAAGGGCTACAATAGCATTTTCAATCAGTGGCAGTAATGTGCCAGGAATGTAAAACAGAGAACTGATGATAATCCAGTTTATGAATCATAAAATCCATATGGAATACAAATATTTGAAAACACTATTAGGAAATCCTACTCCTTTTCTGAAGTCAGATTTAGAGAATGTGCACAACATCATAGCAATTCAAAGGATAACATGGTGTACTGTGATTTCTACGACATGGGTAAAATCTACTGTCCACAAAGAGAATCTAAGAGCACAAATATACTTCGTGTTGATTGTACAGAAAAATATTTGTTAATGCAAAACCTCCAATTTCAAGCACTTCCTTTTAAATGTTCATGCTATCTTTTGATATTCAGTTCTCTTGGGGGAAAATATAAATCAAATAAATATGCCTATTTTGACTGTCGTGGCATAACATCATTAGAGTTCAGGAACAGTCACCACAGAACAATGCCAAATGAGGAAGCCAAATATCACTAATCGGAGCTAAACAAGTCAAAATAAGAAACTGTCCTGTGAAACATGGTGTTTTTTCCTGGGAAGAGAAAAATTATTATTTGTTAGGCACAGAAAATGTGTGTGGTGCTGCACATGACCAAATAAAACAAAGTTAAATTTTCAAAATAAGAAATGGTATTTATAAATGGAAGTAGAAAATATTATTCTGCCCACAGAATTATGTTCTGTGTTTGTACAGTGTCTAGCAGCATCAAGTACTGAGCTACATCTTAATGGACAAGTGCCTTTCCCTTTCCCCTTTGTAGACCCCAATCATATTAACTTTTCTCCCAGCTATGACAGCAGAATATAGGCATTCATGTTACATTTAAATGCTTATCCAGTAAAAGGCTAGAATGGGCTGACACAGCATTTTTGTTAGCAATACTATCACCCTGTCTCCTGAAGACAAACTACTATAAAGTAAACCAATCTATAATCTTGGAAGTTGGAGGTCTCATTCCAATTCTGGGCCTCCTGCTAACAATGCAGTGAGTTGTATAGTACTAAATCACATTGTGATCTAGAAATAAATTCTCTTGTAGATCAGATGTCAAGAAAACAATGATTTCTTAAGGATGAAAAAGAATTCTAAACCTTTGTATTTTAAATAAAATTACTTCACTTGTTTTCTTTCTGAATTTTTTCTTAAGTGTAACCTTCATTCCTTTAGTATCTTTATTTCTGTCTTCAACAATTGTGGGGGAGGGGAGGAGGGGAGAAATATTCGCAAAGGTACAGATAATTTATAGCTAAAGCATTAGAAAAATTGTATCAGTGTACAGATGAGAAAATTTTAACAGTGCTCCTCCTGGTGGTAAAAATAAGAAGCAAAAATTAACTCTCATTGAAATTATTTTGTCTACAGCAGGGGGTTTTCAAACTTGGGTTGCGGGCCCACTTGGGCAAGCCACTGGGAGACCAGAAGATGCTTTGTTTATCTAAGCATCCATAGGCACAGAGCCTCACAGCTCCTGTTGGCTGCAGTTTGCCATTTCCACCACTTCCCACAGCTTCCCTTGGCTGAAAATGGTGAAACATAGCCCACGGGAGCTTCAAGACTAAACAAAGCATCATGTGGCCCAATGGCTTACCCAGGCAGGCATGCGACCCAAGTTTGAAAACACCTGGTTTACCGGTTACCTAAAGATTTTTTCCTTCTCAACTAAGTTACTTGTACTGTATGCTCTTTGGGTTAGGGACTGACATTTTGTTCTGTGTTTGTATAGTACCTATTACATGTGGCTGCTGCTCCTTGATGGGATTTTACGAACATAAGAACGGCCACCCTAAGTCAGAGCAAAAATCCATCTAGCCTAATATCCTGTCTTCCAGTGGCTAATGCCAAGTGCCCAAAGGGAATGAATAGGTCATCATCAAGTGATCCATCCCCTGTTATACTTATGGCAAACAGATTGTCCTTAGACATTATTGCAATATGTATAAAGAAGAAAAAAGTTGTGTAGAACATAGATACATTAACTACATTATTCATTAAGGTAATACACATTCTGTCTGAATCCAAAGTAGCCAAATTCGCTAATGCAACTTCACCCTTTTTTATCCAAATTTACAGAATGAGTGTGAACGTAGTGCTATTTATTCTGGTAAATGTTCCAAACAAGATTTGCCTTTAGTATCCAGATTAACTTCTGCAAGTAAAATGAGGAAAAATTGTTTGTTTTATTAATTTGCCCGACCAATATTAGTAGCAATGCCTAATATTTGAACCCTTAAACCTACTATAACTGGAAACAGTCCAACTGGTGTAAAACATTCATATATATATACACACACACACACACACACACACACACACACACACACACACACACACATTAATTGTGTTTATTATGACAGCGCCTAAGGACCAATGACAAAGCTGTCCCCTCCCCCATGCTACAAAACACAGAGTAACAGATCATTGCTGCCCTGAAGAGCTCATAATCTAAGCAGACAAGATAGACACAGGGTGGGGGAAGGGGTATTACACACATGCAGACTGATGTGATTGAAGCAAATATCATTTGGATTATACAATATATTTGTTTTGTGCATTTAGTTAGGAGTGGATAAGATAAATGGAGATGAGAGACTAAGGGAAAGGGGGAGGGTGAAGGGACTAAAGTACAGAAGGGCCAGGTGTGGAGTGAAGATCTGGTGAACAGATTGTGAGGGAAGGAGACGGTGGGAGAAAAAAGCCAGTAAGCACATGGCAGAGAAAGTCCTGTCAAAATCACAGGAAGTTCCCTGAATGTCCAAAGGGCCCCAGGTTTGATTGCTTACCCAGCTGCTCTTACTGGCTGAAAGATCTGTTATAAACTTTGTTTAAAATTTATTAAGTTTTTTAATTTAAAAAATTACCATGATGGAACAACTTGGTAACATCAACCATAAGCCAGACAACAGGAAATAAAGTCATTCTTTTCTATGTCACCAGTTCAAATGGGATCAAGATCAATAGTGACTGAAAGTCATTACAATCTTATGATTGTTCGGAGATTTACCAGGTGGTTGTTAAAAAGCCTCACTAGCATTAGCACTAATACTGTCAGTCTCTGAAGAGACCAAGGATTGAATGACCAAAAAGGATTTGGTCTAAAAAGTGTTTTCTGCGGGACAGTAGTATGAAACTTCTATTGCTGCTGCCCATTGTATTTAAAAAAAAAGTTTTGTGGATAAAACCAGGTCATCAGTTTCCAGGAATGCCATTCCAGCATTTTTCACAAATATCAGAGATGTAAATAATAGCTTATTAGACTTTAGGTGCACTGAATAAAATCTACTGAATGTGTTTATAAAATTATATCAATATATGTTTACACAACAGATGTAAACTACTAATAAAAAATATGTAGCTGGTTTGGTGAAAGAATTTTGCAGCAGTGTTTCTGGGGTGCTGGCTCTGGTGCCCAGTAACTGTGGTAGCCACCCACCCCCATTTGGCTGGGGTGCTCTAGAGTAATAGATGCACAGTCAGATTCCCTACTAGCCTGGATGCTGATCCCCAGAGACCAAAATGACCATTGGGCAGACCAAAAATGCATTGGGACTATCCCACAACAAAACTCTTTGTTCAAAAATGGAAAGAATGTGTTTGCAACAAAATGGAATGGTGTGGCATAGACTCGCGTTTGTGAAGTGATAGACAAGAGCAAGCCAGACAAAGGTGATTTTTAAAAAAATTAAATGACAAAACATCAATTAACACAAGAATGACAAATTTAGAATAGCAAGGATAATAGGTGTTGAGGGTGACACTTCATCCTCAGATGATTCCTCATGAACAGATAATATTGAAATGATGAAGGATGGAATAAAATAACAGCCGAATAAGGAACGGCAAGTTACTGCTTTTTTATAGACAAGCGTAATTAACTCGTAAGTTTGTACTTGGTTGCATTTGGATATATCAGAAATACCATCATAACTATATGAAAGAAAGATATATCTAACTTATTTTGGTATGATGTAACACTGTCAATCATAAAAACAGTGTGGCTATGTCTACACTGGCGCGATCTTGCTCCAGAGAAATGCAAATAAGGTTAAGCATGGAATATCACTGAGCCTCATTTTCATATCTAATGAGCCGCCATTTTTGCGGAAGAGGCTCTTGCGCCAGAAGGAGCTGTCTACACTGCCCCTTCTTGCGCAAGAAAAACCCTCTTGTGCAATGCCACTACACTGATTATATTCAGGAATAACGGCATTGCGCAAGAGGGTTTTCTTACGCAAGAAGGGGCAGTATAGATGCTCTTCTGGCACAAGAGCCTCTTCCACAAAAATGGCGGATCATTAGATATGCAAATGAGGCTCGGCGATATTCCATGCTTAGCCTCATTTACACTTCTCTGGCGCAAGGTCGCGCCAGTGTAGACATAGCCTGTGTTTAACTGAAACCTTTCACAATATTCTATGGCATTACATGGCTGTTATTTTGGATCCTCATCTCTCTACCAATGCCCAGTTAAAGATTTTATAACTAAAATAAAGCTTTTAAGCTTGAAAGGTGGCTATAGGGAACTGTTTATCAGGACATATAGCCCAACATTCCAGCAATGAAAGGTACATGCAAGACTTTATAAACAACACAGTTGCAGGAACAATATTAGAAGGCTCTGCAATTCCTTGGAAAATGTTAAAATGTTTTCAAAATGGAGATGATCCTGAATACTGTATGAGTTACTACATTAAGTACAACTGCATTTAAAAACTATAAAATTAGAGCTTTCCTTTTTACAAGTTTTATAAACAGACAATAGAAACTCAAAGGATTAAGACTGCTATTGATTGTAGAAACACAATAAAATGTAGCTTGCTATTAAAATTCACTAACTACACTTTGTATACTTAAAAAACACTAGAGGGCACCAAAGACAGCTAACTACATTTCAGTACATTAAATGAGGATTTACATGCTGACAAAATTTAGTATCCTATAAAATAATTTCATGTACCATTAACACCTCATCACCACCTTGGAAAAATGTGGTTGTAGTCTCAGCTATCTTTTGGAAAAAGCACTGTAGTAGTTTCATAAACACATAATATACTTTGGGAAAGTACGAGGATCTGAGAAAGTTCCATAACACCTAAAGTCTGATTCAGTGGAGCACTTAACCATGTGCTTAATTTTAAGCAGGACCTTAAGTCTACTCCTATTCAGCAAACCAAGTAAGCCCTTAAATTTAAACATGTGGTGAAGTGCCATTGACCTCAGCGGAGCTACACACAGTAAAGAGAGGAAGTTACCTTCAGGCAACTGAAAGTTCTTCAAGATGTGTGGTCCTTATCTGTAGTCCACACTATGAAGGTATGAATGCCCTCCATGCACCTGGAGTCAGAGAATACTTGCAATCGGTGTCTGCAGGTCCATGAGTGAGCCCTAGCCTTCTTTATACTTCTAAAATGAACACAAAGGGGCACATCACCTCTCCAGTTCCTTCTCTGTCCCACTTCCAAGACAATTTACACTTAACAGGAGACCAGTACTGGTGATAAAGTAAAGACCCACTTACTCCAATCAACAGCTGTTTCGAAAGTCAAAGTGCGCGCCAGGACACGTTAGTTCGAACCAAACCCTTTGGTTCCAACTAACATTACTCCTTGGGAACTGTCTAGTAACGTGGAGTTCCTCAGGAGTAACGTTAGTTGGAACCAAGGGGTTTGGTTTGAACATCCCGGCACGTACTTTCACTTTCAAAACAGCTGTTGATCGGAGTAAGGCGCCGGCAAGATCATGCTAATGAAGTGTGGGATATTTAAATCCCCGCTTCATTGACTATTCTGAATGCCTACATTTGCATCCCTAGTTCGAACTAGGGTGCAAGTGTAGACATACCCTTGCAGAATAAGCCCTCACCTTATGAAGAAGAACTGGCAACAAACCAAGATACAAACCAAGATCCACCTTGTGATCTTCTGAGAAGATTCAGCTTAGCCTTGGTTAAAAATTGAAGGTACTACCTAAGGGTATGTCTACACTACCACCCTAGTTCGAACTAGGGTGGTTAATGTAGGCAACCAAAGTTGCAAAAGAAGCCCAGGATTTAAATATCCCGGGCTTCATTTGCGTCTTGCCGGGTGCCGCCATTTTTAAAGCCCCGGTAGCTCGGACTCCGTGCCCGCGACTACACGCGGCACAGAGTAGGTAGTTCGGATTAGGATCACTAATCTGAACTACCATTACTCCTTGTGGAATGAGGTGTACCGGTAGTTTGGATTAGAGAGCCTAATCCGAACTACCTACTCCGTGCCGCGTGTAGCCGCGGGCATGGAGTCCGAACTACCGGGGCTTTAAAAATGGCGGCACCCGGCAAGATGCAAATGAAGCCCGGGATATTTAAATCCCGGGCTTCATTTGCAACTTCGGTTGCCTACATTAACCACCCTAGTTCGAACTAGGGTGATAGTGTAGACATACCCTCACTGATTTTGTCCTTTGTGGGTAAAAGGAGAGAATACACTGTATGTTGAGGGTGTGAAGTCTTTTCTTTCAATGCATGCAGTTTAAGAAAAAAAATGCAGGTCAATTGGTTTGATTGCTTTATGAGAAATGCTGAAATTCATTTGGGGTGAATTTCAAATGTAATTGTAAAGACTTTGTCCTTACGGAATACAAAGTATGGCAGATCTACTATTAGTGCTCCTAGCTCACCCATCCTTTTGACTTCAGTGATGGCTCCAAGGAATGCAACTTTCATTGATAAGTTTCAGAGGTCTGTGTTAGCCTGCATCTGCAAAAATGAGGTGGAGTCCCGTGGCAACTTAAAGTCTAATAAATTTTGTCAGCTTTATGACAAAAGTGGTTTTTACCCATGAAAGCTTATGCCTAAATTAATCTGGTAGGGTATGTCTACACTACAGCACTAATTCGAACTAACTTAGTTCAAATTCGTTAATTCGAACTAAGCTAATTCGAACTAACGTGTCTAGAACTAAAAACTAGTTCGAATTAGCGCTTTGCTAATTCGAACTAGCGCGTCCACATTAAGTGGACCCTGAACAGGGCTTAAGGATGGCCGGAAGCAGTGCCGGCAGGGCATCAGAGGAGGACTTAGAGCGTGGAGATGCTGTCTCAGGCTAGCCGAGGGCTGTGCTTAAAGGGTCCCGACCCCCACCCCGGACAGACAGTTCTCAGGGGTGCCCTGCTTGAAAACCAGTCCTGGCTTGGAGTGCCCGGAGTGCCCACACTGGGCACATCACACCACTCAGTCATCAGCCCGGCTGCACTTGCCGCAGGCTGCCATCTGAGGAGAGGGGGCAATTGGGGGGCTGCAGGAGAGCTTCCACCCCCAGAAGCCCGCAGAGCCAGCCCAGTCTGCCCCATCGGGGGCTCGTGCCCCATTCCTCCCTCACCTCCTTCCACTTACCCTTCCCTAGCCCCTTTTCTTGATGTACAAAATAAAGGACAATTGTGTTCAAAAATAGAATCTCTCTTTATTGAACAAAACTGGGGGAGACTGGGAAAAGGAGGTGGGAGAGGGGAAGAGAGAGGCTGGGAGAGGGGAGGGCAACTAAAATGATCAGGGGTTGGGAACAGGTCCCCTATGAAGAGAGGCTAAAGAGACTGGGACTTCTCAGCTTAGAAAAGAGGAGACGGAGGGGGGACAGGATAGAGGTCTATAAAAGCACGAGTGGGGTGAAGAGGGTGCATACAGAAAAGTTCTTCATTAGTTCCCATAAAGAAGGACTAGAGGACACCAAAGGAAAGGAATGGGTAGCAGGCTTCAAACTAGTAACAGAAAGTTGTTCTTCACAAAGCAAAGAGTCAACCTGTGGAACTCCTTGCTGCAGGCGGCTGTGAAGGCTACAACTAGAACAGAGTTTAAAGGGAAGTGAGATCAAGTCATGGAGGTTGGGTTCATGGAGTGGTATTAGCCAGGGGGTAGGAGTGGTGTCCCTGCCCAAAGTTTGTGGAAGGCTGGAGAGGGATGGCACGAGAGAAATGGCTTGGTCACTGTCTCCGGTCCATCCTCTCCAGGGTCCCTAGGGTTGGCCGCTGTCGGCAGACAGGCTACTGGGCTAGATGGACCTTTGGTCTGACCCAGGATGGCCATTGTAAGCTCAGGGCTCAGGGTTAGGGGTCTCAGTGGACCCCCTTGATTTTCATGCACTCCTGCTCCTGGGTGGCCAGGCTGGCAGCTCTCCTGCCCTAGACGGCCACCTTCCTCTGCCTAGTGCGGAGATCGTGGACGAGGTCCACGATGTCCGCACTAGCCCAGGCAGGTACCCACCTCTTGCAGTCCCGGGCAAGCTCCCAGGAGCCGCCAGCCTGGTCCTGGGAAGAGAGGGAAGGCTGGGGGGCGTCGGGTGGCTGGCTCGATCCGTGCCAGGTGCAGGGTCTGCTGGCTGGGTGCTGGCAGGCTTGCACCTGGCACGGGCACAGTAGCCAGCCCGTGCCCCTTTAAGGGGTCCGGGGCCGGGAGGGGGGCATAGAGTTT
Organism: Pelodiscus sinensis; assembly: GCF_052426305.1. Classification (NCBI taxonomy): domain Eukaryota; kingdom Metazoa; phylum Chordata; order Testudines; family Trionychidae; genus Pelodiscus; species Pelodiscus sinensis. The sequence goes on along the minus strand of NC_143053.1, from coordinate 39,241,280 downwards.
CCCTGGTGTTGGCCAGAGTGGCCACCAGGGAAACCTGGGAAGCCTTAGCCTCCTACTAGTTCCAATTAAGGGTCTACACAGCCCTTAATTCGAACTAGCTAGTTCGAACTAGGCTTAATCCTCGTAAAATGAGGTTTACCTAGTTCGAACTAAGCGCTCTGCTAGTTCGAATTAAATTCGAACTAGCGGAGCGCTTGTGTAGCGCCTATTAAAGTTAGTTCGAACTAACGTCCGTTAGTTCGAACTAACTCTGTAGTGTAGACATACCCGTAGTCTGTAAGGTGTCACAGGACTCCTTGTTTTTTCATTGATAAGTGAATAGATAAGGGTTCAAAGGGAGGCTTAGGGAGTACCAAAAGTACAAGATTTAAATCTCACTGTTGAATAATTTCCTTACTGGTAGGAAAATTCTAGTTAAGGCTTTTAAGAATCTGCTAGTCAATAGGTGAGTAAAAACTGAATAACAGTATGCAATAATTGCTGCCAAGTGGACTTGTATAGATGTGAGGGAAAACCCAGCAATTTTGAGAGAAAGAAAATAGTCCAAAATTAGAGTAGTATCTGCTGACGCAGGAGATACATGATTTTGCTGCGCTCAGATGAAACAAGGCTTCCTGAGCTGCATTTTTTACTAGAGAGCACTCTGATGATATTAAGGATGGATTTTATGGTTTCAGAGCAGAGGTAACCAAATGTTAATATTTAATGAAAAACAGGCCCTGAGATGAAGCACATCAGATTTGGGATGCTTGAGATTTTTCTCCTGGGTATCTTCTAGGCTGGAGTTTCATTGCCTCCTGGGTACAGCTAATGGTGACATGTGCCTTCCTAAGACAGTGCAAGTAACACTGGTTGTCATGGCCAATAGGGTTACCAGATAGCTTCAAAAAAAAGAAAACAATAAAAAAAACTTGATCTCAGATGGGGGGGGAGGGGACCGGCTGGGAGGAGAGCAGGGCTGGCCGGGAGGGTGTCGGGGGGAGAGAACTGGCCGCCAGGGAGAGGGGCTGGCCTGGGCGCATGCAGATCCTGGCGTGCTGCCCGTCCCACGCGTGGTCCCGGCGAAGCACATGCTAATCCGGCCCTGGGGATTCCATACCACCCCAGCTCCGCCCCTAACCCCTCCTCTCTACTGCATTGTTGCATACTGCCTGGCTGGTAGACTCGCGCACGTACAGACACTCATAATAATAAAACTTACTTAATTAGAAGATACCAGATATTTATATGTCTGGTATTTTCTCAATTTATTTTCCGGACAGAAACATCAAATACCAGACTGTCTGGTTCAAAACCGGACAGCTAGCAACCCTGCTGCTCCCTGGTCTTGTAAATTGCCATTTTAGCTATAGCCAGGAGGAGATTGACGAGGAGGTCCCGCGACTTTGTGGGGCCACTGATGGGGTGTGCATAAATGAATAGGTGAGGGGAAAAGTGCAGCCAGAACCTCAACAAGAGGTTCTGGAGGAGCCAAAAGAGGGGCTGTAACCTGGCACACTCAAGACAGATATGCACTAGGATCTCAAATACCAGACTGTCCAGTTCAAAACCGGACACCTGGCAACCCTAACTGCCGACTAAGCAGAAAAAAAGCTTTTGAAGCCTGGAGACTTGGGCGCATTCCAATACTTGTAACAATGAATGAGGGTTATCGCCAAGAGAAGAGAATCTAACTGGAAAACTACTGAAAAATAACTATAAAGAACTATATAAAAAAGGCATTAAGGCAAACTTTGAAATATTTACAGATTGAAAAAAACAAAGGAAAACTTCTGGAGGTTTTGATCCAGGCCACACAGTGCTAAAAAGGAACTAGAAAGGCAGTCAATATGTTCTAGCCCTTTATGCCTTCTGAGGGAAGCACAAGGAAGGCAAAGGAATATGCATGCCCCAACAGACACTGCTTGCAAGAAATCTCCAAGTCTAGGAGCATGAAGCACATGTGTACATCTACAGTGGAACCAGCACTCTAAGATCCACACTGAATAACATCCATATTAATCTCTATGCAATTTTAACTCCACATGATTTTACATACATACTTGTTGCAACAACTATCAGCCCAAGCATAATGCTAGATGTAAACAAGGGATGTGTCAGTGTAACCATTTACATGGTTAATCAATGAGCCTAGGTTCATCGGTTAACATACAAGGTTACACACAGTCCTTCTTCCCCCCCCCCCCCCCCGCCACCCCCTCATCTCACACACACATATCCCATCGCTGCCTCTGTATCAGCGGTTACACCATTGCATAATTAAACACATTTTAACATCCCTAACGTAACTACCCCATAAATCAAACTGAACCATGACATACTTCATATCCTAAACTGTTGGGTTTCCTACATGTACATTATATCACACGTATGACTGCATTTCAGTGGTGGGTGATGTGATCTATATTAAGACAGTCAATTAATCACAGTTAACTCAAACAATCAATTCAAAACAAATTAACTCAATTAAAATGTAATCCCACTTCACTGCAGTTTTAATAGCACTGGTAAACAATAACTGAATACCAATTTAAAATTTATATATATGTATTATAAATATAGATATCTATATTTTGTGACGGATCCAGACCAATCGTCTGCCATTCACTGGTGGAGGAAATGAATACCTGCTGGAGCTTGGCTCTTCCCTGAGTTAAAAAAAAAAAAAAAGGGCCAAAGCCTAAATCCAGCATAATCAGGCACACACTTGGAATCAATTGGAACTTGCCAGAAGCCATAGGCTAATTAAACAACTCCAGCCAATTAAGGCCTGTGGTGATGCTTTAAGAGGGCTCCCCTCAGGCAAAGAAGGGGGGAGGAATAGAGTGAAGGACAGGAAGTGCTGTATTGGTGTGAGCAGAGGCTTTACAAGCCGATACCAGGAGGATCATTTGGGGAAGTGGCCCAGGGAAAAGCTGACCCATGGATCTCGCTGGAGCTTTCCCACAACTGGTGTCAGAAGTGGGATTTGTTCACAGTGTGGTGGAAGAAAGAGAGCAAAGGGAAAAAACCACCCCCCCCCCCAAAAAAAAAAAAAAAAACTGCACAAGGGTGTTGTGGTTTTTTTATTCTCCTGCTTAATTGGGTTAGAGGCTCTCACAGCAGTGGAGGACTTAGTGAAAGCACTGGTGCAGGCCATGGCAGCCCAACAAGAGGCCACACAGGAATTAGACCAAATAGCAGCTCAGTACCCTGACCTCAAGGAGCCTATGCAATGTAAATTTGGGGACTCAGGCAACCAATGCACCCTACTCAACCTAGTGGGGGTCACAGGTTGACACTACAAGAGGCAACAGACCTACAGCAGGAGACAAAACAGCTATTAATAAATCAAGCGGCCTCTGACAGGGCCCTACTCTGAGATTACTACCTCAGAGTACTACCCCTACTCAGACTCCAAGGACCCAAACCTTGAGGGCCAAAGGCTGTCTACCAAAAATGATGTCAGAGGATGACGTAGAGGCATATCTCCTCACATTCAAGAGAATTGCTCAGCAGGAGGCCTGGCCCCAGGAACAATGGCCAAGCATACTCACTCCATTTCTCTGTGGTGAGACGCAGAAGGCCTACGATGATTTGTTCACCCAGGATGTAGCTAAATTATTCCTGGCTAAAAGAAGAGATCCTGGCTTGATCAGGGGTGACAACAGCAGTACAGGCCCGGAGGTTTCATGAGTGGAAATACCAAAAGGATAAACCATTAAGGTCCCAGCTGTTTGACCTGATTCACCTTGCACAACAATGGCTGAGACCCAAAGCGAACCACTCGAAGAAGGTTCTGGAGACCCTGGTCATTGACCAATTCATATGGAAGTTGCCGCCAGATCTTTGCGCTGGTAGGCCAGTGTTATCCAACCTATGACGAGACAATCACACTGGTGGAGAGACGAGCGACAGCCAGAGTTGATTCGCCTACCTAGAGAAGGTATCCAGTGAGGCAGGCTTCTGATGATGACCTAGCGTGCTCAGGTGACCAAGAGCCCAGAAAACCCAAAACAAGGGAAAAGGGGGGGGGGGGGCTGAAAGCCAATGGAGAACAAGGGTGGTGGGAATAATTTTAGAGAAACTGGCCCCGTGGAGAAACCCCTTGCTTCACAGAACCAGAGGGGCAGCTACAGGTGCTATAGGCGTGGGGAATTAGGCCACATAGCAGCTCAGTGCCCCAACCTCAAGGAGCCTATGCAATGTAAACTTGGGGACTCAGGCAACCAATGCACCCCTACTCAACCTAGTGGGGGTCACAGTTATTCCACATAAGAATACCAGGCTGGTGAAGGTAGACAGGGTAGAAAATATAGTACTTCTAGATTCTGGGAGTGCTACCACCCTGATTTTGGAGAAATTAGTGAAGCTCAGCCAGTTATGGCAAGCCAAACACATGGGGGTCACCTGTGCCCATGTGACCATTGGCTACTACCCCAGCATAGCTATAAAGATAGAAGTGAAGGGAAAGATCACTGGGCTACAAGCAGGATTGATTCCCTACCTTCCATATCCTGTACTTATCGGAAGGGACTTTCCCAGATTTAGTAGTCTACTTCCCCTAACGGGGCAAGAACCAAAGGGGTACCCTGAACTAGGGCAATTTCAACCCAGGAAGTGATCTCCCCCTACATTTGTGGAGATATCCCAGGAACTGTTCCCCACCCCTGGGAAGGTTAGGAAGACTAAAAAGCAAAGAAGGGCAGCCAAAGCCTTAGGCACCTGAATCCTAATGAAGGGCCAAAGGCCCACCTTCATAGGCAGATAAATACGGTCTGTGGTAGGAGGACCCTGAGATGCAGGAAGGAGAAAACCCTGAGATGTTGGGGGGTCCAGAAGACAGCTCTGAACCCAACCCTACTGGACCAACCAAAAGAACAGAGGTAGGACCTTTGGAGTTTGGGCTCATAAGTCCTGGGAGGGTGACTTTTAGATGGGACCAGGTGGAAGTTCCCAGAAATGAGAATGCCAGGAAAGAAGTGGCTGAGATAGAGGGGTACCTGTTGCAGGAAAAAGCCAGGGACTGGGTCCATACTTCATAATCAAAAAGGACCTACTATACAGGGTCATTCACCTACAAGAGCAGGAGGTACACCAACTTTTAGTACCCTGAAAACACCAAAGGGAAATTCTAAACCTTGCCAATAGTCATTTGTTTGGATGACATCTGGAAGTGGAGGAACCCAGGCAAGAATCCTGCACTGCTTTTTCTGGCCAAAGGTATTGTGTCTCCTGTTCCAAATGTCAATCTCACAGTCCTCGGCCCCATCTATGAGCCCCATTGGTTCCCCTGCCGATCACTGATGTCCCGTTTGAAAGGACAGCCATAGAGTTGGTGGGGCCATTAGAGAAAACAGCCCAAGGACACCAATACAAACTTGTAGTACTGGACTATGCCACCAGGTACCCCAAAGCTGTCCCCCTACGAAATACAGCATATAAGATATTGTCAAAGAACCGATGGCAATCTTTGCCCGAGTAGGGCTACCTAAAGAAATCCTCACTGATCAGGAGACCCCATTTATGTCCAAGTTAATGAAGGACCTGTGTTCCCTGCTCCGTATACAGACCGTATGGCCCTCCATTTACCATCCACAGACCGATGGCCTGGTCGAAAGATTAAACAGGATCCTTAAGACCATGATCCAAAAGGTGGTAGACAAAGATGGGAAGGATTGGGATGTGCTAATATCCTGCCTCATGTTCACCTTTCATAAGATCCCTCAAGCTTCCACCAGAATCTCTCCCTTTGACTTACTGTATGGACACAACCCTTGGGGCATCTTAGACATAGAAAAAGAGATCTGTGAAGAAGAGTCAAATGAGAGCAGGAATATAGCGGAACATGCATTGCAAATGAAGGATCACATAGCCCAAGTTACGCCCATCTTAAGAAAACATATGGAGGAGGCCCAAGAGGCTCAGTGAGAATACTACAACCAACAGGCTAAGGTTCAGCAACTCCAGCCTGGGGATCGAGTAATGGTGCTAGTGCCCACAGCAGAAAAGGAAGCTGTTGGCCCAATGTCAGGATCCCTACAAGGTAATTGAACCTACTGGGGTAGTAAATTATAAAGTACTGTAGCCTGTATGCCGAAAACAAAAACAGATATACCATGTCAATCTTTTAAAGCCCTGTCAAGAGAGGGAGGCTTCTACCACTGTCTGTGGGGACTCAGCCCCAGTGAATGAATCCTCGGTACAAGTAAAGATAGCTCAAGATTTAACAGAAGAACAGAAAAAGGAGGTCACTGAGATGATCTGCCAGAACGAGCATATGTTCTCAGCAAATTCAGGTCAAAAGATGGAAGCGTTCCACCACATAATTACTGACCCTGGAGCCAGAGTGACAATGAGGCCCTTCCAGGAGCCAGCTTCCAAAAGGGAAGAAATAAAAGCAGAAGTGGAAAAGATGCTAAAGATGGGGATCATTGAGGAGTCCCACAGTTAATGGTCCAGCCCTATAGTGCTGGTGCCCAAACCTGATGGCACTAAAAGATTCTGCAGTGACTTTCGGCGGCTAAATGAGATATCCCAGTTTGATGCATATCCCATCCCTCACATAGACAAACTAGTGGACCATCTGCGTGAAGCCCAATACCTAACAACTCTAGACCTGACAAAGGGATACTGGCAAATTCCCCTAGCTGAAGACGCCAAGGAGAAGATGGTGTTCTCAATACCAGAAGAGCTATTTCAATATACAGTCCTCCCTCTTGGTCTTCATGGGGCTTCGGCTACTTTTCAACAACTAATGGATAAGCTACTATGCCTCCATGCCAAGTATGTAGCTCCCTACCTAGACGACCTCAAGGGAGTGACTAGCAGGGCTGGGGCTCCACCATCTGGACATCACACTGGGTAAGTAGCCCCTCTGCCCTAAACCCTTTCTTGCCTGTCAGCCCTTGGGGGGGGTGGGGGGAGAACATGCTCCTGGTGGCCAGGGGGCAGGTTTGGGAAAGAGAAAAAGCCCCTAGTGGCAGCCGGGGGGGCAGGGACTGTGGGGAGTGAGAAGGCCCCTTGTGGCAGGGGCAGGGCTGGTGAGAGGAGAAAAGGCACTTGGTGGCCAGGGGGTGTACCCCCACACACTACCAGCTCACTGCTCTGAAGGACCTGGGCAACACCAGGTAAGTCTTCTAGTAATAAATATTTTGGATTTTTTCAGCATTTTTAAATATACTGATTTCAATTACAACACAGAATACAATACACACAGTGTTTACTTTATGTTATTATTGTATTACAAATACTTGCACTGTAAAAAAGATAGATAAAAACAGCATTTTTCAATTCATTTTACATAAGTACAGGCAGTCCCCGGGTTACGTACAAAATAGGGACTGTAGGTTTGTTCTTAAGTTGAATTTGTATGTAAGTCGGAACTGGTACATATTTGGGGGGGGGGGACGGAGAGCTGGAGTCAGGTGGAAAAGACCCTGATTCTCATACAACTTCCTTATTCTAAGAAAAACACATACTGTTTTGATATGAAGGTTTTTTTTTGGTTGATATTTTAATTAAAAATTGATCATAAGTTTCAGTGTTTCATGCTATATCCAAATCTTCCTTTTGGGGTACCTGAAAGATCCCAGTTATTCATTTAATAGTCAGAATCTTTGTTTTTTATAACTAAAAAAAGTATATTCAATGCATATTACTGTTCCAAATAGAATTTGCTACAGATGGTTCAGTGAAATGGGTATTAAGTGTAATCAATAGTCATTGGAGAGCACAGTGAAATATTGATACAATCAAAGCTGTTGCTGTATTCTGCTGAGCAGAAAATGGAAATCCCTTCCTGTGAAGTGTGTGTGTGAATTTATCCACAGGATTAATTTTAAAGAAAAATTCTGTGTTGGGAACAGGAATTTAGCCACAGGTGGGACCTGATTGTCCACTCACCCACTTTGCAACCAGACCCATCCCCTCAGGGCTTACCCTGCTCCGCTCCAGCCAGGGTGTGGGGTTGGGGCTTATCCCCTCTTCCCTTCTGCCCTGCTCTTCCCCCTTCTTGCCCACCCACACCACTGGGTAATTTTTCAGCTTCACCTCTGCCAGGCTGGAAGGGACTTGTTAATTTCACGTGACGCTAACAAGATACTTGCAGCTCTAGTGCTGAAGAGGGAAAGAGCTGTTGCTCCCAAGGTGGGGACTGTAACACAACGGGTCTCACTGCCTGCTGCTCCTGCTGTTCCCTAGGAAATTAATTTTTCTGCTCTGGGGTGCCCCCTTTTGGCTGGTGTCTTGTTCCCCTCAACAGACCCGCGTCCTCCGCAGCGAGAAAAGCCGCTCCGCATCTCCCTGGTCTGCTGGGGGGAAGCGCCCCCCACACCGCTGGAGGCAGCGACAGTGGGGGAGGCACCCTGCATTAGCTGCGCCCCGCCCCGCCATTTGTAACTAGGGATCCGACGTAAGTTGGATTGATGTAAACCGGGGACTGCCTGTATGTCATGGGATATGTTAGGGGATAAAAGAGACAGTCCTTTCATAGACTGGTAACTGGTTAATAGATAGGAAACAAAGGGTGGTAATAAATGGTCAGTTTTCACAATAGAGAGGTAAATAGTGGTATCCCCAGAGGTCTGTACTGGGACCAGTCCTATTCATAAATGGTCTGAAAATGAGGCAAATAGAGAAGTGGCAAATATTTGCAGATGATACATAACTACTCTAGAAGAACTTCTAAGGGATCTCTCAAAAATGGGTGACTAGGCAACAAAATGGCAGATGAAATTCCATGTTGATAAATGTAAAACAATGCACATTGGAAAACATAATCCCAACTATACATATAAAATGACGGGGGCCAAATTAGCTGTTGCCCTGCAAGAAAAAGATTTTGGAATGATGTCGATCATTTTCCGAAAAGATCCATTCAATGTGCAGCGGAAGTCACAAAGCTAACAGAATGTTGGGAATCATTAGAAAAGGATAACTAATAAGACAGAAAATATCATTTTGCCTCTGTATAAATCCCTGGTATTCCCACATCTTTAGAACTGCATGGAGATGTGGTCAGCCCATCTCCAAAAAAGATAAACTGGAACTGGAGAAAGTTCAGAAAAGGGTAACAAAATTATTTGGGCTATGGAACAGCTTCAATATAAGGAGAGATTAATAAGACTGGGACTGTTCAGCTTGGAAAAGAGATGACTAAAGGCAGGATATGATAGAGACAGAGATATATACAATATTGACTGGTGTGCAGAAAGTAGATAAGAAAGTGTTACTTATTCCTCATAACACGAGGAGGTTGTAAATAGGAAGAGAAACATGCCAAGAAAGGCAGTTTTTAAAGATCTGTGAGAAATGGTCTTTTAAGGGTCCTTTAATGAAGTGAAGTTCTGCTCCAGAATACAGTTATTTGTGGACCACTTCTAGGAATCTAAATTAACATCAGCTCAGGATCCTGCCAATAAAGTCTCTTCTGCAATAAATTAAGTAGAATCATAGAATAACAGAGCTGGAAAGAACCTCAAGAGGACATCAAATTCAGTCCCTGCACTTAGGGCAGGACCAAGCATCATCAAGATCAGTGTTCCCCAATTGTATTTGGCCACAGAACCCTTTAAAAAAAAAAACACACCGGGGAAAACTGTCGACCAAACAAACAAACAAAAAAGCCAGCCCACCCCAACACCACGGGGTTCTGCAAAGCACTATTTGGGAAACACTGATCTAGACCATACCTAACAGGTGTTTATCTCACCAAAGATGGAGATTCCACAACCCACCTCAAGAATTTATCCCAGTGCTTACTAAGTACCCTGATAATTAGGAAATTTTTCCTAATGTCCATCTAAACCTCCATTACTATAATCTAAGCCCATTGGTCCTTGTCATGTAATCAGATGTTAAAGAGAATAATGTTTCTCCTTAACATCCTTGTTTCTTGTAATAACCTTTTAGATGCTTGAAAGCTATGTCCCTTCTCAGTCTTCTTTTTACAGACTAAACAAATCCATTTAGTTCAATCTCCTCTTGCAAGTCATGTTTTCTAGACCTTTAATCATTTGTATTGCTCTTCTCTGGACTTTTACAATTTGTCTACATTTTACCTGAAATGAGACACCCAGAACTGGACACAATACTCCAGCTGAAGCCTGGAGTACAGCGGAGGAATTACTTCTTGTGTCTTGCATATAACCCTCCTGTTAATACATCCCAGAATGATGTTTTCTTTCCTTTCCTTTTTTTTTTTTAAATGTCACACTATTGACTTGTTTAGTTTATGGTCAACTATGACCCCTAGATCTCTTTCTGCATTACTCCTTCCTAGGCAGAGATTTCCCATTTTATATGTGTGCAACTGATTGATCCTTGCTAAGGGGGGTACTTTGCATTTGTCCATATTAAACTTCATGCTATTTACCTCAGACCATTTCTCCACTTTTGTCTAGATAATTTTGATTTATAATCTTATCCTCCAAAGAACTTGGAACCCCTTCCAGCTTAGTAATATCCACAAACTTTATAAGCCTACTCTTATGCCATGATCTAAACAATTGATGAAGATATTTAACAGAACCAGTCCCAAAACCGATCCCTGTGGAACCCCACTCATTATGCCTTTCAGCAAAGCATGACTGTGAACAATTAATAACTACTCTCTGGGAAGCTCCATCTAGGTTGTATTTCCCTAGTTTATTAATAAGAAGGTCATGCAAGGCTGTATCAAATGCCTTGCTGAAGTTTAGATATACTACCTCTACTGCTTCCTCCTTAGCCACAAGGCTTGTTATCCTGTCAAATAAATCTATAAGGTTGATTTGTTGTTTATAAAGCTGTGCTGTTATTTATCACCTTATTATCTTCTATTCTTTTGCAAATGGATTCCTTCATTATTTGCTCTATTATCTTTCCTGTTACAGAAGTTAAGCTGAGTGGTTAGTAATTCCGTGGATTGTTATGTCCCTTTTTATAGATGGGCACTATATTTGCCTTTTTCAAATCTCTGGAATCTCTTTTGTATTCCATGACTTTTAAAAGATAATAGCTGATGAAATATCTCTTCAGTCAACTTCTTGAGTATTTTCAAGGATGCATTTCATCAGGGCCTGGTGACTTATAGATATATAATTTGTCTAAGTAATTTTAACTAGTTCTTTTCCTATTTTAGATTCTGAACCTTCCCCATTTTCACCAGCATTCACTATGTTAGGCATCCAACCACCAACAACCTTCCCGGTGAAAACCAAAACAAATAGTCATTAAGCATATCTGCCATTTCCTCATTTTCTCTTACTGTTTTTTCCTCTTCACTGAGTCATGGTCCTACCTTGCTCTTGGTCTTCCTCTTGCTTCTCATATAGTTGTAGAATGTTTTCTTGTTATACTTTATCTCTCTGGCTTGTTTGAGCTTGTTTTGTGCCTTGGCCTTTCTATTTTTGCCTTTACATACTTGTACTATTTGTTCATATTCATCCTTTGAAATATGACCTAGTTTCCACTTTTTGTACAACTCCTTTTTGATCAGTCAAGATCTCCTGATTAAATCAATAACAAAACTGCATATGAAGGCACAAAGTTCCATATCTGGGTATGTTTCTTGACATAGAAAGGCTACTTCCATTCTTCCCACCTGGTTTTATAATTGACTAGACAAATATTACCCAAAATTAATCAATTTTAAAAACACCCAGGGTATGTCTACACTACAGCACTAATTCGAACTAACTTAATTTGAATTAGTTAATTCGAACTAAGCTAATTCGAATTAGTGCAGCTAGACCTAAAAAGTAATTCGAATTAGCGTTTTGCTAATTCGAAATAGCATGTCCACATTGAGTGGACCCTGAACCGAGGTTAAGGATGGCCGGAACCAGTGCCAGCAGGGCATCAGGTTAGGACTTAAGAGTGTGGAGCTGCTGCCTCAAACTAGCCGAGGGCTGTGCTTAAAGGGACCCGACCCCCACCCCAGACAGACAGTTCTCAGGGTTCCCTGCTTGCTTGTTTAACTCGATGAGGGACAGCAAAGCACTCCTGTCTTGGAGTGCCCTGAGTGCTCACACTCGGCACATCACAGCACTCGGCCATCAGCCCGGCTGCACTTGCCACAGGCTGCCATCCGGGGGGGGTCAATCGGGGGGCTGTCAGGATCCAGGAGGCCCTGCAGGAGAGCTTCAACCCCGAGGAGCCCACAGAGCCACCCCATTCCTCCCCATCAGGGGCTCGTGCCCCATTCCTCCCTCACCTCCTTCCACTTACCTCTCCTAGCCCCCCTTCCTGATGAAAAAATAAAGGACATGTGTGTTCAAAAATAAAAACTCTCTTTATTTAACAAAACTGCAGGGAGGGGATTAACCTCTGGGGAGACTGGGAAAAGGAGGTGGGAGAGGGGAAGAGAGAGGGTGGGAGAGGGGAGGGGAAAACCTGGGAGGAGGGAGCTGGAAGGGGGAAGCCAGGGGAAGAAGGAGGAGGGGAAGTATAAAACTATGGTATGCCATATCTTCAATACTGTGTACAAATGTGGTCTCCTCACCTCAAAAAAGATATTTTGGCCTTGGAAAAGGTTCAGAGAAGGGCAACTACAATGATTAGGGGTTTGGAACAGGTCCCATATGAAGAGAGGCTAAAGGGACTGGGACTTTTCAGCTTACAAAAGAGGAGATTGAGGGGGGATATGATAGAGGTCTATAAAATCATGAATGGTGTGGTGAGGGTGAATAAAGAAAAGTTCTTAATTAGTTCCCATAACAGAAGGACTAGAGGACACCAAATGAAATGAATGGAAAGCAGGTTTAAAACTAATAAGCGAAAGTTCTTCTTGACACAGCAAATAGTCAACCTGTGGAACTCCTTGCCACAGGAGGCTATGAAGGCTAGAACTATAACAGAGTTTAAAGAGAAGTTAGAAAAATTCATGGAGGTTGGGTCCATGGAGTGCTATTAGCCAGGGGGTAGGAATAGTGTTCCTGGCCTCTGTTTGTGGAAGACTGGAGATGGATGGCATGAGACAAATCGCTTGGTCATTTTCTTCGGTCCATTCCCTCTGGGGTACCTGGTGCTGGCCGCTGTCGGCACACAGGCTACTGGGCTAGATGGACCTTTGGTCTGACCCAGTATGGCCATTCTTATATTCTTATGTTCTAAGCTCAGGGCTCAGGGTCGGGGGGGTCTCACTGGACCAACTTGATTTTCATGCATACCTGCTCCTGGATTCGCATGTGGCCTTTGGTGGCCAGGCTGGCAGCTATCCTGCCCTAGACGGCCGCATTCCTGTGCCTAGTGCGGAGGTCGTGGACGTTGGAGGTCTCCCCCCAAACCTCGATGAGGTCCACGATCTCCGCACTAGACCAGGCGGGCACCCGCCTCTTGCAGCCCCGGGCAGGCTCCTGGGAGCCGCCAGCCTGGTCCTGGGAAGAGGCAGAGGGTTGGGTGGCAGCGGGTGGCTGGCTCATGCCATGCCATGCCAGCTGCAGGGTCTGCTGTGTAGGTGCTGGCAGGCTTGCAACTGGCTCGAGCACTGTAGCCAGACCATGCCCCTTTAAGGACTCTGGGGCCGGGAGGGGGGCAGAAAAGTTTCCCTGGTTTGGCCCACAGTGGCCACCAGGGCAACCTGGGAAGGACTAGCTTCCAACTAGTTCCAATTAAGTGACTACACAGCCCTTAATTCAAACTACTTAATTCGAACTAGGCGTTAGTCCTTGTAGAATAAGGTTTACCTAGTTCGAATTAAGCTCTCTGCTAGTTCGATTTAGATTTGAACTAGAGGTTTGCACGTATAGCCGCTATTAAAGTTAATTCGAACTAACGGCTGTTAGTTCGAATTAACTTTGTAGTTTAGACATACCCATACTGTCAGTCAGGGTTAAAACATCATGTAAACACAGAACACATCTTATGCCATACCCAAATCAAGCATTCTACATTTTACTAGACTATATACTATATATATGTCATCATACTAAAATCCAGAGTACCTAACAAAGTTTCTTTAGTTCGGATTGTGATGATACACAATACATTATGAAAATGTATGACTTTCAATTTGTTCATAACTGTCAGATTCATATTAAGATTCAAGCCATCAACTTTTTATTCCACCTTGCTCTGGTATGACCTTGGTTCTTCCAATGATGATGCATGGCAATGCATTTGTTTGAAACACACGGAACAATGTCTTTTTCCATTGGAGATATTATCTCCTTGACCACATTTCACAGGCTTGCAATAAATAAATTTAATGTTGGTAATGAAATGAAGGAAGAATGATTTACTCTTAGTACTTCAGAACAAACAACATACATCCCATTTACTTCCTAATTCATGTCCCAAATACAGCTTTGTGAAAAATCATGCGCATAATGTGAAAATAGCAACATCGACCAACGTAATTCACAAATTACTATTTGATACTTTAAATTACTGTTTTCTATAACTGACATCAGAGGAAGATGTAGGGTACTCATAACTTTTGAAGTCAGACTACTTATTCAGATACCTAAATATGGATTCAGAAGCATACCTTGAATATCTTGACTCATTTTTTAAAACCTTAGCCCAGGCATTTTCATTTACTGTAGCATACCACAGGTAGAAAAAGCATTTTTAGTTAAAAAAGACCTCATAGATCAGTACAACTAGGTAATGTTGTATTGGAAACAGGCTAATGCTTCAGTAGTCAGCGGAGTATTACTCAACATGAACACAGGTAAAAGTTCTGAACTTGCAAGCTGAGGAACATTTATATAGGGAGAAAATTATAAAATAAACAAACAAACACCACCCATAAAATACAATTTTTTTTAAATACCGAGTTTTCGTCCTCCTCTTCCAGTTCCCTTTGTTGTTCTTCATGTCTCTTTGCCTTGATCTCCATTGCTTCCGTGATCAGGTCTCTTAAAATTGAGACTGGCTTGGCATTCTTAATAAAAGTATGCTAGAAAACAAAATCAAGAAATTATATAACACAAATACAATAAACACTTTTCGGCTACAGCTTTATTACAAGTAACAGATGATAAAAATAACATGTTATTCAATATCACAGACTATTTAACAATAGTTTTTCGTATCAGACAGAAATTAAAATCTAGGTTAGGGAAACATATAATCTCTCTTAGCTGCTCTGCAACTAAATAAGCTTTAGGTTTCTTTATTTGGGGTTTTTATAGAGCAAGCCATGGGAAAATGTAACTACCATATATAATACAACTGTTTTATAGTTAAGCGTGTAATTGTCCAAAGGAAATGTACATAGTATATGAGTAGAATGGTGATTGTCTGACACAGAAAAATAAACTTTTTCAGATATTCAGTTACAACATTTAATTAATCTTAACAAGCAGACAACACAAATTACTGGCCATAAAGCAGGGTAGCTGTTGCTTACTTCAAAAAATATATATATTAATATGTCATGAATTATTTAATAATTTGCAATGCTGAAATGTAAAACAAGCAAAAAATCTCCATTACCTTTTATTATGCAGATTATTTTTAATTCAAAGCCATTTAATTTACCCTACTTCATATGCATGTTGTCAACTACACTATTCCATCACTACTTCCATGGAATTTCTCAGACCAAGTGAACATACCTACAGTTCTGAGACTGGCAGAGTAAGTTATTATACCAAATGAAAAATGACAATTGAAAAAATTGCAATCCAGAGATAGCACATAGATCTATCCTTGAAATTGATGGCATGTCTATCGTACAGACTAAGGTCAATGTGAAGCAGCTTACACTGACTTAATTATGTCATTGTCAACACCAGTGTTCACTCTAACATTTTCTATCCTTGGGTGGGTTGAATTTTCTTTTGGGTGGGTTGAAATTTCATATGTGCACCACCTCCTATATTGAGGTAGTGTGTGTGTGGATGCACACCACCAATACAAACAAAAAACACACACATAATTTTAAGCAGCCCATATGTGTGGAAGAAAATATATTAAAATACGGAATATTTAACAAGAAGCAATGTTTATGATATTTAATATGAAGTCAAATAAAGAAAATTAACACTACCCTTGGAGTCCATGTATCAACCTTTCTAACAGCTCAAGCTAGTACTTGCTACTTCTGACTCATAAGAGCCAGAATTCTATCACATAGTAAAAATATGGTCTTAATGCAATACAATTACCATGTATTAATTAGTAACACAGGATTTTAAAAAATCATTAAGTTCAGAGTTTTAGGTATCTGCAACACTCCAAAAACATTCTGTTTAAAGAATCTTTTTCTTTCTTATCTTAAGCCATTAACACCTAATGTAAACTTTGAAATGCAAATATCCTGGCTCACACACATCCCCCCTCAACCCAGACAGACAGAGAGGACTGCAGCAAGTGAGAGACCCCAAACAAACTGCCCACTGCTTCCACCTCACTGCACAGATGCCAGATGCAAGCACCCACCCACCCTGTTTTTCCCCCGTCTACCCCATGCAATCAGCCCCTTATCTCCCCCTTCCCAGGAGGCTAGAGAGTGATGAGTTTCTGCCTCTCTCTCCTTCTGCAGAGGGACACTCTAAGCTCCCCTCCCCTCTGATTCCTCATCAGCCAATTACTTATTTACTCCATCCTCCCTCATCCTCACCACTAATTGTCTCATCTCCTTATTTACTAGCTCTTTGAGCTCCTCAGTTCAAGCAGGTAGCTAGCTCCCATTTAGCTGCTTGCTCAGTGAGATGCCCCTCCCCCTGCAGATCAGCTGAGCTCCATGCCTGCATAGGAGCTTTGAACTGAGAGAAGCTCAGAAAACAGCTGCGCAAGCACACAGGTGTGCAGCTTACAGCGAACCTTGATTTACACTATAGCCTTGGTATATACTATAGCCTTGTTACATACATACTCGGCTTTCTCTTTGGCTATGTCTACACTACAAGGTTTTTGTGCGAAAACCGGCAGAGCGTCCACACCTCAAGTGCGTTTTTGCACAAGAAAATCAACATAACAGAGGCTTTTGCCAGTAGAGTTATTCCTCTCCCCACGAAGAATAACTCCTTTTTGCATTACAGTTCTTGCGCAAAAAGGCATGTGTGGATGCTCCGGAGGGGGGTTTGTGCTAGAAACCCCTTTTGGAAAAAGCAAAGGTGCTCTGATGGCCATTCTGTGAATGGCCATCAGAGCTTTCTTGCACAAGAGCATCCATGCAGTGTGGGAGCTCTCTTGTGCACAAGCATATCACTTTTGCGATGCGCTTTGAGGTCTGGATGCGCTTTCGCACAAGAAGTTTTTGCACAAGAACTCTTCCGCAAAAGGCTTCTTGTGCAAAAACCCTGCAGTGTAGACTAAGTCTTAGATATTTATCTACCCTCTGCCTCTTTCTGTCCACCCTCCCTTCCGCCCCCCACCCACCCTTCTTCCCTCATTTATTTTGGTTCTGGACATCCAACACTCAGGTCATCTGAAGAAGTAGGCTGTGCCCACAAAAGCTCATGATACTCACAATAGTTAGTTTAGTTAGTTTCTGTCTCCCTTTTTAACTATATTCACAATATTTAGTTGTTTCAGCAATCACTTATTCAGGCTCATCTTCTCTTAATGTGGGCCTGCTCATGCCAGCTAAGTTATCCAGACAGAATCCAGACAAACTGTTTGTAAAGCCCTTCAAGGATTTTGTGCATACATCACCACAATACATGAGCATATCCAGTTAAAAGTAAGTCTAAATTTGAAATGTGCATTAAGATTTTATTTCATATCTTATCATTTGCTTCGGCTTGCTATTATTTGAATCTCTGTACTTATAGTTAGATAAATGTCAAGAAAGATCATGTGATCAGAACAGCATTGCTCTTGGCTTCTAGAAATCCTCACAGATGTTCTGAAGCTAGAAAATCGAAGAGGATAGACTGCTTTAACAACTGAAATACTGACTTGTAGGAGTTGTGTTGCAGTAGCTCTCTGCTCAGGATTCTTCACTAAACATTTTTTCACAAAATCAGTAAATTCATCGGACCAGAGCTCCGGCTTCCGGAATGTTGGTGGTGGATTTGTGGGAATCATAAAAATAGCCTAAATAAAAAATGAAAATAAAAATAGAAAGTTGAAAAATTCAGCAAAATCACAACACTATAGCAAAATAAACACATCATTTTATACGATTTTTTTTCTTTATCAGAATGAGAATCTGGAGTACAATTTTTAATTGGTCTAGAATTTCCAATACGAATGAGATTCAGGCAACAAATCCATCTGCTATCAATATAGCTATTTCCCACTGGATTTACTTTATTTAAATTGTACCTTATTGGGCAGATTATTCTTTATTTTATCTATTATTTTGTTATCAGTTTCAAAAGAAGATTTTGCCCTTTCAGAATGTCATAGAAGGGCACTTCCTGGTTCGGCAGATATATCTAAAAAATATTGCTAGTAAGAATTAGATCCACTTCCCATCTATTAACTTAATTTCTAGATTGAACAAATCGAACTGCTGAAGAAAATCAGATCAGTCTTATTTGATTTTGCAATCTAAAATATTCAGGTGTAAACAAACACCTTGATTCTGCCAATGTGATTTAAAACTAATTATAAAAATGGACAAGATGCCACTGAAGGCACAATAAAATAAGTAAAATAATGTCATTACCTTTCTAGGTATGAAAAGGTCTTACAGAAAATGTGAAAATGGCAACATTTTATCCTACATACCACTTTGTTGAAAGACACACAGAAAAATTCTCCAGGTAGTACTCTTGGAGGAATTCTGTACCACTGCACATTCACAAAATTGATGTTCCCCACAGATATTTTGTTTCCTTACAGAAAAGTATTTCTCACTGAACAGTTCCCCCAGGAGTGAGGTTGAAACCCTCTTAGATTCATTGGGATTCTCCTGGAATTGGGCTTGATCTCTTAGAGGCTCCTGTTGTCAAACCAAAACATTGGCCAATAAAAGTCCAGTGTGCAGCAGGATTAAGGAAAGTTCCCTGCCTGTCCTGGCACCACAACGCTCTCAAAAACATTTGACATGTCCTTCCTTGAAGCGCCCCTTAGGTGGGGAGCCAGAGGTCTCTGCATTCTGCCCCGACTCCAAGTAACAACTCTGCAGCTCCCCTTGGCTGGGATCTGTGGCCAATGGGAACTATGGGAGCAATGCCTTCTGGAAGGGATAGCCTACGAAACCACCTACCTCTACCACCACCTAGCTGCTACAAGGACATTCTGGCCACTTCTGAGAGACATTAAACCAGGGCAAGCAAGGAGCCTGCCTTAACCCCACTGACAGTGAACCATTCAAGGTAAGCACTGCAGCACTCATTCTCTCCCACACCTCAACCTCCCTGCCCCAACCCTCAGTGTCCTCCTTCCAGAACTCACAATCAGCACCCACTCTTGCACCTCAACCTTCTTCCCCAGCCCTGAGCCCTCCCACAGGCAAACTCTATCCCAGAGCCCACAGCCCCTTCCTCCTCCAGTTCCAGTGCCCCTGCCCTAGTCATGAACTTCCTGCCAAACTCACTCCCAGCTTGCACTCCAACCCCCTGTCCCAAGCTCAACCCAAAATCCCCTCCCACACTCCAAATCTCTCAGCCCCAAACCACTGGCCACACTCCCTCCCAAACCCTTGTACCACCTCTGTGTCATCCCAGTGAAAGTAAGTGAGGGTGGGACAGAGTGAGTGACAGAGGAAGGGGGGATGGAACGAGTGGGGATGGGGCCTCAGAGAAGGGACATGGTAGGATCAGGGCCTCAGGGAATAGGGGTGGCAGGGGCAGGACAAGCGTGCAGAATTCCCTCAGGACTACAGATGGGGTGGGGGGAAAGAATCACACTATATGTCCTTTCTTTGTCCTGTTTAAATCCAAGAGATTTTTGCCATTGATTTTCATGACCCTAGACTTTAGCCTAATTGAGGAGCTACATGCATAAGAGGAGGAAAAGAAAGATGAATAGACACCTTTCTGAAGCATCCGTATGAACTATCACCTAATAAGATGGGGGAAAGTTTTTTATCAATGAAGTGTCATATGTTAATATTAAATGAGAATTTCATCAGTTGCTGTATAAAATAACAAAAAGTTGCATAGATAGCAACAAATGATATATTAAAAGAGACATATTCACTTCTGAAATCAGGTTCAGCTGGGATCACCACTTTTCCCCATTTAAGAAGGCGGGGGGAGGTTTTACAACAACATAGTACTCGTTCACTGTAACCATCCTACACAGATAATAGAACTTTATAGCACAGAAGGGAAAACAAAATAAAGTAACCACTGAGTGAAGTAAAAAAATGAGACAATTTATTCTTACCACTCTACATGGCATACCTACCAAAATATAAAGGTCTATTTGAAATATTGGTGGGAGGGGGGACACAAATTTGAGATTTTCATCAGAATCCCTGAACATATTTTTGATAGTCTATGAAAGCCCTGGTACCTTGTTTAAACACCACAATCTAAAATTAAATTCATATTCTCAAGAAAAGTGGAATGTTATACAACCAAAATATTCTCTACAATTTTCAGAGAATAAATATTTCAGTAACAAATAATGGATTTCAAGTCAAATACTTGTATTTTACAAATGAATTCAGGATTTACCTTATAGGAAACACATAGTACCAAATCTCGACATTTTTTTAAACAAAAGTAATATTCCTCCTGCCATAATGAAAGTTATTTTTCTTTATTTTCTTGGAGAGGGGTACCTTACACAGTATTCCTAGCATGGCACGTCAGTTCAGATTCACAAAAGTAGTGCTATCCACTACTGATAGATCTCCACGCTAGTGTTAAACTACTAGCTTGCAGTACCAGACTGTTTATCAGAAAAAATGAAGTACTACTGCTATAAAGCAAAGGATGACAAACTCAGCTGCTTTTGTCCTTGAAGGTAATGATCTCTTCTGAACTTTGAGCTGCTGGGTTGTAGTCTTATCTCAAGATAATCTGAAACTTAACATAATTTCTGCAGTAGCTGTAAGAACACAAGGATAAAACAGCCTACTTGTAACTATTGTTTATATAGTATCATCATAAAATGAGCTAAATATATACATCTCCTATTTGATCATAAACACTGAACTGTGGCACCAAGAACAAACAAGCCTACATATATGAGCCATCATATTTAGGGGCAAGGTTATTTTAATTAACTACACTGCAGCTCAAAATCATGTGAAAGTATTTACTTCTTTATAGTCAACAAAACTGAGAAGAAACCAAGAATTTATGGATCAATCTTAAATGGTCAAAAACACAAGCTTCTAAAATAATTAATTTGTATATAAAGCTTAAACTTAGACTCCTACCTCCATTTTTAGGTACTTAAATAAAAATGGGTAATTAGCACTACTTGAAATGCAGGCCACTTATTTAGGTGCCTAAACTTGGATTTAGAATCCTAAGCAGACTCCTGTTTTTTTAAACCCTGAAGTAGCACTTTTCCTGTAATAATAGTGTGTGAAACAAGTTTAGATGCACTTTTGTAATACACAAACACTGTAGAAAGATTATGTTGTTGGCTGTTTTGTCTTTTTTTATATTGGTGATGTGAGATATTTCACCAGGTGGAATTTACAGGAACATAAGCCTTTCTGAAAGGAACAGAGAGTCACAGGAACTGGTCCTATTGGAGTCTGGGAGGTGGGCAGGCATAAGCCCACCCACATCTAAAGGACCTCCCACCCCAGCCTACGGGGAGGGTCCACAGAGCCCAGGCCCCCAAGCAATTATGGAGGACAAATAAAGAGAAAAATAGGGACGGATGTGGCGGTCAAAGGGCTAAAATGAGGGAGCTGGATAGGAACACCAAGCAGAGAACCCCAGACAGTGCCCACTGCTCCTCAAAGGCCTTGACGGAGAGAGCCAGCAGATGCCACCCAGTGGAAGAGATACAGATATAGGCCCCAGAGTTGCAGGCTCCTCCTTCAGCCAACCTCTGCTCCCTAGGGTTACCAGATGGCTTCAAAAAAAATACCGGACACACTTGTTCTCAGATTGGGAGGTGGGGGAGACCTGCCGGGAGGGGAGCAGGGCTGGCCAGGAGGAAGTGGGGGGGGGGGGGGGGGAGAGAACCAGATGGCAAGAAGCAGGGCTGGCCAAGAGTGGTTCAGAGGGAGCGGGGCTCGCCGGGGGAGAACTGGCCGAAGGGGAGCAGGGCTGGCTGGGAGGGTGTCAGGGGGAGCGGGGCTGGCCAGGGAGGAGGGTGGAGGGGAAGAGCCGGTGGAGAGAATTGGCCAGTGGGGAGCAGGGCTGGCCTGGGCGCATGCAGATCCTGGCGTGCTGCCCGTCCTGCACACTGTCCCGGCGAAGCACACGCGAGTCCAGCCCAAGGGGATTTGATTCCATCCCTCCCTGACCCCACCCCCATCTCCCTCCTCTCTACTGCGTTGTTGCGTACTGCCTGGCAGGTAGACACGCTCACGCAGTGTAAGTGACTGACACTCGTAATAATAAAACTTACTTAATTAGAAAATACCAGACATTTATATGTCTGGAATTTTCTCAATTTATTTCCTGGACAGAAACCTCAAATACCGGACTGTCTGGTTCAAAACCAGACAGCTGGCAACCCTGCTGCTCCCTGGTCTTGTAAGTTGCCATTTTAGCTATAGCCAGGAGGAGATTGATGAGGAGGTCCTGGGACTTTGTGGGGCCACGGATGGGGTGTGCAAAACGAACAGGTGAGAGGAAAAGTGCAGCCAGAACCTCAACAAGAGGTTCTGGAGGAGCCGAAAGAAGGGCTGTAACCTGTGTACAAATGACTTTTTGATGGAGCTCCAAAGGGGACCACCTGCAACACATGCAGAAAGCTCAGGTGATATGGGGAAGGTGGTCAGGAAGGCACGTGTGTCCAAGGGACAATGGAGAGATCTGGAGGGCCAGGAGTTAGGGTTGGGCACGGTATGCCCTCTTGCAGTTGAGGTAAACCCAAGCAGTAGGCAGCAAAGTGCCCTCTCCTCCTGAAGTACGCACTGGGGAGTACAAAGGGTAGAGAGCCCCATGCGCTGGGCGGTCACAGGAACTGATAAGAGCAAGGCATACATAGGCAATGTATGAATATATTTTCTTTGGCTGTTTTGCTATTGACTTCTTATAGTAATTACATTATCCTTTATGTCAACAAACTTCCAAAAGTAAACTGATATAACGTTCCTATAGCGATGCTATATAGAATCATAGAATACTATGACTGGAAGGGACCTTGAGAGGTCATAAAGTCCAGTCCCCTGCCCTCACAGCAGGACCACTCACGGTCAAGACCATCCCTGATAGACATCTATCTAACCTGCTCTTAAATATCTCCAGAGATGGAGATTCCATAATCTCCCTAGGCAATTTATTCCAGTGTTTAACCAACCTGACAGTTAAGAAGTTTTTCCTAACTTAAATGAATCACTTTAGAAAAAAAATCAACTGCCCTCAAATAATTAAAAGAAAAATCATCTGAGATACTGTAACAGTTTTCCTTTAAAGGTGACCTACAAAGGAATTTAGTGCAATTCCATTTGCTTTAGAAATGTGAGCTCAGTGTCCCCAAATAACCAGGCTAAAAGGGGCACCTAGAACACTAGCATTATAAATTTTTGCCTATTTTCTTTTTTAGGACCCACATCATAGAGCTTTGTCACACCTTTGGTGCAAAATGATGCTGCAGTTATCAGTAAATTTATCCTCTGAAATCAACTGCAGCCCAGAAGCAGACTATGGGAGTAGGAGAACAGGATGGATTGTGTAAAAAAAATGTTCTATTTCAGAGCACATAAAACATTACATCCAAGAATGAGGTACAATAGGCAACTAATTACCAGCTGGTCAAATAGTGCAGACAACAACCTTTCAGAGAAACTTGCATCCTGAAAAAGACAAGAGCTCATTGACTCACATATTTCTAACAGAAGCGACAAAGAGAGACAGCCTAAACCAGACCATCTACTCATTTTGCACCAGAAAAGCTGAGCAACAATTTCTACTGAATTAACTGAGGCATGCTAAGCTCACATAAACTGTACTTTACTTGACAAGAACTCCAATACCTTTAAAACCATGGTGTCCAACCAGTTCTGAAGCAGTAGCCACAATAGCAAACTAGCCACACTGTTCAAGCCAACCAGCCACACTCAACAGGCCAAATAGCCACATGTGGCTAGTGGCTAACATGCTGGACACCATGGCTTTAAAGAAAGCAACACATAACTTCAAAATAGATCACTGAAGAGTGTCTTTAGAGAATACACAATCAAGGCTAACATAACCACCCATGCATGACTTTTGTTCCAGTTATATGAAGCTGAGCACTCATTTATCTAGCTTAATAGAAATAAAGTAAGCACTGATAACATTGAAAGAATGCTGAAAGATAAGTTTTATATCAAGTGTTTTAGTAAAGAAAGCAAGAAGAAAACTCCTCATCAAAGATCATGAGAAGTCATGACAACCTTTGCTCAAGAAATGCAAAGGAATGAAAGACACAAGGAATGAGTTTAAGCATCAGGATACAGCATTATTAACTTAACAAAAGGGCATGGTGTACATGCCCACTCCCTCTTACATACTGCTCAATTAACTGGGTCCTGTGTGGTGTTATTGGGTTCCCATATAAATCATATACACCAATATAAATCAATAACTTGAGAAACAGCCTATTCCATCTTCACTAAGAATCAGCTTACTTCTGAATCCCCTCCCATTCACCCCCACAAGAAGGATAATGGATATCAACAGGGACTTCAGTCTGCAAAGACTTAAAGTCTCACTTTCTCTTTACAGGAACCAGCAAATCCTGGGTCTCATTTACCTCTTGCAACTGTCCCTTTTTAGCTTTTATCCCCACTGGACACCGGACACAAGCTGTAACAACAAAAAACATTCCCAGTATTCCCTCTTAATATTAATTTCCTGTTCCTACTCCTTTTACCTGACAGGGATTTCATAATGCTGTGAAGAAGATGAATAACCCACTATATCTCTTCAAATCTGGTGTAATGGGTAACAAATTCCTTCCTGATCCCAAGAGCAGATGATTGGCCAGACTGACAACATCCTGAAATCATGGAAACAATAGGGAGGGAGGATAGGATAGCTGTAAAGCAAGATGGCTCTTGAAAGTCCAAGCCGGTTTTAAATTTATAGAGGAGAAGGGAATAATAACCAATCAACTCCTCTATGCCAACCAGCCAATGAAAGGCAGAGATACTTTCCTCCTTTCCTTTCCTCTTCCCATCATATTCTTTCATGTACCAATAAAGGAGGAAGGGCTCACTCTTGCTCTCAGCACTTCCCTCACCCCCAATCCAAAAGGTTGGGCATAATTTCTTTTAGTCTGATCAAATATACTCCCTTCCTTCCCCTCTCCTATGGATACAGGTGGCATTGCCTAATTTAGAGTATCATACTGGCATAACTATTTGATTATAAAAGGACTAGTCTTTTTTGTCAAATGTGTAGGGTTGCCTTGAACTGGGATCTGTGATTTGAAATACATATGAAGATTCATAGTGACCATTTATCACTACTGCCTGGGCACATTTGGGGCCTGATTCAATGCCCAGGGAACTCAATGAGAAATAAAAAATTTCAATTTACTTCAATGCACATTGGTTCAGGCCCATAGATTCCAACAGACAGAAAATAGTAGTGTTTCTGTAAACTTAGTTTGCTCATTGCAAAACATTATTCTGAGATCTTGTAAAAATTCTCCGTAAGAAAAAACTATGCTAGTCTGTTCTGCTCAGCAATCTGAAAGATGACAAAATACCATGAATAAACTGGGAAAGATATATTATTGCTTTTTTTAAAAATGGCATTTCTGAGTCATTTTCTCATGTCTAGGACACTAAGTAGTTATCAGTGACTCTGTTAAATACTGAAATCCCATGTAAAAAGATCACAAATCAATTTTTAACTTCCTTTAATATGATGCAAAGTCAAGATATTTTAAACAAAAATATTTGAAATAATTACTGTATTTTCCTATGCAAATTAAATCAAAGCAGGATAAAAATTGTATAATTCTTTAAGAGACTCACTCTATTACTGACACAAATGCCAGTGGGTTCCTATAAGATGTATATACAATAATAAATTGAAAAACAGCAATATTGATTAAACTAAAAAAGTCACTCTTTCTTCATAATGAAAGGTGCTTCTTATTGAAAGTTACTTTGGCTTCCTGTTATATGGCACTTTCTATTTAAAAATGGACAATGTCAAATTTAAGTCAATATATAAATTTTTTTCCAGTATTCTTAAAAGTTTAGTAAAACCCTTCACACTTTCATTCTCTATACTTAATATAAGCATTCTCCAGAATTATTATTTTCATCTTAAATCAAAATCAAACCCAGGAAAATAATACGACAAAAAACTACATTTGCCTGTTTACAACTGAAGAAAACTAAAATTCAGAATAATTAATCAGGACTTGGTCCTAGATCAGGATCCCTAGCAAAAAGGCCTACCCAATTAAGTACAGATTGGACCTCTCTAGTCCGCAATATCCGTGGTCCGGCATGATTTTAAATAGCCGGCTGTCTGCTTATCATGGTGTGGCCATGTTTCCCACAGTCCCATAAAGCTTGTTTACAGTCATCATTCCTGGTTCTCAGTGTTCTGTGCTGTTATTTAGCTCTAAATTACTGCTAAATGTCTTCTAAGAACCCAGTAAGCAGTGGAAATGTTGCTAATGTTTCTAGATAATATTGACCTCCTGTAGTCTGGCAAATTCTCTGGTTCTGCACCAGTCAGATTCCGAGGATGCCAGACTAGAGAGGTTCCACCTTTATAGCTCCATCAGTGGTTTCATGGAATTGAAGGAGAAAAAAGAATGTAGTGGAGACACAGGTTGAAGAGTGAAACAAGTGAACATCAATGCAGATATTTTAAAATGTTTTTGAGGGAAAATGAGCATAGACAAATGGTTTAACATACTAATTATATTTTATGAGCCTTTTGAGGATTTTTAATGTAACAAATGATAAAACAAAAATTAATAATATCTTAAAATAATATTAAATTAAATAACATAGTATTATAACTGCACTCAAATTGCTTTAGAATGACAAAAACATCTACTTTAACACAAGTAGCAGAAGTTTTTTTACAACTGTTACCAGTAGTTTAATATCCATTAACTACTGTAAGCATCTGTTTGGAATGATGACCTTTGGATGCTTCTTAAAGCAAAGCATGATGTACTTAAGATGGTAAAGTAATAAAGCAATAGACACAGAGAAAATAAAATAAAGATAATGGAAACAATAGTCACATGATTAAGAGCAAAGATGGGTCATTAAAGAATAAGCAATTTATATTGAATCAGTTATTGCCAGTAAATTCATAACATTTGGCTGTGTTACATTGTCAAGAATGTAAAGATACTGATCGCAAACATTTTGCAACAGTAACTGTAATAATGTAGTTGTAAAACTACTGTACAGAATCAACCTTCACCTTTTATGCTGCCACTTGCCACACAACTGCATTCAAAGTTTCATATGTAACTTGCTCTTACTGTTCAATGTTATATTTTGGCAACAGATTTGTTTTAAATTTCAAAACAGTATTATTAATATGATTCTGCTTGCCGTGGGTCTCATAATTCCTAGTGTGGATTATATGAAATAGCCTATATTCTAAAAAAGAGGGGGGAACCTTAGGCCTGGGGGCTGCATGCAGTCCCCTACTTCCCTGGATCTGGCCCCCAAGGTTCAAGGCTCCCACCACCATCACTGGAGAGCCAATGCTGGCACTCCAGGTCCTCTCCCCTCCCCCCCATCACCACACCATGGGGCTGGAGCACACAAAATCTACTAGGCAGGGCTCCCGCAGGCTCTGGTGTGGGAGGGGAATGTGAGGAGTGTCTTTCTCCTTCTCAGTCAGGGGCCACGTCAATGGGTGGGGAGGTTGTTTCTGACTTGTGTGCGATCTCAACTAAGTTTTCTGAGTCAGTGGCTCCCGACCCAAAAATGTTCCCCACCCCTTCTAAAATAACAAGTAAATTTGGTATCATTTTTTGAGTAAGCTCACGCATGTATCATATTACAAAACTTGCACTGACCTCATTTCACAGGCTTTTATTTTCCTTTAAAATCAGAAAGCAAATGTAGCCTAAATCCTGTGACATGATTTGTTGTAAATTGGGACTTACGCTACAGAAGAGGTTAACAACCCTGAACACCTAAGCCTTTACATCACATTCTTAGTAATCACACGGACAGGAAAAGGTTCTTAAAATGTGAATGACGGATAAAACACATGGGGGGGGTGAAAGCATCCATCCTGGTGACCCATACTTCTCTTCTGTGGCCACATAGTGATCAATAGCATTGTAGGTGAGAGTCAAAACTCAGAATTTTATTTTAGAATTTTTTACTTCATTTTATGTTATTTTCACATTATTTCATAGCACTGAAGTATTTTTATTTAATTTTTAAATCATTCCAGGTAAATGCTGGTAAAAACAGCTTCACTTCTTTTCTAGAACAAAGTATTTCCTGTTTGTGTCTTAAAGAAACAATGTAATGAAACACTAAAATGATTTTCAAATAAAAAACCCAGAATTTGTCAATTAGGTCACATTATGGCAGGCTGAAGTAGCAACACACATAATTATATGTTTGTGCACATTCTGACTAGGGATGTTAATGGTTAATTGGTTAACCAGTAGGCATCACCCTTATCAGATGATCACCAGTTACTGGTTAACCAGTGGCCTGGCTGGGCTGGAGTAGACCCTTCTGTAATGTGGGCATCAGCTGTTCCAGCCCAGCTGGGCTAGGCCCTCACCCACAGTGGGTCCAGCATAGCCAGAGCACCTCACCACAGGTGGAGGGAGCTCCAGCCAGGTTGGAGCAGCCAGGCCTGGCTAGAGCAGACCACTGAGTCACAGGCCACTGCAGCAGCCCCCGGCCCACTCTTTTTAAGTATTTAACTGGTTAAACAGAACATTGAACCAGTTAATTGATTAAACAGGATTTTACATCCCTAATAATGACAAGTAATGTATGTTATGACTATTACTGACATGTAGTGGAAGAATACAAAATTATATAGACATACACACACATAAATTCTGTAAATTTCATATTGAATGTATCAAAATGATTTTTCAAAATTCCTGAAAACAAGAATTTTCTGAACCCAAATATTTTCCATGGAAATTTTTGTTGAAATTCTTGTATTTTTCAAAATGTTTAAATTGAGATGAAAAATGCTTTTTGTCAAAAAAAAGTTTTGATGAAATATTTTTGACCTACACTATGTTTCTCTTTTTCTGCTTAAACAGAATTCTTGGGGTAAGTTTAAATATGCTGGTTCCAAGATAACAGGATCGGATCACAATTCTCATCTGATAACAGGAGAATAAACTCACCAATCCATCTGTGAAACAGACCAAAGTAACCCAACAATCTTTTTTTAAATGTGATTGCCTACTTTAAAAAGATCTTTTTATAATTTCAGAGAAAAAGAAGCACCAATACATTCAGAAAAAAGCTATGTTCATCTGATAGGTAATACACTTAAGTAGGAAAAAGTCTAAGAAAGGTACTATGTTAGTCTGTAACTTTAAAAACAACAAGCTGTCCTGGGGCACCTTAGTGTACATCTATACGGCAACATTAATTCAAGATAACTAGCATTATTTTGAAATATTTTAGTCCTATACAGGAGGACAGTTATTTCGAAATAATGTCAAAATGCTGTCAAGCTCAGGGCTGGCTCTAGGCATCAGCAAAGGACGCACGTGCTTGGAGCGGCACATTTTCAGGGGCAGCATGCCGGCCCGCAGGAGGAGCAGGCGGGGAACCCCCTGGAGGCCACCCCGAGCTGAGAGCCCTGCGCCCGGCTGCTCGGAGCCTGCACCTGGCCCCGGGGAGCTGGGAGCTCTGCACAGGCAGTCCCAAGGAACGGCCCTTCCTGGGGCGCTTCCTGCAGGGTGGCCGCGGGTGGTGATGGTGATGCTGAGCCTGGCAGCCTCTTCTTTGCCTTCGAGTGAGTACGGCCCCCTCCTGCCCGTGTGCCCCCCTCCAGTTAGCCCTCCCCCGTGTACACCCCTGCAA
This sequence comes from Pelodiscus sinensis, assembly GCF_052426305.1. Taxonomy (NCBI): domain Eukaryota; kingdom Metazoa; phylum Chordata; order Testudines; family Trionychidae; genus Pelodiscus; species Pelodiscus sinensis. Next base: position 39,211,330 of record NC_143053.1, on the reverse strand, counting down.
CTCCCTCTCCCCCGCCTCCCGCCCGTGAGGCCCCCCCGCCTATGTACCCCCACGGCCGGCCACCCCCACACCTGTGTTCTCTCCCCCACAACTCTGCTGCCATTGAACCCCTCTTGCCCATCTGTCCCCCCCCAGCTGTGTGCCCCTACCCACTGTCCCGCAACCTCCCCGTCCCCGCTACCTCCCTCCTCACTTCTCCTCCCCCGGCTCGGCCTCTGCCCAGCAATCCTGCATCCCTCCTCCTGGCCCACTGCAACCCTGCTGGGACCCCGTCTCCTTTTCCCCAGCCCCTGCCGCCCACCTGGATCCTCATCTCCTGTCTGGCTCTCTGAACAGTCCTCCTTCCCCCTGCTCTCGGGGCCCTGAACTCCCCTCCCCACACCTGCCCAGGAACCCAGCCCCCTTGTGCTGTATCCTGACAACCTCACCCCTGCCTGGGACCCAGGTGATTCTCCCTCCCATTTGTCTGAGGAAGGGGAATGCTGGTGTTCCCAGTGCCCGTGTCCCCAAGTCCCTTCCTGTCTGGGGCAGGAGAGCTTTATTAAAATTGGAATTGTGATCCCATTTAAATAGGCTTTGTTTTAAATAATATACCTTTAAAATTAAATTAAAAATTGTTATGGCCTAAATTTATCATAACCTATTTAAATAACTTATTAATTAAATTTAAAAATTAAACAGAACATGTGTCCTGTTAAATTTTAAAGAAATTCTACCAGTTCATTAGTGTAAGTTGCTGTGTAAACACCTGGAACTAGTGTTTACATCAGCAGTAGCTTCTTCTGCAAGTGAAGAGATAATGTTTTTATCACATTGGTTTATTCAGCTAGTTCAATTCAATGATTAGTTCATTCACCGTTGCAAAACCGAGAGTCGACGGAGCAGAAAAACTTGTTTTCCTCTACTCTCAGTAAAAAAAAATGGTTATGAGAGTGTTCTAACATCTTGAAGAACATGATGACTAGAATCAATCTGTTAAATTCACTATGGATATTTCCTTTGTTTAATAAATGAATTTTAGATGAAAAATGTGTTTGGATACTTTTTTGTTATGTGTCTTTCACATTTAAGGTAGTTTTATTTCATATAAAAATTAAATGCTGGTTTTGTTTATTTTAAATTGAATTTCCATCCAGACAGAAATAGGTGAAAATCATTTTTAAAAAAGTAGCCACCACTTAGCAAATAATAAATGGGTAAAAATGGTCTCTTAAGTGTTCCTATTATACACCATTTTGTAATAGAAGAAAAATGTAAAAATTAAGAATCTGATTACATGTAAGTTATACAATTATTTGGGCATTTATTTAGTTGGTAGCTATACTGAGTGTATTCTCCTGATTAGTAAATAGATGCACCAAATTTGGCATAAAGGTTATAGTTAGTTGTAAATCAACATGTTTTAAAGGTTGCTAATCAATAAGACTCAACCATCCTTTAGGAAAATATTTTAAAAGTATAATTTAAATGATTAATTTCTCATTTAAACCAAGGTTTTCTGCTTGCCAGTTTAAAGCATGATTAAAATTAGAGATTTAAATGAAAGCTATTTAAATCAATCCACCCTGCTTCAGAGGCTGTTTGGTGAAGGAGAAAGTACAGGGCTGCCCTCATGGAATATGTCCTAGGGTAGTGGGGTTTTGTTGTCTGGTGCCTATCTTGTTCTGGACAGTTGAGCTGGGGAGTTGAAACAAAAGTTCTCTTAATCCCTTTGAACTGTCTCATTGTATAGTGAGGCTGATTCTTGTCCATGGACACCAAAAGCTGGACAGCTTATGTGTTGGGGTTGAAGTCTGAGTGATTATAAGGCTTCTAATAATAAAATCCCTTTGCAGAGTGAGGAGTGGGACCGGGATGCCAGCACTAGGTGATGTGAACAGCTGCATGCTTTGGAAGTCTTTAACTGACTTGCTGTGGATGAACCTGCCCTCCCATTGTCCTCATGTGGGGAGTCCCCGGTGCTTTCCTAGGAGACGAAAATGGCCCAGGGTTTGGACTCCCCCACAGGCTGTGTGCCCAACACCCCAGGAAGCTGCACAAGCTGCATTTGCAGGAGCACCCCCAGAAAGTCGCGCAAGCTGCATTTGCACGTGCACCCTCCCTGGACAAAAAAGAGGGGGAAAGGGCAGTCAAAAAATTTTTTGCTTGGGGCAACAAAAAACCTAGAGCTGGCCCTGGTCAAGCTGAAGGACTTCTTACCCCGACTCCTGTAACCATCCTTGTACGAGGAGTAAGGGAAGTTGGAGGAAGAGTCCTGTATTTCGAAATGAGTGCTGTGTACACGCTCCCAATTTTGAAATAAGCTACACAATTGAAGTAGCTCAATTTACATAGCTTATTTTGAGTTAAGCTCTGCTGTGTAGATGCACCCTTAGGGTATGTCTAGACTACATGGCTCCATCGATGGAGCCATGTAAATTAGTTTACTCGACATAGGCAAAGAAGCGGGGATTTAAAGCGGGGATCCTGTAAGCCTCGTTTCACAAGGCATATGGGATCAGTCGGCAAAGGCTTCCCAAGCCAACCGATCCATTTCTAGACTACTGCGCTGTGTCGGATCAGCTGATCGTCGGCACAGCGCGGCAGTCATGTTTATTTTAATGGATCGGGGATTATTTAAATCCCCGCTTCTTTGCCTATCCCGGGTAAACTAGTTTACATAGCTCCGTTGATGGAGCCATGTAGTCTAAACATACCCAGAGAGACTAAACAGATATATTGTAACATGAGCTTTTGTGGGTAAAACACACTTCATCAGATGAGTTGGGAAATTTTCATTCCAACTCATCTAATGAAGTGGGTTTTACCCACAAAAGCTCACAATAGAATATATTTATTAGTCTCTAAGGTGCCAAAGAACTGCTCATTGTTTTTAAGTAGAAAAAGTTTATTTACAATTGTATTTGTTAAAAAAAACAATAAAAAAGAAAGAATACCTAAAAGCCGCACTTTACAGAGTGGATACAGAATTATGGATTTTTAAACAAATATTGGTATTTTATTTTAATTGGATTATTTTATTTACATTTTATTTTTATTTAAATTAAATACAGGGTTTTTAAATAAAAAAATAAAATTAAATCTGAAATTGAAATTTATGTTAAGGCCTAAATTTATTATAATCCATTAAAATCACCGAAATCAAACACAAAATATAAATATTAAGCAATAGATATTTGCCATCAAGTTTTAAAGAACGTCAAACCATTGAACTGATGGAAGTTACTGGCTAAGCATCTGGAACCAGAGTTTGTTGATGTGCTAAACCAGCTTTTGACAGCAGAATCCTCTCTTCTGCAGATGCAGAGAGAGCATGTTTTCTTCATTTCAGCTTATTCAACTAATTCAGCTCAGTGAATAAGTTCATTCAAAGATAAGAAACTAAGGCTATGTCTACATTCCCAGCTTATTTCAATATAAGTTATTTTGAAATAGTAACTCCCAAAATAACTATTACAAAATAAGCTTATTCCTCTTGACAAGCAGGAGTTATTATTTCAAAATAACAAGCCCATTATTTTGAAACAACAGGCTTGGTAGTGTGGTTGCTCGCCTTGATATTTCAAAATGTAGACATTCCTTAAGTGAACACTGAAAAAACAGAAAAGCTGGTTTTTCCCCTTACAATGAAGAATAAAAATGAGAGGAAAGGATGAGATCTATTAGTTCTAAAACTCTGAAGAATATAGTGACCAAAACAATTCATTCAAATTATTAACTAAAAATAATATTTCCTTTGATTTCATGAATCAATATTAAATGCAAAACAACATGTTCTGATAAACACTTTGGGAAATTTTCTTCCCTTATGTTTCCCGCACATTTAAGATAGTTTTGTTAAACAAAAAAAATTAAAATATTGCTTTTGGGCACTTTAAAATGAATTTGTATTTTCATCAAAGAAGAGCTTAACGAATTATGAGCAAAAAAGTAATAATCTTCTGGTAAAGAAAAGCATTATTCTCCATTTTCAAACATAATACAAAAGTTAAAATGAAGAATCTGAAAAAATATGTTATGCTACATCACAGCTTCAATAAATGTGTCTGCCTAAGCCTACTTAGGAAAAAACACACCTGTAGTGTATCAGCTATATTTGCTTAATTAGGAAAAAACACACTTTTGGTGTATCAGCTATATTTAGTTGAAGACTGAAATGTTTTAATGGTTAGCAACCATTTAACCTTTCCTTGGCAAAATAATTAAAAACCACAAATATAAAATTGATCATTTAAATCAATACTTTAAGTTTCCTGCTTGCTGCTTGCAGAAGTGTAGAGTCTCTGAGTTAGGCTAAAAGGGGTTAAAAACAAGGGTGATGTCATGCTAGGAGTCTACTACAGGCCACCTACCCAGGTGGAAGAAGTAGATGAGGCTTTTTTTAAACATCTAACAATATCATCCAAAGCCCAAGATTTGGTGGTGACGGGGGACTTCAACTATCCAAATATATGTTGGGAAAATAACACAGCGGGGCACAGACTATCCAATAAGTTCTTGGACTGCATTGGAGACAACTTTTTATTTCAGAAGGCTGAAAAAGCTACCGGGGAAAGCTGTTCTAGATTTGATCCTAACCAACAGGGAGAAACTGGTTGAGAATTTGAAAGTGGAAGGCAGCTTGAGTGAAAGTGATCATGAAATCATAGAGTTCAAAATTCTAAGGAATGGTAGAAGGGAAAATGGCAAAATAGAGACAATGGATTTCAGGAAGGCGGATTTTGGTAAGCTCAGAAAGCTGATAGGTAAGGTCCCATGGGAATCAAGATTGAGGGGAACAACTGAGGAGAGCTGGCAGTTTTTCAAAGGGACATTGTTAAGGGCCCAAAAGCAAGCTATTCCGCTCTGTCGGAAAGATAGAAAATATGGCAAAAGACCACCTTGGCTTAACCACAAGATCTTGCTGGATCTAAAAATAAAAAAGGAGTCTCATAAAAAATGGAAAGTAGGACAAATTACAAAGGATGAATATAAACAAACACAGGAATGGAGGGGCAAGATTAGAAAGGCAAATGAGCTCAAACTAGCTACGGGAATAAAGAGAACAAGAAGACTTTTTATAAATACATAAGAAGCAAGAGGAAGACCAAGGACAGGGTACGCCCACTGGTCAGTGAGGAGGGAGAAACAGTAACAGGAAACTTGGAAATGGCATAGATGCTTAATGACTTCTTTGTTTCGGTCTTCACTGAGAAGTCTGAAGGAATGCCTAACATAGTGAATGCTAGTGGGAAGGGGGTAGTTTTAGAAGAAAAAATAAAAAAGAACAAGTTAAAAATCACCTAGAAAAGTTAGATGCCTGCAAGTCACCAGGGCCTGATGAAATGCATCCTAGAATACTCAAGGAGCTGATAGAGGAGGTATCTGAGCCTCTAGCTATCATCTTTGGAAAATCATGGGAGACAGGAATGATTCCAGAAGATTGGAAAAGGGCAACTAAAGTGCCCATTTATAAAAAGGGAAATAAGAACAACCCAGGAAACTACAGACCATAAGAACATAAGAACAGCCGTACTGGGTCAGACCAAAGGTCCATCTAGCCCCGTATCCTATCTGCCTACAGTGGCCAGCACCAGGTGCCCCAGAGAGGGTGGACCGAAGACAATGATCAAGCGATTTGTCTCCTGCCATCCCTCTCCAACCTCTAACAAACAGAGGCCAGGGATACCAATTCTATCCCCGGGATAATAGCCTTTTATGGACCTAACCTCTAGGAAATTATCTAGCTTCTCTTTAAACTCTGTTATAGTTCTAGCCTTCACAGCCTCCTCTGGCAAGGAGTTCCACAGGTTGACTACATGCTGGGTGAAGAAGAACTTTCTTTTATTAGTTTTAAACCTGCTACCCATTAATTTCATTTGGTGTCCTCTAGTTCTTCTATTATGGGAAGAACCAGTTAGTTTAACTTCTGTGCCAGGCAAGATAATGGAGCAAGTAATTAAGGAAATCATCTGTAAACACTTGGAAGGTGGCAAGGTGATAGGGAACAGCCAGCATGGATTTGTAAAGAACAAATCATGTCAAACCAATCTGATAGCTTTCTTTGACAGGATAACGAGTCTTGTGGACAAGAGAGAAGCGGTGGATGTGGTATACCTAGACTTTAGTAAGGCGTTTGATACGGTCTCGCATGATATTCTTATCAATAAACTAGGCAAATACAACTTAGATGGGGCTAATATAAGGTGGGCATAAGTGACTGGATAACCGTACTCAGAGAGTACTTATTAATGGTTCACAATCCTGCTGGAAAGGTATAACTAGTGGGGTTCCGCAGGGGTCTGTTCTGGGACCGGCTCTGTTCAATATCTTCATCAACGATTTAGATATTGGCATAAAAAGTACAATTCTTAAGTTTGCAGATGATACCAAGCTAGGAGGGGTTGCGACTGTTCTGGAGGACAGGGCCATAGTTCAAAATGAACTCAACAAATTGGAGAAATGGTCTGAGGTAAACAGGATGAAGTTTAATAAAGACAAATGCAAAGTGCTCCACTTAGGAAGGAACAATCCGTTTCACACATACAGAATGGGAAGCGACTGTTTAGGAAGGAGTACGGCAGAAAGGGATCTAGGCGTTATAGTGGACCACAAGCTGAATGAGTCAGCAGTGTGATGCTGTTGCAAAAAAAGCAAACATGATTCTGGGATGCATTAAGAGGTGTGTTGTGAGCAAGACATGAGAAGTCATTCTTCCACTCTACTCTGCGCTGGTTAGGCCTCAATTGGAGTATTGTGTACAGTTCTGGGCACCACATTTCAAGAAAGATGTGGAGAAATTGGAGAGGGTTCAGAGAAGAGCAACAAGAACGATTAACGGTCTAGAGAACATGACCTATGAAGGAAAGCTGAAAGAAATGGGTTGGTTTAGTTTAGAAAAGAGACAATCGAGGGGGGACATGATAGCTGTTTTCAGGTATCTAAAAGGGTGTTATAAGGAGGAGGGAGAAAACCTGTTCGTCTCAGCCTCTGAGGATAGAACAAGAAGCAATGGGCTAAAACTGCAGCAAGGGAGGTTTAGGTTGGACATTAGGAAAAAGTTCCTAACTGTCAGGGTAGTCAAACACTGGAATAAATTGCCCAGGGAGGTTGTGGAATCTCCATCTCTGGAGATATTTAAGAGTAGGTTAGATAAATGTATATCAGCGATGGTCTAGACAGTATCTGGTCCTGACATGGGGGCAGGGGACTGGACTCGATGACCTCTCGAGGTCCCTTCCCGTCCTAGTATTCTATGATTCTATGATTTAAAAGATCTTGATTTTAATCAATCTACCCAATTATGCTATGTAAGTTAACTTTCACTAGTTAAGAAATTAAAGTTTCTGCCACAGCCATGAACACAGCTGACATGAGTATGTCATTGTGGAAATATTCATTTATCAGTGTTAAATGGACTACAATGGCAAATTGATAGTTATTCTCATACAACCAAAGCTGAAACAGACAACATCTACAAAACTGGTTTTAAAGAAGAGTTTCATTATCTATTGAGTTCTGAGAGATGTTTTGGCCCTACGGATGCTTCACCATAGAATGCAAGCACACCCATGAGTTCTGAACTAGAGATTTAAATTAGCAGCATCAGTTCCTTTTCAACTACAGAAACTAGGAGATACTGAGGCATTGCTACAGATAGACAATATTGACCCAAATATCACATTTATCTTGAACATGAAGGTGCTATTAAAATGGCCCTCTTCTACTCATGCTTCAATTTGATTAAGGTCCTGAGGATACATAAGTTTCAGAAGGGTAGCCACGTTAGTCTGTAATTGAAAAAATATTTAAAAAAAAATGAATAGTCCTGCAGCACCTTAGAGACTAGCAAAAAAATTAAATGGTATCATGAGCTTTCATGGGCACAATCTACTTCTGCTTTTATATGAGCCTCTGAATCAGTGGTTTATGTGGATAGGTCCTGTGATGATGTTACTTGTGTAGATGTGTGGACAGATGGAGTTAAGGGGTCCAGGTTTCAAATAAATAGCAGAGGAAGAGAGGAGATTGGGAAGAGAAAGGAAAGAAGGAAAAAAATGGGAAAAGAATAGTCAATGAGGGTCCATGCTAAATGAAGCTGATAGAGCGGATTCTAAGTACTCTTGAGTACCCAGTGTTTGGCTTTTTATGACATTAAGATGTGGAATGTATCAGATAGTTATGGTCTTTGTTTAAACCTCTATTGCAGGTCTCAAACTTATAAATGAAATTAAATTTTGCAGCTTCCTTTTCAATTTTTTAAATTGGCTTGTAATATGAAAACTTTGAGATCCATTAATGAGTGCCCAAGCAAGTTTAAACATTCCTCAACAAGTTTCAGTGCATTACTTTTTCGAATATCTGATTTGTGTCCATTAATCCTTTGTCCTAGAGACCATCCAGTTTTGCCAATATACATGGCAGAGAGGTGCCAATGGTACTTGATGGCATAAATAACATTGGTGGATGTGCAGTTATATGAGCCTCTGATGCGGTGGTTTATGTGGTTAGGTCCTGTGATAATATTACTTGTGTAGATGTGTGGACAGAGTTGGCAATGGAGTTAATTGCAGGGGTGGGTTCCTGGATGAGTATAATGGAAGTGTGTTGTGTGTTTGCTGGAAAGAATTTGTTTAAGGTTAGGGGATTGTTTGTAGGCGAGGACTGGCCTGTCTCCCAAGACCTGTGAGAGTGAGGGGTCATTTTCCAGGATAGATTGTAGATGGTTGATAATGAGCTGGAGGGTTTTAATTTGGAGGCTGTAGGTAATGACAAGTGGAGTTCTGTTGTTTTCTTTGTAGGGCCTGTCTTGAAGAAGCTGATGTCTGGGTTCTCGTCTGGCCTGTCAATCTGGTTTTTCACTTCTCCAGGTGGGTATTTTAGTTTTAAGAATGCTCGATATAAATCCTGTACGGGTTTGTCTCGGTCTGTGCGACTGGAGCAATGAGGATACACAGTATTGAATGAGTGGCATACAGAAGAACATGAGACTAGGGGACTAGGACAATGTCTCAAAGAATTTCAGCCAGCTCACCCGTTGGAGAAGAATGGCACATTTCACACTAGTCAGAAATGCATAGAGATCCACTGTGAGAAGCCCCTACGCTTGGCAGAGGCTAAGGAAAACCAAGTAGTTTCTCTCTCATTTGTATTACTGATGGAAGTTCCTGCGTAGGAACCTGCCACAATGTTTTGGAGGGCTTGTAAGGAAACCATAGAGATCCCTGTTCAGTGAACAATGCACCAGTTTCACAATTTCAGTGATTCTGCACATAAGAACCGGAAGTTTGCTCCTCTTTATTAATTTATAAAGTACACTACTGCCCTACTGAAGGCAATACTGAAGAGAGGCCACCAAAATGATATCTCTGTGCTTTGAACACATACAACCTGAAGAGGGAGCTGAGGTTTGGTGACTGGATTCTGTACCACTCTGGTGGCTTATCCTGCTTTCCGAATGCTAAAGCCAGCTCCAGTTTGAATGCCTTATCCCCTAGGCCACTCCGGAACCCACCCCACCCACCTACTTTCCGGGCATCCCTTATCCTGCCTTTGAGTGCTAGACCCAGCTCCTGCTCTGGGGCAGCCTGTGTTGGCTGTTCAGCTGCTCCCAAGGTAGAGCTTTTCAATTCTTTTGTTGTAGATAAGTCTCAATGCCTGGAAATTTCTGTGGCTAGTACCAGGGATGCTGCTTATCAGTGCTGCTTGCTGGCAGACTTATCAGAACAGACTATATGCTTCGGTTGTAACTAACACAGTAACAGTGCCCGGGTCTGTTGGAGCCTCCACTGTACCTATCATAGGACACAAGCTTTTCCCAGGATTTAGTTCTAAAAGATGACTTACTCCTCCTTTTGTGGTTCCTTTTAGGGAAATGTGGTTCTCTTTTCTTAAACTCCTTCATCTCAATCACAGGTACTACCTGAGAGGATGAGGCTGTTGTGGAGTGCTGGGGGAGGAGAGGAGAGACTTAGATACCAGGCCTTTAGGTGTCACTGGATCAGGAGGACTTCAATTTCACCTTTCTGTCTTTTGCAAGATCTGCTTTTAAACCCTGTGAAAACCTTCTCCTTCTCCTTAAGACATCTGAGTTTGAGACATCAGAGACAGCTGGAGTGCCCATCACATCAGGATAAAAACCTCACAGGGTCTGAATTCTGGGGCTTCGGCATACCCTAAAAGTTAGCCTGCTGAGTAAAGGAACCAAAAAATCACTTCCAGCAGAAGATCAGGGTACCCCTCATTTAAGCACAAACGTGTAAAAATAATTAAAATAAAGGAAAAGGGAAAAGAGCAGTCATTACAATTTCTCCATCTTGACCTGTAGGCAGCTGAGCAGAAACTAGAGAGATGGGTGTATCTACTCCTTCCCTATATACCTTCACTGTGAAGTATGAGATTGCATAATGTGCAGGTACAAACCTGCAGATACTACTAATTTAAATCTCCAGTCAAGAGTGCATAGGCACATTCACATCTATAGTGGAGCACCCACAGAGACATCTATTTCAAGGAAATCTATAATGTTGGAAGGTTTACAAAATAAGTGGATTTTCAGGACAGATTTAAGTGGGAAGGAAAATGTGAGGGATTAGAATATGTAGGCCATTCCAAGCATGGAGGCCAAATGAAAGAAGATACTGAAAATAATAGGAGAGAAAATATAAGTGGCATCTCTGGTAGAGTGAAGAGATGAAATCTTACAATATATTTTAGAAACATGCTTCTATTTGTCTGTTCATCCGTCCATGAGTCTGTTTGTTCAAAAATTCCTCCTAAACAGTAAGAGCTAGGACCACCAAAATTGGCATACAGCTTCCTCTTATCGTAACTTAAAGGTCAAGGTTTGATTGTGCAAGGATAATGGGATATGCATGGAATATGATTGTTTTTCATAAAATAGAAAGGGAAGGGTCCGGTAGGAGGGACAAATATATTGTAGAATGGCCACAGAAGGGCAAGCAAGGGGCCAGAGATTGGGACCGGGACAGCTATAACCCTTTTGGGGTAACAGGGGACAGGGATGAAGAAAGGGACAACTAACTACTATATATTTCAGAGAGTTTGTCTGTTTATGCAAATGTTTATGCCTGTTTGTCCCCCATTCAGGGGACATACATCCCTCCTCCAGCTCTGTCCACTGCGCGGCCATAGACAGGCACTTCTCACCTGGCCCAAAGATGCTGTGATGAGAGACTGCTGAGGTTGTCCTCTCTTATTGGGGCAGCCTGCATACTGAACCCCTCATTCGCCCCCTAATTCCAGAACAATTATTTAAATTAAGAAAAACAAAATTTATTTGAGTTAAGCAACTCCGAGTTAAGTCTTCTAGTAGGATATAATAACAAAAAAAGAGGAGATATACAGACTAGAGATGTAAAAGTGTAGTAAATTAACTGATAAGCAAAAGCTTATATACAGGTTAATGCTATAGACTACATGCATTCCCCCTTCCCCATTTTCCAGTAAATTTTTTAGCAGGCTAGCCAGCATCCCAGCTCAGTCCTGACTTGCAGTGGGTCCGGGACCTACCCCCGCTGCAGCTCTGCATTTAAAGCATATTAGGAGCGGGGCAGCCCAGCTCCGCTCCAGCTCGTGCTGATTCCAGGAGCTCAGAACCCACCCCCTCCAGACGGGGGCTGCTGCCACCCCGTGCCATTGGCTCTTTATCAGAGGCAGCAGCACAGGGCAACAGGCAGCTGGTCCACAAGGGGAGCTAGTCCACAAGGGAGCAGGGGTCTTCTCGAGAGTGAGGCAAAAGCGCACTAGCTGCCGTCCCCGTCCCCAGGGACTATAGAATAGTCAACTAACCAATAAGAATTCATGAGGTTACTTGACTAGTCAATTAACCAATATTTAACATCCCTAATACAGACTGATGATTAAAAGCAAAACAAAATTAAATCTATTTGCTTTGTACAACCTATGAAAATTTAGAAAATTTAAGCAAACATCGTAAATACTGATAAGTAGAGAAAATGTAAATGTGAAACCTAAATCATTTTTTAAAATGAGAGTTAAGTAGCTTGAACCATGTCTGCCCTTATGTCCTTCTGCTAATATTTGTGGTTTTACAGTTACATTTAAAAATATATATTAACCAAAATACCTATTAACATGTTTGAACAAAAGCCCAGAGATTTTTTAATATTTTTTCCTAATATTAAACATAACTAAATTATGAACCACTGTAAGTCTAGAATCAGCCAAGGAAGATTTTAGTAAATCACAAAAAGTATTGGGTATTGTTAAACATTATGCCTCCAATCTCCCTACTCCTTCAAGTGAGGAGGGACAGTATGCCAGAGGAGGTTCTAGGGAAGGGGGGGGGGGGGGGAATCAAGAGGCCCCAGTGGCCTTTCCCCATCTTGTACACCCATGCAGAGAAAAGACACAGTAATTCTCTTTAACTAATAAATTACAGGTCATTCATTTTATTGTTAGATCAATGTAAGACTGATCTCCTGGTAATAAATATATTTCATGGATAAAATTCAGCCTTCCTTTCCCACTTCATGGAAGCCACAGTGAAGACAATGGGGTTGCACAAGAAAAATTTGGTCACTGCATTTAATGTGAAAAAGGTAGCACTGATAAAAGATATTATTAAACAATGACAAATTAGGCCTACATTTTAAAACAGCATTCCTTTTTAACCAAATTGAATGATCTAATTACAAGATCAAAATCCCAAAATTAAAATTCAAAAATATTGTTAGAACTGACACCTCAATTCTTTGTAGTTCTTTGTTCTCTTGGTAGATAAAATCATTACCTCTCTGCAACAGAACACAATAAATGAACCATCCAAAACAGATATACTGGCATTTAAAAGTGACCTTACAAACTCAGTGTTGCAAAAAGGTAAAACAATACACCAAAATTCCTGACAGCCTGAATAGTGCAGAAAAGAACTTCTGTTTTGGACACAGTCATTTTTATGACAAAAAAAGAATTAGTACCATGATTTCATACTTTCTACATACAAGATTCTTTCCCTCTTTTTCTGAAAGAAATTCTGAAACAAAAAACAAATTCTAAAAATCCAAAGTGTTATTTATTTTTTACATAAAAGGTAAAATGAAAGTCTGAATCAGATTTGGCTCCCCATATTTTCCATTTTTTATTTATCAAATAGAAAAGTCTTTCTAACTTTCTCCTTTCCTGTCTGAGACCAAAACTATGTGATGTTCTGTTTGCATTACAATTATACTAATTCATTGCAGGTCACTTGCTTTTTACTGAGTCCAGATGACATTTAGTAAACTAAACATGAGTCAATTAGTTTAGAAAAAATTCTGATTGCCCTTGGGTAGGTCACACAGTGGCTACGGAACATAACTGCCTGAATTGCATTTTGGCTAACACCAAACATAAGGCTGAAGCTAATACCTTATACTTCTGCATTCCTCCTAGATTTCTCACATTTAAATATACCTCTTTAAAAAAAAAATTCCCCCCTCCCCCACACACAGAGGAAACGGATGAGGGCAGTATAATTAAGGACTACTGCCATTTTCTCTTCTACAGTTCAACTTAAAAATGCATTGTTTATAGTTACTAGGTTATTAACAAGCTGGCTTGCACTTCGTTTTTAATATCCCAAGTGGCTAACTAACCTTTTCAAGCCTGTTGATTTGAAACTACTACAGTACAAAAGAAAAACACAGCACTTGAGATTTAGTGAACACTAAAAATAATAATAGTATAAGCCTCTACTGTTTCTCCAATAACATTTGTATTTTTAAATCAACCTGAACTACCATGTAATTAGGCATACAATAAGCTTTAACGATAATGTCAACCAACTGGTTCCAGAATGGGAAAATATCCTCAAAACTTAGATCCAAGAAAGAAATAATGCCTTTGTCAACATCTTATTAGTGACACAACATTTACCTTTTTCTGAAAAAGAAAACAGATAACATAATTCAGATTTTAATTTACTAAATAAAAAGGTCAAATTCAGACTTAGTGTAAGTGAATGCAAAACGAGGATGTGAGGAAGCCAGCTGCAAAGATGCATGCAATATTGCAGATCCTACCATGGCATCCACAGCAGAGGCCTGGACCACTGAAAAATTTCTAGCACACATATGGAACTCCAGATGGCTGCTCCTCATATGTCCTACATTGGGACCTTCTGCAGGAATGCTACCAAGGTGTCCTGGGCTCTCATGGAGTGAGGGATTACACAGTCAGGATGCAGAATGTGAGATAGCCTATATCACCAATAATACAGCCCAAACCGCACTTAGAAATCCTATGAGAGGATACAGCTTGACCATGGTCTCAAGTTACAGTGGGGGAGCTCTAGATTGGATATTAAGAATAACTCTTCCATTAGGAAGATGCTGGAGCACTGGAATGGTTACCTATGGAGATAGTGGAATCTCCATCCCTACAGATTTTTAAGGCCAGGCTTGACTAAGCTCTGGCTGGAATGATTTTGTTGGGATTGGTCCTGCTTTGAGCAGGGGGTTGGACTAGATGGTTTCCTGAGGTCTCTTCAAACCCTAGTCTTCTTTGATTCTATGGAATCTTTCTGCTATCATGAAAAAGAGCCTTAGAGAACTTCTGATGAGTTTGGTTCTTTGCACCTGACGTTGAGAGAATAAAGTCTCTTCTCTTTAGGAGAAGCATGAGTATTGGAAGAAAAACTGACTATGGTGTTTGCTGACAGAGACAGCCAAGGATTTAAAAACAGGTCCTTATATAGCAATAAAGGTCTTGGCAGGAGCAAACAAACAGGTGCAGGAAATTTAGCAGGGAAATTAGTGGGCAAATATGGGAACGAGAACTGCCCACCTGGAGAGGGCTGATAATTACAATAAAAGAGAAATGCAAAAGGATTACAGCACTTACTCCTTGGGAGGTAAAGGAGGCAAACAGATGGTACTGCTTTGCTTTTGCTTCTGGGCAAGTCCCTGCTACAATAATGGTAATCTTATAAACAAAAACTCCAATCTCCATGTGTTCGTATGTGTCATCTCAGCAAGCCCAACAATAGTGCAATACCAGGCAAACATCCAAAAGGAACCAAAACCACCTGGGCCAGTAGGGAACTAAAAGAATGGCAAAGACCTCATCACAACATATTTTATTTCTTAGCATCTCTGGAAGCAGGAAGAGGGGAGGAAAGGCATATCTGAAACAGCTTATCAATGACAGTAGGAGAGCATTGCATTGGGAGCCATGGTCCATGGATCCCTGACACAATATAAAGAGACTTTTTTATTGTGACTCAAAGATGCCCCACAGAAGTATGTCTCATCACATGAAAATATCTGTCATAATGGAATCATAGATTTCCCATTTGTGGTCCACCAAGAAATGCCTGCTGAGGTTGTCTAATAAGGAGCCCTGAACACCTGGAAGGTAAGCCACATGGATGGTGGTGATGTGTCTGATGCAACAGTTCCAAAGTCTGATTGCCTCCAGATACAAGAGAGATCTTGCTCCCCCATGTTTGTTTATGTAGATCATGGCAGAGACATTGTCTGACACCACTGGATGAGGCAGGCATTCATGAGTGGAAGAAAGGCCTTGCACGCAAGACAGAGTATGTGCAGCTCCGTAATGTTGATATGTCATCTGGCCTGTTCAGTGTAACCATTCAGGCAGATGCCCCACTCCAAAAGGGACACATCTTTTGCAACAGTGGCATTGGGAGTGAGACTAAAGAAGAACTCCCACCAATGTTCCCTCTAAGCTGTACCGCAGCACAGCTTCACAAGTGATTAATCAGCCCTACCCAGTAAGAGGCTCAGGGCTCCATGCACAGAGCTGGCCTGACTGGGTGGGGCTGATTAATCACCTATGAAGCTGTGCTGCCATGCAGATTAGAGGGAACACTGATTCCCACTCATACTTAGTGTGGATTCAACTATCAAGTGAAGGAAATGATGATCCAGGTGCGAATGGTCATCTTGGAGTTGATGTTGTGTTTGTTGGGCAAGTAGACAAAATAGAGTCAAGCCAGCAGTCAATGTGAATCATGGGTTCCCAAACTGTGGGGCGGTGTGAAGAAATTCCGGGGGGGGGGGGGGGGGGCGTAAGGAGACCCAGCGCCCCTCCCATCAAATTTTGCTGCGCTGGTCAGTTGCTTTTTTTTTTTTTGGTCAACAAGTTTTGCTGCTATTTTTGGGAGAGGGGAGGCATGAGGGTTTCTCAAAAATCAAAAAGAGGGCGTGATGCCGAAAAGTTTGGGAACCACTAGATGAAGCCTGGCTAAGGGTGTCACGTAAGTATACACTGCCATCTGACCTAGCAGTGATAGTTACTTTCACACACTAGTACTCAGTCTGTGGAAAAATAAAGAAATTAGGTTGTACATCATCTGAAACCTTCCTATAGGAAGGGAGGTTCTTGCAGGAACAGAGTCCAATGTCGCCCCAATAAAGTTTATTGTCCTCATGGAAGATAAAACAGATTATTCTCTGTTCACACAGGCTATGTCTACATAGTAGCGTTATTTCGGAATAACAAATGTTATTCCGAAATAACACAGTCCGCATCTATATAGCAAGCAGTTATTTTGACAAAATGTCAAAATAATGTCGAGTTGGAGGACTTCTTACTTTGACTCCTGTAACACTCATTTTACAAGGAGTAAGGGAAGTCAGAGGAAGAGTGCTGTCTCTCGAACTTCCTGCTGTGTAGGCAGTGCCAAAAGCCGAAATAAGCTATTTCGACTTAAGCTACACAATTGACATATTTCAAGTTGCATAGCTTATTTTGACTTTAGCCATGCTGTGCAGATGTGCCCACAAAGGGCTGTGAGACTCTGGATAAAGATACTGAAAGCCAACTAGACCTCCTCTCCAGAGTGACCTACAAGGAGTCAGTTATCAAGATATGGGAAGAATATATGGCCCTCTCATCTTACGAGGACTGCAACCACAGAGAAAACCTTCATAGATACTACAGGTGCCATCACTAAGCCAATGGGGAGGACTCAGAATTGGAAGTACCCTCATCCCATCATAAACCATAGGAAACTCCTGGGGCAGGGGTGTATGTGTATATAAAAATATACATCTTTAATATTGAGAGCTACAAGACACATCCCTTCTTGAACAGAGGGAATTATTTATGTTGATATGTCCTTCCTTAACTTCAGCTTTCACACAAAGATGTTGAATAGCTGACGATCAAGTATGGGTCTGCACCCTCCATCCTTTTTGTGTACTACAAATACAGGGAACAGAAACTTCTTTGATACTGAGGCAGGACACGATCTATTGCCCCTCAGTGCAATAGAATTTCCATTTCCTGTTAAAGAATCACATAGTAAGAATGGCCCGTGAAGAGGGAACACGAAGAGGGCGGGGAGATAGATTATAGAGTAGGGATGTGACTAGTTAACTGTTTAACAGGTAAGCATCACCCTTAACGAGTGATGCTTACAGGTTCCAGTTAACCTGGTGGGGTTAACCCAGCTTGGCCAAGCAGCCCCAGCCTGTGGCATGGCCAGCTCAGCCCAAGCAGCCCCAGCTTGCAGCACAGCCTGAGCAGCCCTTGCCAGTGGCACAGTGCAGTTGGCCTAAGCCGTGGTGTGGCTGGCCTAACATAGCCAGAGCAGCACCCCTGCCTGCATCACGCTGCAGATAGGGGCTAGTCCAGCCCAGCCAGGCCTACTACAGCACAGATGGGGCCTGCAGGATCCCAGTTAACCATAACTTGAACTGGTTAACTTTTTAAATAGGACTTTACATCCCTAACTGAGTAGTGTTGGGAGTAGGAACAAATTCCTGCAAGACCCTCCTAAGATCAAGTCACAGCACCACTAATGTTGAGATCGCCTCTGAAACCTTTTTCCTCTCCTCTTCCCAAGATCTCAGTTCAACTCCAACATTCATCACTCAGGTATCTCCATTTGGCATTGTAGTGGGATGGAGTGGCTGCCCACTGACAAGGAGGAGGAACCCCTCTGGCCACCATGTTGGGCTGAGGCTGACCCCGCCCAACCACCTGACTGGAAGCCAGGGGACAGAGCCAGAGCTATAAAACCCCAACCGGTGGACTCAGTGGGGGCTGAGCCTGCAGGGGGGCCAGAGGTTTGCTCAGGGCTCCCGACCTGGGAGGCGGGGACTGAGGCCTGGCTAGGGACTCCTACCTTCTTAGGGCCAGAGGCCAACAACCTGCTCCCTGCCAGGGAGGCTGAGGCCTGGCCCAGCCCACCGACCCTACCAGACCCTGTAGAGGACCCAGAGGGCCTGCCTGACTCCATGCCCCAGCCCCTGCCCAGGACCCGGGAGAAACTGCTGCCACTGCCAAGGCCAATGGCTTGGCCCAAGACTCGGACCAGGCCTGACCCTGAGGACTGGCCCAGATGCCTGACCCAGCCTGCACCAGCAGACCGGCTGAGCCCCGCAGACCTGCAAGCTGCAAAGGACTATGCTAGACCACCGAGACCCTGGTGGGACGAACCTGCCCTGGACTCCCTGGACACAGTCAAAATCCCAGGTACCGGCTGAGGAGAAGGGGAGTGGCCCAGGGGTTAGTGGAGGCTGTTAAAGGCCCCAAGGCCGGCAAGTTTCAGGCTGGACCCCCTGCTGAACCGATAGCAGCCTGCACTGCTGCTCACAGGGCCCTGGACTGGGGTGCAGTGGAGTGGGTGGACCTGCGCCCCCCCCTTCCACTCATCTACCGGGTGGCAGTCTTCCACTCCTTGCCAGCCCCATAGGCAAATGGTCTGCACCTGTCCTGAACAAGAAGCCCCCAAACTTACTGTGTTTGTTTGTTGCCACGCGCTGAACCAGGACCTGGCCTCCCTTTAAACTGACTGTTTGATGCCATGCCCTGAACCCGGGCCTGGCCTGGCCTGACCTTGTAACTGACTGGGAGTTTGTTCCTGGCCCACCCTGAACCAGGGCCTGGGCTAGCTTTAAAATGACTGTGTTTGCCACGCCCAGAACCAAGGGCCTGGCCTTGCTCTGATAAACTAACTTTGGTGTTGTTTATTGCTGTACCCTGAACCAAGGCCTGGCCTACCCAGAAAATGACTCTGGTTTTGCCTGTTGCCACGCCCAGAACCCAGGCTCGGCCCCCAAAAGGGGCTTCTGGGGACTTTCTGCTCACCCTGAACCAGGGCTGGGACTGTCTATACCTGCAGACTTTGTTGTGTGCCACCCACCTGAAGGAAGGTCGGGCACAGACTTGTGATGTGGAGGCTTACCTTAAAGCAGTGGTCTCCAACCTTTTTACACCCAAGATCACTTTTTAAGTCTCAGAACAGGCGAAGATCTACTGCCCCGCCCCTTCCTTGAAGCCCCGCCTACATTACATGAGGAAATATAATGTAAATGAACTGCGCAGGTGCGCAGTTCAGTGAGGGCTCAAGAGCTACTCTTAGAGCCCCTGAGATCTACTGGTAGATGGCGATCTACTGGTTGGTGACCACGGCGTTAAAGGGACAGTGCAGTGGGGCGGAGTGGCCACCCACTGACACGGAGGAGGGGAAACCACTCCGGGAAGCCAAGCTGCTTACAAGCATACAGCAGTGCTATGCTGAGTTGATCAAAAACATCTGTCTGCATTTACTATATATTGCTATCACATATTTTTGATTGGTTTGTTACTTTGTACGAACCATTCCCCGTGCCGCACACACTGTCCACACTGACCCTGGTTCACCTTCCTCATTACCACATCTCTACATACCCAAATTCCCTTGTAATCTAGTTCCTAATAAATAGTTCCCTGCACGTTATACCGCTTATTATAGTTGGCTCAGACATTCTGTCGTCTTAGCCTACTGACCTATTTACTTATCTTATTTAGCACAAACATTCTGTTTTCGATCTGATGATTTATTCCTTCCCTAATTCTATCTTCTGAAAAACAAGGCCTCCCTCCATGTGTTAATTGCTCATGTCAAGACAGGCCTCAGCTGCAAGTTCATTCAAACAAACATTTTAATACTGTCAAATGAAAAATCATGCATCTAGAAGAAATATGTAGATCACACATAGAGAATGGAGGACTATAGTTTGGAAAGCAATGACATAGAAAGGGACTTACCAATGGGAAACTAATGATGAACTACTAGTGCAATGTGGCTGGTAACACAATTAACATTACCCTTGGGGCTGTGTCTAGACTGGCAAGTTTTTCCCGCAAAAGCATCTGCTTTTGCAGAAAAACTTGCCAGCTGTCTACACTGGCCACTTGAATTTCCACAAGAACACTGACTTCCTACTGTCTGAAATCAGTGCTTCTTGAGGAAATATTATGCTGCTCCCGTTCGGGCAAAAGTCCTTTTACGCAAAGCCATTGCACAAAAGGGCCAGTGTAGACAGCTCAGATTTGTTTTGCACAAAAAAGCCCCGATTGCGAAAATGGCGATCGGGGCTTTTTTGCAGAAAAGCGCATCTGTATTGGCACGGACGCTTTTCCGCAAAAAGTGCTTTTGCGGAAAAGCGTCCATGCCAATCTAGACACTCTTTTCCGCAAATGCTTTTAATGGAAAACTTTTCCATTAAAAGCATTTGTGGAAAATCATGCCAGTCTAGACGTAGCCTTGGTTGTTTAAATCAGTAGTTTCCAGTAGCTGGTCTGGGAACCAGTGCTGGGCTGTGAACAGCTGGCTGCTGGGCCACAGCACAATGCAAGGCCACGCCCATGCCACCTCTTCCAGGGCATATGGCTGGCAACTGCCACTGCTGAAGCCAGCTGCTTGCAGCAGCTGTGAGAGCTGGAGTTGAGGTATACCCTAGCCCCTGAGCCACTGCACAGCAGCCAGCTTCAGCTCTGGCAGCAGCCACATGGCAGGTGGTTGCCACAGCCAAAGCCAGCTGTTTGTGGCGGCTTTGGGGGCCGGGACTGGAGTACATACTTTGGCAGACCAATATCATTTTATTTGCATATTTTCATATTCATTATTTGCATAATAAAAATGCAAATAAAATGTTACTGGTCCGCCAAAAATTTGTGAAGGGCTTTGCCAGTCCATGTTATAAAAAAGGTTGGGAATCACTGCTTTAAATGAGGAATGATAAAATAGAACCATGCAGGTTATATTACCAGTGCACATGGCATTAATGATGGAATTAATGGGAAATGGAATCCAGTTCTAATGTAAACACTTTAAAATGAACATGAAAATTGAAAAGGATTCAGAAAAGAGTTAAGAGTATGATTCTAGATCTAGAAAACTGTTTTTACAGTAAAAGACTAAAGAAGTTTAATATATTCGGTTTAATATGTTCAACAGAAGGTTAAGAGGTGACTTGATCACAATCTGCAAATAGCTACATGGGAAAGAAGCTATCTAAAGGTAAGAGCTTTTAAAAATCTACACTGAGATGGGAACAGTCTTTCCTATTGTGAAAAATTAGGGATTAGCAGATTTTTTTTTTTTGCCAAGAATATAAAGCACAAGATTACTGAATACATACAGTATAAGGGTTTTGAGCAGGCCTGAAATAGGACGGCATACATATTCAACAAGAAGTAATAGTAAGAATTTCCTGTACCTGTTTCAGAACTTTTTGAATATATTTAAAGGTCAAGTCATGGAAATATTTCTTAGGCTGTGTCTAAACTATATCCCTTTTTCGATAAAGGGATGTAGATTAGGCATGTCGATATTGCAAATGAAGCGCGGGATATTTAAATCCCGGCTTCCTTTGCAATATTGATGTGCCTAATCTACATCCCTTTATCGAAAAAGGGATGTAGTTTAGACACAGCCTTAGTTTCACAACAGCCAGATAACATGATTTATGTTGATTTTGCAACTTCTGATGGACTTCCTTAGCATTCTGTGAAATGGTATTAGTAATAACGTAAGGGGCTTTTCTGCAACAGCCTCACAGATAACCATATATTAGTTTTTAAGAAATTCATACAAAATAGGGGCACTGTGAACATCCAAATTCAATTTATACAAGAGTTTACCAATGTGAAAGGTTTTGATGATCAATATTACACAAAAAATGAAGTTACAGTATTACAGATTATTCGAAAACATCTTAAACTTTGTCTACATACACTTTCACTAGTTTCATTAAAGCAATGTCATTAACTTATGCAAAATTCCACTGTGGACACTTATTTCACTTTAAATGTGGTTGATTTGAAGTGTGTTCCTCACAGAATTATGCTACATCAAAATAAGCCTAATTTAAATAATTTTTACATGAGTTTAATTAAATCTGTGGCCTAAAGATACGGCTTGCCACTTAGTGGGATTTTTAAAAATGTCTGTGCATTTAAAAGCCACTGAAACCAAATCCCACTAAGCACTTACATCTTTAGACAGCTAAAGACATTTACAGATCTGAACCCAGTCCCTAAAACTCTTACATTAATTATTCCATACTCCTTTCCCGTGATATATTTAGTAAAATCACGTACAATTAATTGTACAAGATAAATATTATTCCTGTTTATACATATTGTAAATATGGCTAAGCAATCACTATGATTTACAAAAAAAAATAGCTTAAGCACATTTTGGAAGTCTTTCATATGTACAATGCATATTTACCAAAATGAGAGAGACTCCACTTTAAATGTCTCTCTCCTCAGTGAAATTATAAAATAATTATAATGCTAAATTCAGGAAGCAGATGAAAAACTAAATTTATTCTACAATTTTGCCAATTAATCCATTGGCATCATTGTCTGAAGAAAGCTGTATAAACTTCAGCATGTCTCCTAGCATTATATTTCTCTACCATTTGGACTTAATAACACCTCATACATATAAATGACCCTCTAAAGAAAGAAAAGCCATCTTTGCTTGACTATCATTGGAAAGGTTATTTGAACCTAGTAATCACACAGTTCTTTCAAATTTTTATCATATTACCAAAAATTCATCAGAAACAGATGTTAGCAGCACAATTTAGTTAAAATTATTGAACAACTTTTCTTTCACTTTCATAACAAATTAAGTAATGCCTAGTTGATGCATCTGAAATAAGTTACAGAATCGTAAGCCTTAAGGCAAAGCACTGAGTGTCATAATTTAAAACATCACTGACTGAAATGCAAAGGCATAGGAAATCAACATATTACTCTGCACACCAAATTATTCTTATTGATAATCTTTATTTGTTTAGAAAAATCTGATTCTCACTGGGAAACTACATTTCCATTTAAGCCTTAAAACCTTAAGAAAATGATGATATCTTAATATGAAGATTCAAGTAGTTCTATAAATAAAAATGAGGGCCCATAGCAACAAAAACAATTGGACACCTTTTGTCTTCTTTAAGACACAATAAAAGGTCATGGATACATAGAACAAACAAATCTAAATAACGAGAAAAACATTTGATGTATATTCAAAAAGATTGCAATATAAATCTGCTATATAACCAGAATCCAGACAACACCCATAATAATGGGATTAACATTAATAACTGAGTTTTTGTTATTGTCCCAACTACTGCATTTTTCAGAAGAAAGTCATAGAATCATGGAACACTAGCACTGGAAAGGACTTCGAGAGGTCATCGAGTCCAGTCCCCTGCCCTCATGGCAGACCAAGCGCCATCTAGATCAGTATTTCTCAACATATATATATATATATATATAAAAATTACCCCTTTAAAAAAAATGTAAGTACCCCCAGTACCTACAGTTTTCAGAAACACAATTTTTTTCTATCATTGCAACACATTTGTTTAAACAACTTAATCGTATAATCATAGCCGGGCGGGCAATGAAATTTTTGGGTGTAAAAAGTACAAAAATAATAAAACGATGTAAAACTTAAAACAAAAATTCAGTTTTCTCCAAATTTCAGTTGTATTGACGTAGCCCCCAGATTTCTCTCAAGTACCCCTAAAGGTACTTGGTGCCACTGATTGAGAAACACTGATCTAGACCATCCCTGATACATGTCTATCTAACCTGCTCTTAAATATCTCCAGATGGAGATTCCACAACCTCCCTAGGCAATTTATTCCAGTATTTAACCACCCTAGCAATTAGGAAGTTTTTCATAATGTCCAACCTAAACCTCCCTTGATGCAGTTTAAGCCCATTGCTTCTCGTCCTATCCTCACAGGCCAAGGAGAACAATTTTTCACCCTCCTCTTTGTGACACCCTTTTAGATACTGGAAAACCGCTATTATGTCCCCGCTCAGTCTTCTCCTTCCCAAACTAAAAAAGCCCAGTTCTTTAAGTCTTTCTTTATAGCTCATGTTCTCTAGACCTTTAATCGTTCTTGTTGATCTTCTCTGGTCATTCTCCAATTTCTTCACATCTTTCTTGAAATGCGGTGACCAGAACTGGACACAATACTCCAACTGAGGCCTAATCAGCACTGAGTAGAACAGAAGAATGACTTTTCAGGTCTTGCTCACAACACTCCTTTAATGCATCCTAGAATACTGTTTGCTTTTTTTGCAATGGTGTCACACTGTTGACTTATGTTTATCTTGTGGTTCTATGACCCCTAAATCCCTTTGTGTAGTACTCCTTCCTAGACAGTCGCTTCCCATTCCATGTGTGTGATGAAACTGATTGTTCCTTCCTAAGTGCAGTACTTTGCATTTGTCCTTATTAAACTTCCTTTTATTTACCTCAGACCATTTCTCCAGATCATTCTGAATTATGACTCATCCTCCAAAGCACTTGCAATCCCTTCCAGCTTGGTATCATCTACAAACTTAATAAGCATACTTTCTATCCCAATATCTTAATTGTTGATGAACATATTGCACAGAACCAGTCCCAAAACAGACCCCTGCAGAACCTTACTTGTTATGCCCTTCCAGCATGATTGTGAACCATTAACTACTTTCTGAGAACAGTTATCCAGCCAGTTATGCAGCCACCTTATAGTAGCCCCATCTAAGTTGTTTGCCTAGTTTACTGATAAGAAGATCATGTGAGACCATATCAAACACCTTACTAAAGTCTAGTCATGACTAAAGTTTACTAAAGTCATGGCTTATGAAACCAAGAAACATAAAAAATGGTTTTGAAATAAATCATTTCTAACAGGATAACTAGGAATTTCAGTTCTGATAAGTTATTTTCTGGCAAGAAATCTTCAAATTCAAACACACCAATGATCCTCCCACATATACTGGAACCAAAGAAGAAACAGACAAACATTTTTAAAGTTTTTATAAAAGCAGTTCTCTCTTTTTTTCCTGCATTTGCAAGTGAACTGCAGTTATCAGTAGAGTCCTGCAATTCCACAGATATCTGCTTTATATCCCTGCGTACCCACATCCATGGATATGGATATCCGTGACTCATTTCGGTGGACACAGGTGCAGATACAAAATTTTATATCTAGAACCTTGCAAATCTGAGGATATCTGCTTTATATATGCAGATGCCCATGGCTCATTTTTCAGACAGAGATGTGAATACAAATGCACAGGGCTCTAGTTAGCAAAAGATAAATCATGAGCACCTGTATGTATCCAAAGCAACACAAAACAATATACGTACATCTTTTTCAGTTCAAGACTAGATTGAGCTCCAATGTGATCTGTATGGAGCTATGTCTGAAATTTCAGCTAGCTCACATGCTACTACATGCTTATTTTAGCAGTATTTCCAACAAGGAATATATGATTTATACTGGCTTCTCATTTCTTTCTCAGTAAAACTCAGGTGTTGTTGACCCATAAGCTGAATATTTCAGTCCTGGCTGTTCAGAGTAATGCCCACAATTTACTAAGCATTTACTTTCCAGACATGAAAGAAAGGGCAGTACCTGCCCTGAGGAGCTCACAGCTACAGAACAAGTAAACAGAAGTTAGGAACGGGAGCATAATACACTGGTTTTATACAACCAATGAGACTCATTACAGGCAGTAAGAAACTGGGTTTTAAAAAAGTACCTAACATAGGTAGAGCTCCTGAGGATGAATTACAAGAACATCAAACTATCTATGGGGACTGCATAGAGCAGGGGTGTTCAAACTTTTTTCAAAGAGGGCCAGATTTGATGAAGTGAACATGCGTGAGGGCCGACCATTTTGCCTGACATTCTTTGAACCATTAAAATTAAATGCAAATTAACTATTTTATGCAAAGTTTATTGCAAACGGCATACTTTTCATTTCGTCACATGGATGACAAATCTAAACAGGTGTTAAATCACTCTGCCTTTCATATCTGAAGGCCAGATGAAAAAAAAAATCCAGGAAGCTGAAATATATGTCAGGAACATTGTAAAGTACATTACATATTATTGGTAATAAAGGTTGTCTGTCAACTTTTAAGTTCAAAAAATATGAACAGGAACATAACACTAAGTATACATGTTGTGTCCAAATATATTTATAACTGATTTAGACCAACTGACATTAACTGAGATTTTACAATGTATTCATCTCAATACATATGGATTCGTTGGGGGCCATAAAAGATAGATATTGCCAAATTACCTGTGGGGCCGTATTAAACCGGAACACGGGCCGCAATTGGCCCGCGGGCCGGACTTTGGACATGCCTGGCATAGAGAAAGCATGGATGTGCAGTATTTAAAAAGGGCTCTAGAGGCGATCCTGGCAATTACAGACCGGTAAGTCTAACTTCAGTACCAGGCAAATTAGTCGAAACAATAGTAAAGAATAAAATTGTGAAGCATGTAGAAGAACATAATTTGTTGGACAAAAGTCAACATGGTTTCTGTAAAGAGAAATCCTGTCTTACTAATCTGTTAGAGTTCTTTGAAGGGGTTAACAAACATGCGGACAAAGGGGATCCAGTAGATATAGTATACTTGGATTTTCAGAAAGCCTTTGACAAGGTCCCTCACCAAAGGCTCTTGTGTAAATTACATGGCCATGGGATAAGAGGGAAGCTCCTTTCTTGGATTGAGAACTGGTTAAAAGACAGGAAACAAAGGGTAGGAATAAATGGTAAATTTTCAGATTGGAGAGGGGTAACTAGTGGTGTCCCCCCCAAGGGTCAGTCCTGGGACCAATCCTTTTCAACTTATTCATAAATGATCTGGAGAAAGGGGTAAGCAGTGAGGTAGTAAAGTTTGCAGATGATACAAAACTGTTTAGGCTAGTCAAGACAGAAGCAGACTGTGAGGGACTCCAAGAAGATCTCACCAAACTGAGTGATTGGGCAACAAAATGGCAAATGAAATTTAATGTGGGTAAGTGTAAAGTAATGCACATCAGGAAAAATAACCCCAACTATACGTACAGTATGATGGAGGCAAATTTGGCTACAACAAATCAGGAAAGAGATCTTGGAGTTATCGTGGACAGTTCTCTGAAAACTTCCACACAGTGTGCAGCGGCGGTCAAAAAGGCAAATAGGATGCTAGGAATTATTAGGAAAGAGATAGAAAATATCCCAGAATATCTTACTGCCCCTCTATAAAACTATGGTACGCCCACACCTTGAATACTGTGTACAGATGTGGTCTCCTCACCTCAAAAAAGATATTTTGGCCTTGGAAAGGGTTCAGAAAAGGGCAACTAAAATGATTAGGGGTTTGGAATGGGTCCCATATGAGGAGAGGTTAAAGCGACTGGGACTTTTCAGTTTAGAAAAGAGGAGACTGAGGGGGGATATGATAGAGGTATATAAAATCATGAGTGGTGTGGAGAGGGCTGATAAAAAAAGTTATTTATTAGTTCCCTAAATAGAAGAACTAGAGGACACCAAATGAAATTAATGGGGAGCAGGTATAAAACTAATAAAAGAAAGTTCTTCTTCACACAGCGTGTAGTCAACCCGTGGAACTCCTTGCCAGAGGAGGCTGTGAAGGCTAGGACTATAATAGAGATTAAAGAGAAGCTAGATAATTTCATGGAGGTTAGGTCCATAAAAGGCTATTAGCCAGGGGATAAACGGTGTCCTTGGCCTCTGTCTGTCAGAGGCTGGAGGGGGATGGCAGGAGACAAATCGCTTGATCATTGTCTTCGGTCCACCCTCTCTGGGGCACCTGGTGCTGGCCACTGTCGGTAGACAGGATACTGGGCTAGATGGACCTTTGGTCTGACCCAGTACGGCCGTTCTTATGTGGCTGTGCAAGAGACTTACAGATGGGCAAATTAGGGTAGGAAAACCGGCAAAGAGGACCAGGGATACAAAGCTTGACAAGGGAGGATAAGAAGGAAGTGTTAGAGCTCTCAACATGGAAAGGCAATGAGGAAGGTTTCCAAGATGAACCCTCTACTCGTGGAACACTGCAGCAACTAAAATCAGCTATGGCTCCCAGAGTTAAATGTGTAGAAATAGGTAGTGTGATATTTTCAGTGTGGTTCCTTCAACCTTAAATCTTATTTCCGCCACTTGTCTACTACCGCCTAAAATTAATAACCTTCAAGAGACTCATTTATATTTCCCCTTTTACACAGGCTACTGCCTAAGAGAATACAAAAGGAAAAATATGTAGCACTTTAAAGACTAGCACGATAGTTTATTAGGTGATGAGCTTTCATGGAGCAGACCTTGGAGTTAGAATCTTTGTTTGGCATTCAGTCAATTTTTGAAGGATGAAATATATTATTTTAAGTATCATACAATCAGAGAGCTTTGGAACAGTGCAATTTTACAAGTCAAAAGAAATAAATAAGCTTCCTAAGAGAGTCTCAATTTAGTTACAGAGAAGTGTGGTATAATAATTTAAATAATGCCATCCATAACTGACTAAGTTTAAAGTTCTAACACCAAGGGTTAATTTCATGCAAAATAAGACAGAGATAACCCCTTTTTATTTTCTGGATATAACTAATAAAGGCAACAATTACAATAAAAGCCCTTTCTTCTGGCACTTCAACTGGCAAGCTCAATAAACTGGCATTTCTGATCTGCACAGGAAGTCCAGTTTGTAATGTGGCTAGTGCAAAGCTAGCATAGGACTGGGGTATTGGAGGGGCAGTGGAGTGCACTACAGGAGGGAGTTTGGGTCCAAGAAAGGGCTTAAGGTAGGAGTTGGGGTGTGGGAGGAACTCAAGGTACCAAAGGGGGGCAATCACTCCAGCAGCCCCTGCAAGTGGCTCCCCTTTCCTGCTGTTGGGGGCAGAGGTATGGCCAGGAGGCTACTCAGGCATGCTGCTTCCTTCCTCCTTTCTTGAGTAATGACTCTGCAGCTCCCAACCCATTGGCCAGGAATTGTGGCCAATGGGAGCTGTGAGGGGCTGCACCTGCAGACATAGGCAGCATACCTGATTGTAGCAAAGTCATCTGGCCACACCTTCATGAGGAGCAGCAAAGGTACAGAGAGCTGCCTATGGTGGCCACTAGAGTTAAGTGGCCCCCAATTGGGCACCCAAAGCTGCAACTACCTCCCGGACCCCCCCCCCCCTTGCCCCACATCGCTCCCTGCACTCCAAACCCCTCCTTCTTAGTTAACCAGCATTTTCAAATTTACCAGAACCCCCTATTCTCTCAGCATCCTGGATAAAAGAACTTTTGATATACTGTTAATATTAAGAAGCAGTGGAAAAAGTGTGCTCCAGAATAAAGCACTCGGAAGCCCTACAGTAAAGAGTGCTTTACAAAATGATGAATGTCCATAGTACAAGTCAGATGATCATGACAACTTTTAAACATATATGGTACTGAACCAGATCAAGGGTAAGTCCAGGAAGCCTAGCTCAACATCAAAAATAGCTCAAAAGATTCTGAGATAAACTATATAAAAAGAGCTAAACTTAGGAGCAGCAGAAATATCATTCCTTTGTAGTAGTAAATTACAAATCACTAAATAGCATTAAGACAATAGCCACTTGCAAAACTAGGTTTCAAATGCAATTAACAAAGCACTAAAATGTAATGAGTATACAAATAAATAATCATTTACCCAGTTCACACCTTGAAATAGCTAATTACAAATATGTTCCCCTCTGACACAACTGGACAACCAGTACCATCAGTTTAAAAGGGAACAATAGACTGAACTCTCAGGAAAGAAGCATGTTAAATATAGTAGCAGTGTGAAAACTAATTAGGATCACAAAATAAACCAGGGGTGGCCAACCCATTAAACGAAGATAGCTGAAACAGTGGCGGAGAAATGTGAGGAGCTGCACCAGAAATTTTTTTTTGAGCAATTTTTGTTGAGCCAAAAAAAAAAAAAAAAAAAAAAAAAAAAAAGGATGCTGCCCCTTTAAAAGACAAGGTTTTTTGGCCACATCAGGCACCTGTCAACCGCTGCCATCTTGGTGATGCCATTTTGAATCTCCGCACTGGATAGCTCCACTGCCCCAGGGAGCCGGGGGCCATTCCTAGGGGCATGGGGCAGCTTCACAAGCCACACTTTAAGGGGGAGGGGGGGGAAGAGCCACATGCGGCTTGTGAGCCGCGGGTTGGCCACTCCTGCCCTAATCAATCTTACTCTAAAGCCAGAAATACAGTTAAAACAATTAGATTAAAAAGTATGGATCTGTACTTGTTCTGCCATGTTGAATCTTTACAAAGAAGAAATGAGAAAAGGAAATAAGTGAAACAAAGAAAAAGAGGTAGAACATAATGTTAGTCCAAATTTTTTTTCTTTTAAATATTTGTATTGCATTAAACTTTTATGTTGCGACTTATGAAGGCCACCAAAAATTACTTCCCAGTGACCCCCTAATACATACAACAAATTAAATTTGTTCACATTTTCCTAACAATGAGTACACTCAGCTGGGACCTAAATGGATTTTAATAAATCAAGTACAAAACCCAAAGATTTAAAAAAAAAAATGATGAGAAGCCTTTCTTGTTGATATTTTTTACTTAAATAGCATTATCCACCTTGAAGAATCTAAAAATACTTGTTTAAACCTAACTGATATACACACACTACACACGGGGATATTTCATTAGACATAAAAATACAGCCATTTAAGAGGGGCAAATCAGCAACCACACAACAGCAGATTAAACAGGCATACAATGGCTTAGTAAAGGACATGAAGAATACATTATCTAATTTAAATTATAAGGGGGATTCAGAAATACAAAATGAAATTACAACAGTTGAAGTTAGACCACAATATGAGATTAATCTCTCCTAATTTGTGGGAGGAAGGATTGAGGGAGGAAGGCTGTGGAGCGTCAGTCAAAAAATCTTTTTTTTTCTTAACTTCTCAAAGTACACCACATCGCTTCTTATTTAGGTTTTTCAATCCAAGTGTAGACCCAGTCTAGGTCTGCCTACTCATTAAATCTAACAGGTAACATGATCGAGAGTAGGGATGTTAGTGTATAGCTGTTGAAACAATTAACCAGTAACCTAAATTTATCAGTTAATCCAAACGACAACACGCAACCTCCCTCCCCCCCGGGGAGCTGACCCCGGGTTCCAGGGAAGTGCTGGAGAACCTGGGGTCAGCTGGGGACTCCGTAGCATGGAGTGTAACATGGAGTCCCCTGCCAACCCCGGGCTCCATTGCTTTGAAATGCTGGGGACGCTTATGCATTTCAAAGCAGACACGCTGCGTGTAGCCCGCAGTCAGCGGAACTTCCCAGGGGGGCTCTTGTAGATTTCAAAGGAGGAATGTTGAAGTGCCTATTGACTAGTTGACGGAAATTCCAACTAGTCAATCAACCGCATTTTAACATCCTTACTTGGAACCACAGCAGGGAAAGGAGCAGAACTTGGGATGCCACTCCCAGAAGCCAGTGTCCCAGCCAGCTGTATCATCACCAACCCCACCCACTTGGCTCTGAGGCATATGGGCTCACCGGCATGCTCCTGGTCAGGAGATGTAGGCAGCTGTGTGAAGCAATGGGGGCAGGGCTGGGAGTGGTACAGCCACAGTGGAGGAGCTGATGGGGTGGGGCACAGGCACTTGGGAGGAGAAACTCCACATTCTGCTACTTTTGCTGCTGTGGTTACCAGAAGAGCCCTACAATTCTGTAGATATGGATTTATATCTGCAGATATTAAGCCGTATCTGTGGAGGGCTCTACTTTCTTAATCTCCCTGGAACAGCAACTAGCATGTGCAGAAGGCAGTCACACTAGACACTCTCTTCTTTATTTTATATCAATACACATTTTTTAAATAAAACACTCTCCAAAAAAATAGAACACATAAAAAGATAAATTTTATCTAAAATTAAGTCTGACACTATTATCGGCCTACCAACCAGGATACAGAAATAGAAAAAATGCAATGTGTAACAAGGTTAAAAAAAGTAAGCAAAAATTATTAAAAGTTATCAGAAAGACCATGGCATAAAAATAAATTTATATTGAATTATTAACTATTTTATCAGATTTAGCCTCCCTATATTGACCTAGAAATACAACTTCTGTCTAGCTCAGGAGTAGGCAAAGTATTATGTGATCATTATAAGATTCCATGGTAACTGGCCCACTAAACTAAATAGTCTTTCAATGTTGTGAATGCAAATACATTGACAGTTTTTAAGGTACTGTGCTTATTCTAAGCTCTCAGTTTAAACAAATTAAATGTTCATCTTTCCAGATATATATAGATAGATAGTTTATACTGATGATCAGTTGTTTTGCTCAGCTTGACTCTACAGAGACTATCAAGAATGGATGTGTGAACACTCCTTGATCATCTGGTGGAAAAATAAATGTAGTAGTTCAAGCCTTCATACATCCCCCTGAATTGAACTTGAAACTCCAGAAGAACGTGGATAGAGGAACATATCACACATGAAGATACCTTCCTGCTTAGCTGAAGCACTACTAGTTTCAAGTATTCCCTGTTAGTCGTCTTGGAACCTTTGGGTGTTCTTGGTGCTTTCAAAATATAGTGTTGAGCTCAAGTAATGTGACACCTCAGTGCATGAAGAACTGAAACAAAATAGCAGAGAGGCAACTGCACACCCATGACATTCACCAGACCTGTATAACAATAGGATTCTGGAAAGCAGAGGAATACCTCAGAATCTCCATTTTAATAATCATAGAATCATAGAGGTGTAGGACTGGAATGGACCCCAATATGTCTTCTACTCGAGTCCCCTGCACGCAAGCCACCACTAAGTACTATCTAGACCACCAATGGGCAACCCAGGCTAGTGAGTGGGCCACATGAGTGGTCCTCCATCACAGAAGACTGAAATATAGGCTCCAGGAAATTAGGTCATTTTGCTAACTGAACTTGCATACCAAGCATTTGTGGGGTGTGCATATGGAAATGTAGCAGTGTTCTGATTGGATGCAGAGGGAGTTCACAGCTCTACAGCCAATGTTGTGTGCAATCAGCGTGAATATCACTTAATGGGCCCTTGCTTTATGTGCATGTCACTTTAGCAGTGCTAGTAAGAAAAAATTACACAGATGGAAAGCAGTGGAATCTGGCAAGCCTACACATGGGCAATGGTAAACAAAATGTCTCACAGGCCCTTGTAGCAGGGTAGCCACTTGGCTCGGGGGGAAAAAAGGTTAAAACCAGCCCTGGGAGAAGGCCATCCCAGGAGCCAGAGGTGGCCTAGAGACAGCCAATCAGGGCCTACGTAGGCTCTTATAAGAAGGGCTCCTGTAGAAGAGGAGACCACTCTCACTCCAGCTCTGGAGGCAGAGGGACCTAGCTGCCTGCTAGTGTAGGTAACACAGATAGAGCAGTGTTGGGGAAAGGCAGCAAAGCCAGGGGAGCTTCACCGGAGTAATCCCAGGCTAAGGAAGAGCACCAGGGGCCTGAAGTATATTAGGGATGTAGGGAAGCAGCCAGGGTAGGCTAAGGCAGCAGGTTCACATCCCCTTACCTCCCCTAAAGTAAGGAGCTAGATAATGACTGTCAATAGGATCACTGAGACAAAATGGGTATAGGGGCCTGGAGATTCCCTGAGGGGGAGGACCCCAGAATGTAATGGCACTGTTGCAGGGCAGTGCCCTGAGGGAAAGTAGGGTCCAGGAGGGACGCAGATCCTGATACATGGCAGTGGAGAATGGACAGCAGATAACAGCAGGCAATAAATACGCTGGCTGGAAGAGGGTGCTCCAGCACTGAGCTAAGCTAATTGCCAGAGTGACCAGCATGAGTCACCAACTTGTTGCTGCCACACACAGAATCCTGATATGCTGCCTGCAACCCTCGGGCAACAGGTTGCGCACCACTGATCTAAACCATCCCTGAGTGTTATTCATCTGACCAGCTCTCAAAAAGCTGCAATGACAGAGATTCCACAGCATCCCTATTGCAGTGCTGAACTGTCCTGATAGTTAGGATGTTTTGCCTAATGTCATACCTAAATCATCCTTGCTGCAATTTCATCCCATTGTTTCTTGTCCTATCTTCAAATGTTAATGAAAACACTTTTTCTTCCTTGGCCTTGAAAACCCTTGATGAAACTGAAAACTTATGTCCCCTCCTCAGTCTTCTCCAGAATAAATCTCCACCATAGAATCGCCCTCCCCCTCCACCCCATAAATTACTTTCTAGGACTATGGAGCAGCATTCCCTGTAAGTTGAGCACTTGTACAGCCACTCAGGAGAGATTCAAGTATTGCCCAGTTGATTAGCAGAGCACCCACAGCTAGCTTTTGTATGTTTGTTTTCACAAATAGTGCACATTCACACATGCCTCAGTGCATATAAAAATTATTCCTCACGTGGATGAAAAAAATCTACACATGGATGGAAACAATTAGAGGGAATATTGGTGAGGAGTACCTACCCATTCTCAGAACATAATTCCTGGTTTCTGGAGAGGAGGAAGAAGATAGATATAACACTTATGAAGCAGGACCACTGACAACAATTCCGGGCCCCATGGCAGAAATCCATGGGCTCCCTTTCCCACTCCTTATCCAGGGCTACAAGCCTCTCCTTTGCTCAGAGAAGCCCGAAGTGCCTCCCCCCATCAAAAGAGCCCAGAGCTGGCTCAGTCCATCTCCCACCTACTCAGGAGTCCTAGGGCAGCTCTACCATACCTCCCCTCCCTTATCCAGATCCTACCTGCCTGCTGTGACAGCAGCAGTGTCTCTTGATTCAGATGCTTTCAATATGCCCCATGCAGATTCTGGGGCTGAGTAAACCTACCCCAGGAACCTGCATGTGACACAACAAAAACATCTTTGAATCAAGAGATGGTTTCACTTTCCCCAGAGCAGGAAGAGCTTCTGCAGCAGCAGTCAGGGCCCCTGAACCCTTTTCAATCATCCGGATCCCTAGGAAATTACCTCTGTTGCCACCCTCTCAGCAGGCCTGCATATGAAATTTCCCAGTATCTCAAGTTTTCCTTTGGTCTCCAACATGAGCCAGAAGTTCAGTTGTTAGCATGAATTTGTTGTACAAGCAACACAAGTGCCTATGGAGGTTTTAGAATCTCGATCACTGGAGATATTTAAGAGCAGGTTGGACAGACATCAGAGATGATCTAGGCAGTGCTTGGTCCTGCCATGGGGACAGGGGACTGGACTTGATGATCTCTTGAGGTCCCTTCCAGTTCTAGTATTCTATGATTCTACTCTGTATGAACAAAGTGATCATTAAGACTATGGTATAGTGGTTGGAATTTTGGTTTGCAATGTATTTTAAAGAAAATCTAGTGGGGGGGGGGGAAGGCTTTTCAGGAACACAGACAATGGCAACCACTACCTACTATGCCTTTTGTCTGTTTCCAACTTCAGCCCTCTTCAACCACCACTCTTAGACTTCCCTGTGGGTCCATAATGCTTAAAGATGTGCATGGAATTCCAAACACTTTCACCAGTGCTCACAGTCAATGTAAACTTATAGACGTTATCAGAAAGGTAAAAGTGCAAAAATGTAGAGGTAACATTTGGGTTGGTTTTATTTCTTTCCCATGGCAACCTCAATAATGAAAACTTATTCACATCTGGAACCAACCTTATATTTGTATAACTTTAAAAACAGATCATATTGGCTAAAAATACAAACTTTTAATGTTGTTTGACAGAAGATGGGACTTTTTTTCAAAACACAGCTTTTATTTTTTCTCATGTGATATTCATGCATTTTTCTATGATATTAATAAAATTTTCAACTAACCAAACAACAGAAACAACATTTAATCGGGGAAAATTTGCAAACTGTGTACCCCAAACTCATTTACTGGAGTTAGTTCACAAACTTTGACAGATGTGTTACGGCTCTGTTTAAATATTTAGTCAGTAAAGTAAAAGGCTAAAATGAAAAGGCCAGAATGATTTAGTTCTTCTCTAGGGTGGTCTACCAGCAATTTTTGGTACCAGTGGTGTTTCCAGGGAAACAAAATGAAAACAGGTGCCATCAATTTCAAATTAAAGATTTAGTCCTATTTTAAACCACCTTAAAGCAAAGTTTCCATAAACTTTTTAACTGAAACTACTACACATTTGACAACATTTTATAACAAGAAAAGGATTATAAGTTGTCTTTAGACCATCAAATTTTAACTGTAACAGATTTAGACTGATTGGCAAGTCTTCCTTCTAAATATATTTCTTACATTAAATATGCATCTTCCTCTTTAAAGATGACTTAGTGTATATTAACAAGCAATATAATACCAAGAAAGAAAAAAAATGATATACACAGACTTTTAAGATTCCTCATACCCAAATTTTAGCTTCCTTCCAATCTAAATAATTTTTACAATTTCTAAAAAATAAACAATCCAGACAAACTGAAAACATATAAAGGTTCTTAGAGAGAGTAGCAGAATGGAAGCTTAACATTTTTCTCCTAAGTCTGACTGTGGTTTTCTCCCACATGATTAAAAATTGAATTATGTTCCTCTAACCAAAATCCAAATAAAATCCAAAATCCAAGTAAAAAATATGTCCCTACGCTAGCCAAACGTCTTTATCGTACTTACCCAAGTTAGTCAACTAACCAACCAAAAAAAAAAAATCAAGTTTGAAAATTCAAAATGTACTTTATTTGGAAGAAGAAAGTCCCATTCAATGTTTCAAGAGACACTTCAATCATTTACTGAGCTCTCCTTGGCTTTAACAAGATGCTAGTCATAAAAAAAATCTTGAAAGGTCACACTCCAATTAAAAAGCAGAACATAAATTCCTTCTTCAATAAAGCTGATTGCCCGTGCCCCTGAATAGAAGTTGACCTTGCATACTTTGTATTAGTCTTGGAAACTAAGAAATAACGATAAAAAGAAATAGAAGTACAGGTTGGACCTCGCTGATCTGGCACTCTCGGGACTGCTCAGTTTGCCTGAACAGGAGAGATCCATGACCCCCAGCTGGCCCCTGATCCTAGGTTCCCCTCTGGCCGCCATTCCTGGCTGCCATCCTTGGCCACTGGGCTCACTCCTGACCCCAGCCAGGCTCCCCAGCCACTGACCCACCCCAGCAAGCCAGCCAACTGCAGCTTCCAACATCAACCAGGGCTGCTGGCCACCAACCACATTGCCACCAGATTTTTAGCCAGCCCCCAATCCCAGACGCTGGGACTCTCTGATTCGGCAACATCCGTGGTCCAGCATCAGAGAATCCCAGATTTCAGAAGTTCAACCTGTATCTGTACTAAATATACATAGCTGTTAGCTTCAGATGCTCAACTCTGGTGAAGTTTACAATATCCTGCAGGATAATGTGGAATGTTTAGTTAAAAGAGCTCCATGTAAAACCATACATAAACACCTTACTGAATATTTTATTGAACTCTTGGTTCAAGTTAACATAAATTGTATAAACTTGCCATATGATCATATGCACAGATGATGAAATGGTTTGTTTCTCAGATAAGTATCTCTGTTAATTAGCAAAGAATAAAATATTTTGCAATATTCACAAATTCAAATTTAAATGGAATTCAATGATTTACTGATAGTTACTTACTTGAAGTATGGCCTTTTTAAGATATTCAAGTTGCAGAACAGTTATGCCTTGCAATTTGGTCTACATGGCTATTTTACTCACATCACAAATAATCAGACTATGTGGCAGTTTAAATTCTTTCAGATAATTCAAAGTTCTGTTTTTAAAATTTCTCTGGGGAAAAGGGAGCTAACACATGAGTATGGAATAATAATGCATGCTGAGCTAGGTATGTTGAATACTTTCCAGCACTTAACCACAAAGACATTTTCATCAAATTGTCTTCGACAACACCTAAAAATGTAGGGCCTGATCCAACTTCCATTAAGTCACTGGAAAGACTTCTATTGACTTCAGTTTGGGTTGAATTAGGCCTCTAAGCATTACTCTTCATATGCCTTTGAAAATAATATTCCCACCTCAAACATTTCCCTATTGCAAATAAATCTTGCAAATAAATGAATAGTATCGTCGTACAGGTTTATTTCAGATTAGCACTTGCAAGTATTCAAATCATAAATACATAGCATGTGAAGCTAACCAACATCAAACTTCCTTTACAATTATTGTACTTTAAGTTTCAAGTTAACTCACTTGTGGATAATTATGCAATTACTGCACCAATCATCTGCTTACTTTGAAAGTGATTAATCAAAGTCAGAGAAAGCCAACCATCAATTGGAGTATATTTCAGAGGTCCCATTCAGGGATCAGTCTAAAAAAGATGAGCTATCTTAAATCCTCATTTACAAGCATGAAATAAATCTTTTCTGTGCAATTCCAATTATACTTCCATTGTAGTGCAAATTTCAAATATTTTCTGCTTCTGCTACAAGTTGAATCTCTCTAATCCAACACTCTCTAGTTCGGCAACATCCATGGTTCAGCATGTTTTTAGTTAGCCAGTTGTCCACTTATCATGAGCACTCCATTCCTACTTAGGAATTTGAGCTAAGAATGCCACTAAAGATGCCTGAGCCAGATTATAATGTGTACAGATACAGGAAGTGATGCATAATGAGATTCTCTGGGCCAAGACTGCAAAGTTTTGTATCCTGTCTAAAATGGCCAAAAAAAAAAGCAGTGTACAGTTCTGAAATTATGTAGACCGTTCTATACAGAAGATTAGTGCACATCTAACATCCAGCAACTGGAGTCTCTGTTCCTCTCTGTTAGCATGCGGCTTCGGATAGAAGAGCAGAAAGAAAGTATCTTGAATACTATGGAAGTGTGAGACCATCTTTGGAAGGAATGTCAGATGTGGCTCCAACATAAGAATTTCTGAGGCCCTTTAGGCAGAAGTAATTGTCACAAGAAGGCTACCTTTCAGGATAACTAGAGCAGGCAGCATATTGCCAGCAGTTCAAATGGGGACCTGTCAGCTGCACCAAGACCAGGCTGAGGACCTATGAGGATATAATCTCTCCAATGCTTTGAGGAAATGACCACAGATAATTTCTGAATAAACAAACTTTTCATCCATGAGTAAAAAGCCAAGATTGCTGCTAGGTGGGCCTGATAGATGACCTGGACAAGCCTTGTTGATTCCAGTGGAGCATGTACAGGCAGTCCCCGAGTTACGCGGATCCGACTTACGTCGGATTCGCAGTTACGAACGGGGCCGTTCCTCTCCCTGGTCTCCAGCAGACCAGGGAGAGGAAGCAAAGCGGCGGTACACGTGGGCAGCGGACAGGGCTGTCGGCTGCCCACGCGCTCCGCGGCTTGGCTCTGCTTTGCTCTGCTTTGCCTCCCCTCCCCCCCCCCCCCCGTCCCTCTGGTCTGCAGACCAGGGGGACGGGGGGGGGGGGCGCAAAGCAGAGCCAAGCCTCGGAGCGTGTGGGCAGCGGACAGCCCTGTCCGCTGCCCACGTGTTCCGCCGCTTTGCTTCCTCTCCCTGGTCTGCTGAAGACCAGGGAGAGGAACGGCCCCGTTCGTAACTGCGGATCCGACGTAAGTCGGATCCGCGTAACTCGGGGACTGCCTGTACATGCTCCACTGGAATCAACAAGGCTTGTCCAGGTCATCTATCAGGCCCACCTAGCAGCAATCTTGGCTTTTTACTCATGGATGAAAAGTTTGTTTATTCAGACATTATCTGTGGTCCTTTCCTCAAAGCATTGGAGAGATTATATCCTCATAGGTCCTCAGCCTGGTCTTGGTGCAGCTGACAGGTCCCCATTTGAACTGCTGTCAGCTGGCCGCGTCCTCTGCGGCTTGGCTCTGCTTTGCCCACCCCCCCCCCCCCCCACCCCCCTGGTCTGCAGACCAGAGGGACGGGGGGGGGGGGGCAAAGCAGAGCAAAGGAGCACGCGGGCAGCGGACAGCCCAGACGCGTCTGGGCTGTCCGCTGCCCGCGTGTTCCGCCGCTTTGCTCCCCGTCCCCCTGGTCTGCAGACCAGGGGGACGGGGAGCAAAGCAGAGCAAAGCCACGGAGCCCGAGGGCAGCAGGACAGCCACGGCGCGTCTGGGCTGTCCTGCTGCCCCCATGCTCCGTGGCTTTGCTCCGGACACCTGTGGTACAGCAGTTGGGGCGCTGCCAGTTGGTCCCGTAGCGCCGCTCTGGGCACTACTGGACAAACCGGGCAGCACCCCAGCTGTTCTGCCCCAGGCATCCTGATTCAGCCACTGCTGGTCAGATTCAGCAGCGGCTGAATCAGGACGCCTGGGGCAGAGCAACTTGGGTGCTGCTGGGTTGGTCCAGTAGCGCCGAGGAGCGGCGGCGCTACTGGACCAACCCAGCAGCACCCCAGCTGCTCTACCCCAGGCGTCTCCAAGTCAGCCGCTGCTGAAACTGACCAGTGGCTGACTACAGGAAGCCCCTGCCCCGGGCTTCCTGGAATCAGCCGCTGATCAGTTTCAGCAGCAGCTGACTTGGGGATGCCTGGGGTTCTTAAGTTGAATCTGTATGTAAGTCAGAACTGGCGTCCAGATTCAGCCGCTGTTGAAACTGATCAGTTTCAGCAGCGGCTGAATCTGGACGCCAGTTCCGACTTACATACAGATTCAACTTAAGAACAAACCTACAGTCCCTATCATGTACGTAACCCGGGGACTGCCTGTAGTAAAAAATGAAAGGCAGTATTGACTGTGTTGGAGAAATACCCTTCTGTGTAGACCAGATCGAGAATCTTATCCACTTTGTCAGTTAAGTGGTTCTAGTGGAGGGTTTAATGCTCCCTAAAAGCACCTCGTGAACTGTCCGGGAGCATGCTAGTTCTGTGGGGTTCAGCCATAGAGCTTTCACGAGATGAAGGGATAGATGACATAGATGGCAGTGGTCCTGGGAGATCAGGTCTGGAAACTGAGGTACACTGAATGGCTTCTCCATCAAGAGGTCCAAGAGGGAGGTGAACCAGTACTCATGTGGCCAGGCCAGGGTCATCAGGATAAAAAGCATCCTGTCTCTTTTGACCTTCAGCAAGGTCTTGTGTATGAGAGGGATGGGAGGAAACATGTAGAGGAGATCATCTATTCAAGGGAGGAGAAAAACATCTGTGAATAACCCTGAGCTGTGGCCCAGGAGGAAGCAGAACTGAAGGTCTATGTGAGTAGTCCCCCCTTCTGGAATATGTGTTTTGTGATGTCTAGATGGATGGACCACTCATGGTGGTCGGAGAAGAATCTGTTAATTTGTTCTATGGCTTCAGTAGATATGGATTTAGTGGCCACAAGTGGAGAGCATCCTAGTGCAGGAAAGAGGAACATGCCCTACCCCTGCCGGTTTATATGGAACAGCACTCTCATGTTGTCTGTGAGGAATGGTGACACATACTTGACCTCCAAGTGGGCTTGGAACACCTGACAGGTTAGGTGAACCACCCTGATCTTCCTGACACTGATGTATAACAGGAACTCCTCTGGAAACCAGAAGCTCAGAATTCTGTGGGGCCTTACATGAGCCCCCTCGGCTCATCACCAAAGTATCTGGGATGAGATACATTGAGAGATGGGGTCTTGAGAATGGAACTCCTGCACACACAGCCAGTGGCCCCAGCCACCACAAAGGGGAAGCAATAACTGATGGTGGAAATGTGATTACTGTGTCCAAGTGTTATCAATCTGGTTCATATACCAACACCAACCAAGACTCAAAAGGTATGAGCCATAGTTTTGCATGTTGCACCTGTAGGTGCAGGACGCCCAGGAGCTTTAGGCAGTTCCTCACTGTGGTGAAGGGTTGGTTCATGAGGCTTTCTATGAGTACCCTTATCGCCAGAAGGAACGCTGTGGTATGGACCAAGTTGAGGATCATCCTGATAGATTCTATCCTTTGAACCAGTGAGAGAACAGACTTTCGAGTATTTATTACCAGGTTCAAGTCCTGGAAAGTTAAGTATATTAACTTTATATTTGTCTCTAGCTGGGCTTTGATCTGACCTCTGCTCACTCAGTCATGTAGGTATACTTGAACCTCTTGTTTCCTCAGGAAGGCCTTGAAAATTGCCATGAACTTTGTGAACACCCGAGTGGCCACTGACAGGCCAAATGGCAGCACTGCAAACTAATTGTGCACATGATTCACAATGAATCTCAGATATTTTTATATGAAACAAAATACAGGACGATGTAGCACTTTAAAGACTAACAAGATGGTTTATTAGATGATGAGCTTTCGTGGGCCAGACCCATTTCCTCCTTTTGATCTGAGGAAGTGGGTCTGGCCCACAAAAGCTCATCATCTAATAAACCATCTTGTTAGTCTTTAAAGTGCTACATCGTCTTGTATTTTGTTTCAGCTACACCAGACTAACACGGCTACATTTCTATCAATATTTTTATATTGCAGTCTGTTAGGGACACAGAAGATAAGTGTCCTTCAAACTGAGGGTGACATACCTATCCACTGGATCGACGGAGGCGATAATGGAAGTCAAGGGAGACCATGTGGCACTTCAGTTTCTTCATGACCTTGTTGAACTTCAATAGGTCCACAATAGAGATGTAAGCAACTAATCAATTAGTGGATTATCCGATTAGCAAAAGCTTATCAGATAGTTGACACACTAGTCAACTAGTTGATTCCCCCCCATTTCAAGGCGGAAGTGCCACATGGAGCCTGAGGTCAATGGGGGGCTCAGAGTCCTGCGCTGGCCCCGGACTCCATGGTGCACTTCCTCAGATAGTTGACATAGTCAACTAGTTGCTTCCCCCCCATTGCTGCCTCTATCACAAAGAGGCAGTACGGGGGGGATGAAGAGGGGGTGCTGGAGGGAGCCAGCTTAAAAGACAGTTCCCCCCAGCTTCAGCTCCAGGAGGCATGGGCGTAGCAGCAGCCAACTTTGAAATGTATAAGAGTCCCCGCTGAGGATCTTGTACATTTCAAAGTTGGAATGCTGTGTGGAGCCCAGGACCAGCGGGGAGTCCTGTTGACCCTAGACTCCATGCAGGCGCTTCCACTTTGAAATGCACAAGAGCCCCAGTGGGGGCTCTTGTACATTTCAAAGGAGAAGCGCTCACATGGAGCCTGGGGTCAGCAAGGGACTCCCTGTTGGCCCCAGGCTCCACCAGGTGTGGCAGCTTTGAAATATACATTTCAAAGTTGGCTGCTGCGCCCCTGCCCCCTAGAGCTAAAGCTGGGGAGAACTGTCTTTTAAGCCGGCTCTCTCAAGCACCCCTTCTCCATCCTGCCCCGTACTGCCTCTTTGTGACAGAGGCAGCAAGGGGAGGAAGCAACTAGTTGACTATGTCAACTATCTGAGGAAGTGCAGCATGGAGCCCGGGGCCAGCGCAGGACTCTGAGTCCCCCATTGACCTCAGGCTCCATGTGGCACTTCCGCCTTGAAATGCACAAGAGCCCCCAGTGGGCTCTCCTATACTGGGAGACGGGGGGAGACTGTGATACCAGACGAGAGAACAAGTATCTCTCGGCCACAAAATATGTAAGTTATTGCCAGAGCAGTAGGTATCTGATGTCTCTTCACAGAGTCTATTGTTGCCAGACTCAGTGCTACCTGTTCCAGGACTGGAGTCAATGGTACCAGGCAGGCTGTAAAGGTCTCAGAGTGGCCCAGCATGGGTCACATTCTACTAGAGATACTGTGTCCTCAGAATCAAAGACTCCCTCCCTACCGCAATAGGAGCCAAAAGAAAAGGAGCGAGTGCACTCCGGCCCATAGATGGCCTGCAGCCATGTGTTTGAGACCCCCTAGACTACAATTTGTCATGAAAGCCCTTTGTGTTTGTTCCTTAGATGGATACACATGAGATAAAAGTGCAAACAAAGGAAGTTATCAAATATTTATATCTGAGGATATGTCTACACAGCAACATTATTTCAGAATAACTGATGGTATTTTGAAATAACAGTGTACGTCTACACAGCAAGCTGTTATTTTGAAATAATGTCAAGATGAATGACTTCTTACTCCGACTCCTGTAACCCTCATTTCATGATGAGTAAGGGAAGTCGAAGGAAGAATGTTTGGCACCAAAAGCCAAATTAAGCTATTTTGACTTCAGCTACGCAACTGAGGTAGCTGAAGTTATGTATCTTAATTCAACTTTTGCCCTGCAGTATAAATGAGCCCTGGCTTATTTTCACTATATAAATATGGTATTCATTGAAAAGATAGGTAACATTTATCTTAACGGTTTCTTTAAACTTAGAAACATTTAACCTTCACATTTTGCTTCGTAAAGAGTGCCACATTTAACTACCACAGTGACTAAACTCCCAAGATGTTAACAATGTTGATATAAAGAAGCACCGATCAACCTCAGAAAGAAATACTCTTACTAGCAAGCATTGTGGATGAAATCCTGGCTCCACTGAAGTTAGTGTCAAAAGCCCTTGGCATCAATGGGCCAGGATGTCTCACCTTCACCTGGATATTCAAATTTTGGCAATATGACATCTGACCATGTGTATGCAAATACCTGATGTAATCATACATACCAGGTATTTGCTTACATAGATTATATATGTGCAGTGGTGTATGCCTAATTTTCAAAATGTTACCTGAAATCTATCTTCTCTTTGGTTCTATTTGAGAAACTTTCAAATACAGAGTAAAATTATGAATTAGGGTC
The DNA here is from genome assembly GCF_052426305.1 of Pelodiscus sinensis. Classification (NCBI taxonomy): domain Eukaryota; kingdom Metazoa; phylum Chordata; order Testudines; family Trionychidae; genus Pelodiscus; species Pelodiscus sinensis. The sequence goes on along the minus strand of NC_143053.1, from coordinate 39,166,683 downwards.
CTGGATTTACACTATACATCAATATCAGACCACCACTCCAGAAGCAGCCTTCTATAATAACTAGGTAGCAAACAATTCAAGTAGCACGGTCATAGGCTTACATTCTGTATGCATACATTTCTGTTCAAGGTTAAGAAAACCATGTTTGTGTATTCTGGCAAGAGAAATACTTTTTAAATGAAAAAGCATTTGGGGTATTTTGTTTTTAAAATATTGTACTGCTAGAAGGAAGTATCTAACAATCTGCTCATTATTTATTGTATGGGGTTATATGGATAATTATTCGAGTTTTGATAAGATCTCAGTTGAATAGGCTGCTTGCTGATGCAAAGTAACAGCATATTTAAATTAAAATGTAAAGCTTGCTTTATTAAGGTCTCTTAAGAAAACATCACACTTCCTTAAAGTTTAGCTCTCAGAAAAACTGGAAAAAAATAATGTAGCAAAAAAATACAATTCTTAGCTCAATGTTAATATTAATGCACCATTTGTTCTACTGCCATTTGAACCACAAACAGTACTGCACTCTCTGAGGAAAAGCACTATATATCTGATTACCAGATGTAGTGGCGTTTCTCATAGTGATTTATGTGGGAGACTACTTCTTTGACTACAGAAAGAATCAATTTATACTCACAATATATGTTCTCTCTTTAAGATAAATATTGTTCTGGTATTAATTGTGCTCATGTTTGTCTTGAATACATTAATCGCTAATTTGAAATTCTAACCATGAATAGGGCCACTAAGAATATGTATTATGGAGCAAGTCTTGCCCTCAGCCTTTCACAAATGGAGGGCCACCTGGCTGTGAAATCTAGGCAGTTATTCTCTGCTAAGGAGGCAGTACTTGGGAGGCAATGCAGAAGGTGCATACTACTTGCAAATCATAGAGCTCTGTATTCCTTGGGCTCCCTGCATAACACAGCCAAGCAGAAAGGTGGGCAGTACAATTCCTCTAACCCTTACCCATAGGGAACATGGCAGCCATGGAGGCTCCTACAGGCATTATATAACGTTTTCCTCACCATTCCCCTGACATTTTCCTTGAGCTGAGCAAAATTTCCTTCTCCTAATAAGATATGAACATAAAAATAGTATCTGAGTCTCATAGGGACGTTAGTCTGTAACTTTAAAAACAACGAGTAGTCCCTGTGGCACTTGAGACTACATCTACACTGTATTTTTTGCAGAAGAGGAAATGCAAATGGAGCACTCATTTGCATATCTCGCACTCTCATTTGCATATCTTCTTCCAATCCTTTTTGCAGAAGAGATTTTTGCGATAAAAAGCCCTGTGTAGACGGTGCCATTTGTTGGGAAAACACCCTTTCGCGCAAGAGCCCTTATTCCTCCAAAAATAAGGTTCACAGGCTCTTAAGCATTTCCTCTTTCACAGAAAACACTCAGGCTATGTCTAGACTGCAAGCCTCTTTCGAAAGAGGCACTTTCAAAAGATACTTTCGAAAGAGCGCGTCTAGACTGCACGCGGAACTTTCGAAAAAGCAAGCCGCTTTTTCGAAAGAAAGCACCCAGTGAGTCTGGATGCTCTCTTTCTAAAAAGCCTGTTTGCTTTCAAAAACGCCTTCTTTCGAAAGAGCACTTTCGAAAGAAGGCGTTCTTCCTCGTGGAATTAGGTTTACCACCGTCGAAAGAAAAGCCGCATTCTTTCGATTTAATTTCGAAAGAACGCGGCTGCAGTCTAGACGCAGGTGAAGTTTTTTCGAAAAAAGGCTACTTTTTTCGAAAAAACCCCTGAGTCTGGACACAGCCTCAGTGTAGATGTAACCTGAGAGACTAACAAAAATATATATAGTATCATGAGCTTTCGTGGGCAAACCCCATTTCATCAGATGAGCTGGAATAGAAAAGACATTAACTGAATGTCGCATTATAAAGCCAATCTCCCCCACCTTTAACACTGCATTTTACATCAAAAGCTAAGAATGGGACACTTCCAGCCCATTTAATTAGCCTCATTAGAACCAGTCCTACAATTGACACGTACTTTTTTTTGGTTGTTTATATATTTTTGCTGTTTGTTATTTTCACTGCAGCTCATCTGATGAAGTGAGTTTTGCCCAAGAAAGCTCATGATACTATATATTTTTGTTAGTCTCCAAGGGGCTACAGGACCACTCATGAGTAGAGTGAAAAGATACACAACCAACAATTAAACTGTACAGGTCTACCTAATATACATATATAGCCCTCATCCCCATGGTATCTAAGCATTTCACCACTTCTAATGAATTTATCTTCAATACCACTGTGAGGCACGAAAGTGCTGTTATCCTGATTTTCCCAGAGAATTCAGGTAGGCTATGTCTACACAAAAAATATACAAATGAGGCAAAGCATGGAATATCACCACACCTCATTTGCATAATTAATGAGGCTCTGTTTTTGCACAAGAGGCTTTTGTGCAAAAGCCATTCTTCCACATTTTTTTCAGGAAGAACTGCTCTTGCACTAGAGGGAGCCTCATTAATTATGCAAATGAGGCACAGCGATATTCCACGCTTTGCCTCATTTTCATATTTTTAGCACAAAACGGGAGCAGTGTTGACATAGCCATACAACAAGGCTAAGTGAGCTGCCCAAGTTCACAGAGCATGCTTGTGGCAGAGTACAAAATGAACCCAAGTCTCCCCAGGCCTAAGATACTGCCTTTAATCCTGGACCATCCTTCCTCTCTGTACCATAACTCTTTCCAGAGAAACGAGAATACTGTGTACAATCTACCACAATTTATTAAGGACTAGAATGTGCATGGCACTTTACAAAACACAAATATTAAGGCAATTCATATCCTAGAGTAGTTGCACTGAAATCCAGAGGATGGAAAAATATATTCCCTAATCTGTTTTTCGTTTATCTGACTCTATGCACACATGTACGCATACAAATGCTTGCCTGGTAAAAGAACTTGATGTTTAGGAAGGTACTGAACAAGGATTTACTTCTTTGGAACAATTCTAAAACCATAAGACAAATCACTCAAAGTTCACACAAGATTTAGTTTTAAGAGAACTACCACTGTGGTGTCTTTCCTACTCTGAAGTGGCCCTGCATAGAAGACATGGGGATATTCATAAGTGCCTGGCTGGGTGTTGTGCAGATCAAGTTTGTCCTGGTTGATAAGATGGTCACCTCAGTAAGACTTCAGGTCTCAGAGAGGAAAACCCTAATTGTTATTTTGCCTAGAGTAGTTCAGAGTGCTCAGCCTGAAGGTGGCTGGTACCTGTCATGGTGGCAATGCTGGGATCTGTTGGTGGACATCAGTGGTAAAGGAAGCTGTAAAAGCAAAGAAGGCTTTCCAAGAAATGCTCGCAAACCAAACTCCTGATATGGCTGAGACGTACCAGCTGGCTAAGAGGGTCTCTGATGGTCATTGAAGCAAAAGCCTAGCCTTGGGAGGATTTTGAAAAGACCATGAAAAGACTCCCGGATGACATCAATAGTGTTTTGGCAAATCACTGGGGAAGGGTCAGTGGGCTATTGCCCAGGCTGTTCTCAGCAAGGATGACGAAACACTGACCTTGATTGAGGAGATTGTTGAGAAGAGGAACAATGCTCAATCTAGAGGACATACCCTCCCCTTTCATAAGGCACTACCAGAAGCCTCCAGTGAGATCAGATCTATTTGTTTGTTGAAGTCACTATAGCGGTGAAGTGCCTTCATTATGGTAATGCAGCAAGAGTGGATGAGAGCCATCTGGAGTTGTTCAAATCATTAGACAATGTTGGCGTGTTGTGGCTGATGCACTTCTTCAATACTGCATGGTGGGTGGGTTCAGTACCTTTGGACTAAGGTGAACTAAGTTGATGGTCCTGATCTTTAAGAAAGGAGAACAGAGAGCATGTTCCAACTAGAGGGAGGTCAACTACTCAGCCTCCCAGGCAAACCCTATGCCAAGGTGCTGGAGAGGAGATTCCTCCTGAACCTCAGATTCAGGAGAAACAGTGGAATACACTCCGCAATCTATATCCCAGTTGCAGAACAACAGACTAGTCATTTACTTTACTTTCTCATAGATATTCGAGGGACCATGGGAGTTTGCTAATCAAGTATACCTTTGTTTTGGAGAGGGCATACGAGTATGTTCCCCAAGATGTCTTTTGACACGTGCAGGAGCATGAAGTATCACTGTCAATTTTGCATGCTATCCATTCCTTCTGTTCTCAGAGTGAGAGTTGTGTTCATAATCTTGGCATTAAATCAACTTCATTCAAAGTGGGTGCTGGACTCCCCCAAAGATGAATCTTGTACTCACTCCTGTTTATGAAAATCATAAACAGGATATCAAGGGAAATATTTCACTCTTAAGTGTGAAGAAATTGGGATGTGGATCAGTACCTCCAAATCGGAAGTCATGATCCTCTCCTGTAAGAAAGTGGACTGTTCTTTCCAGGTGAAGCAGGGAGCAACTGCTCTCAGTGCAGGAGTTCAAGTATCTAGAGGTCTTGTTCACAAGTGATGGTAAATGGGAGTTCAAGATTGACTGGATAATTGGTGCAGTGCCAGCAGTGAAGCAGATGCTGTACAGATCAAGGTGAAAAAGGAGCTGAGTTCTCAGACAATGCTCTCAGTTTACAGGTCTACATTCCCATCTTCCACCTATGGTCATGAACTTTGGGTAATGACCAAAAGGATGAGATCATGGGTACAACCAATGGAAAGAAATTGTTACTCACCTTGTGCAGTAACATCTGTTCTTCGAGATGTATGTCCCCGTGGGTGCTCCACTACGGATGCTCCACTACAAGTGTCGGGCTCGTCCCGGCGCCGCAAACTGGAAAGTTTTGCTAGCAGTAGCCCCCTCCGGAGGACCGCGCATGTGCAGAGCGTCCCGCGTCGTTCGCGCCTTTTCTGCGTCGCGCGGTCCGACCCGCCAGTTCCTCCTAGCCGGAACATCTTAAAGAGACAAAAGAGAGCTCCGAAGCAGGGAGGAGGGCGGGTCGTGGAGCACCCACGGGGACACACATCTCGAAGAACAGATGTTACTGCACAAGGTGAGTAACAATTTCTTCTTCTTCGAGTGATGTCCCCGTGGGTGCTCCACTACAGGTGAGTATGAAGCAGTCATCTAACCGTTGGTCGTGCTTCGGAATTACTTGTGTACAGAAGAAAGAACTGCCTGAGCGACTGCTATGTCTGTCACTTTGAGACGGTCAAGGGCATAATGTCGAGCAAACGTGGATGAAGACGACCATGTAGCCACACGGCATATGTCCCGTAGCGGTACGTTCTTCAGGAAAGCCGTGGAGGCGGCCATACTCCTGGTTGAATGCGCAGTTGGTGGACAGGGTAGAGACCTGCCCCTGAGGGTGTAGCAACGAATGATGCAGTTAACGATATGTGCCGAAATACGTTGTGACGACAGTTGATGACCTTTAGAGCGATTCGCCAATGACAATAGTAATCGTGGGGACTTCCGGAAGGGACGCGTTCTGTCTAAATAGAATGCCAACGCCTTTCTGACGTCTAATGTGTGCCAGCGGGCTTCCTCAGGTGTAGCATGTGGCTTGGGGTAGAAGGTAGGAAAGACTATAGGCTCATTGACGTGGAATGATGAATTAACCTTTGGCAGGAAAGCTGGATGACATCTAAGTGAGACTCCCTGCTGAGTGAATATTGTGTAGGGAGGATCGGCAGAGAGTGCCGTGAGCTCGGAGACTCGTCGAGCCGAGGCGATCGCAAGGAGAAAGGTAACTTTAATTGTGAGGGTCTGTAATTCACAAGTTGCAAGTGGTTCAAATGGTGGGTAGGTAAGAGTGTCCAGGACGAGGGTAAGATCCCATGGTTGCGAGATAGGCCTACGCGGTGGGTAGAGATTCGAAATACCCTTGAGGAACTTCTTTGTAAGTGGATGAGAGAAGACGGAAAAACCCTCTATTGGAGCGTGGAAGGCCGAAATTGCTGCCAAGTGTACTCTTAGGGAAGCAGCAGTCAAGCCTTGCAAATGCAAATGAAGTACATAGTCTAGGATGCACTGAATATGTGCTTTGAGGGGATCGATGGTCTGTGATTGACACCAAGCGAAGAAGCGACGCCACTTGTAGAGGTAAGATCGTTGAGTGCTGTGGCGTCTGCTCTGTACTAGTACATCCCTGACTGCTTGGGAGCAGGTTAGCTCTAGGCCTTGGAGCCAGTTAGGAGCCAAGCTGTCAGGTGCAAACGGTCGATGTCTGGATGGAGAAGATTGCCGATCCGTGGAAGCCGTTGAGGTCTGGATACCAACATCTGCATGAGTTGCGTGATCCATGTCTGGCGGGGCCAGAACGGGGCCACCAGGATTACTGTTGCTGATTCGGATAGTATCTTCTCTATTACCCGGGGTATCAGTGGAACTGGGGGAAAGGCATATAAGAGATGGTATGTTCCCCACCTGAGCAGGAAGGCATCCCCCATCGATTGGGTGCCTATGCCCGCTCTTGAGCAGTAAGCGCGACATTTCTTGTTGTCGCGAGTAGCAAAGAAGTAGATCTCTGGGTAGCCCCATAGCTGGAACAGATTGCAGGCTACGGAGTGAAGGAGTTCCCATTCGTGTTGGAAATGGAAGGATCTGCTGAGTGCATCCGCAATTGTATTGGTTTTGCCGGGGAGGTAGGAGGCTGTGAGTGTGACATTGTGACGAATTGCCCAGTTCCAAAGGCGCACTGATTCCACACACAGGGTCCTGGACCTGGCTCCGCCCTGCCGATTGATGTAGTATACAGTGCATATGTTGTCCGTAAGGACCTGTAGAGTGGTTCCCTGTATTCGGTGGACGAAGTGGCAACAAGCGTTGAAAACTGCCCTGAGTTCCAGTAAATTTATGTGAAGTAGGGATTCTTGGTGGGACCATAATCCTTGGACCCGATAGTGCAGCATATGTGCCCCCCAGCCTACAAGGGACGCATCCGTGGTAAGTTGGATTGACGGGGATTGGATCCGGAAGGGAACACCCGCCAGAGTATTGGCCGGTTGGAGCCACCATGTGAGCGATTCCTTGACACGGGCAGGGACAGGTGTGAGACCATTGATATTGGTAATGCCCGGTTTGTAGGCTACAAGGAGCCAATGTAGACATCGCATGCGGAGGCGAGCGTAGGTTATGACATACGTGGTGGAGGCCATGTGGCCTAACAGCTTCAGGCAGATAAGGTATGAGACTGTCGGGGCCGTAAGCAAGACGCTCGATAGGTCCCGTATGGTGTCGGCTCTGTCTGTAGGTAGGTACGCCATAGCGGTGGTAGAGTCTAGTTTGGCTCCAATGAAAACGATGGACTGGGCGGGAATCATAGTAGATTTTGGAAGATTGATAATTAGTCCAAGAGTCTCGAAGATACCTTTTGTAGTGGTAACTGCGGTCTCGGTCTCTTGCCTCGGAGAGGCCGTGAGGAGGTAGTCGTCGAGATAAGGAAAGATGGTGATGCCGGCTCGACAGAGGTACACAGCTACGACTGCCATGGTCTTTGAAAACACTCTTGGGGCTGCGGATAGGCCAAAGGGGAGCACCGTGTATTGGTAATGATCGTCTCCCACGGTAAAGCATAGAAATCTCCTGTGAGCTGGATGGATGGCAATATGGAAGTATGCGTCCTGTAAATCGAGGGACGCGAACCAATCCCCTTTGTGTAGTGCTGGGATAATGGAACCCAGAGTAACCATCTTGAATCTGTGTCTTCGCAGGTGGCGGTTGAGGCCGCGAAGATCTAGGATCGGTCTCCATCCCCCCGACTTCTTCTCGGTGAGAAAGTACCGGGAATAGAAACCTCTGCCTCGGAACTCGGGAGGAACTATTTCCACCGCACCTATGGTAATCAGGTGCATGACCTCCTGACGTAACAGGGATTCGTGAGAGGGGTCCCTGAAAAGGGGCAGGGATGGGGGGTTGGTGGGAGGTAAAGTTGAGAACGGAATGGTGAGTCCAGAGGTTACGATCTCCCTGACCCAACGGTCTGTGGTGATGGCGAACCAACGAAGGGAGTAAGGGTTCAGACGGTGGTGGAAGAGCTTGGTTACTCGTGTTGGGGATTCCAGTAGGGGGATGGTGCGCAGACCCTCGACAAGTCCGTCAAACCTGCTGCCGCGGTTGTTGCTGGTTGTGGTTTTTGTTAGGCTGCTGGCGGCGGCGTTGGGGGCGCTGCCTTTGTCTATGTTGGTCGTAAGGTCTAAAGCGTTGGTTGGAATAAAAAGAAGAAGAAGAAGAAGAAGAAGAAGAAGAAGAAGAAGAAGAAGGAGGAGGCCTTTGTCTGTTATACGGCCAAGCTCTCCTGCGCCTGAAAGGCGGAGTGTACATCCCGAGAGTTCTTAACGTGGTTCGGGAGTCCTTTCCAGAGTGAAACACTTGATCCGTGTTTTGGGCAAACAAGGACGCTCGGTCGAACGGAAGGTCTTCCACCTTTGGCTGTAGATCTTTTGGCACAGAGGCCAGGTGGAGCCAAGAGTCACGTCGCATGACAATCGATGTCGCCGTAGTGCGGGAAGCTGAGTCGGCAATATCCAGAGATATCTGGAGTGCATTACGGGCCACTGTGTAACCCTCCTGCGCAATGGATTTCAGTACGTCTCTCTTGGAATGAGGAAGATGTTGTATCAACGGCACCAACTTCGAGTAGTTATCGAAGTCATGGTTAGCAAGATGGGCGGAGTAGTTTGCCATCCTTAATGTGGCTGTTGCCGACGAATATACCTTCCTGCCGAGCAAGTCCAGACGCTTGGCTTCTTTGTCCGCGGTGGAATTTCTCGCTTGTGCGGACCTTGCCTTTTGTTGAGCTGCGTCGACAACGATGGAATTTGGTACGGGGTGAGTGAAAAGAAATTCTGCGTCTTTGGCATCAATAAAGTATTTTCTGTCTGTGCGTTTATTGGTAGGCGGCATAGATGCCGGGGTTTGCCAGATGTCATTAGCTACTTCCAGGATAGCGGCATCGAAAGGGAGAGCTAGTTTTGACTTGCTGGACTGCTGCAAGTTTCTAAGGAGGGCATGGTGTTTTGGTGGTGCCCCAGAGGTGCGTAAGTTTTGTGAATGCGATACCCGTTTGAAAAGTTCATGAAATTGCTTGTAGTCGTCCGCAAGAGGAGGTTCGTCGTTAAAAACCGCGTCGTCCGGGGAAGAAGCAGCAGCATCTGTCGGAGAGGCCATGGGCTGGTGCTCTGCCACCGGCGACTGAGTGGTATCGTCATGCGGGGCAGAAGTAGTTGACACATCCCCGGTAGGTGTTGGTGGGCGTTGAGCCGGTGGAATAGAGCCCTGGGTAGTCGGCCGTGGCGAATATAATTGTTGCCGGTCTGGGGACAAGGGTGAGTGCCTTGTGACTGAACGAGAACGATCAGAATGAGGCGAGGTGTGCATACGATGGCGAGAACCACGGTGTGAATACTGCGGAGAGTAAGAAGCGGCGCTCCTGTGGCGATAGTAACGGGAGCGAGGAGGATATCGCGGGGATCGTGAGCGGTATGAATAACGATACGGGGATCTCGAGTAGTATGTGCGGTGATAGTGAGGCGGTGTAATGGATTGCCTTGGGGATCTGTAATAGCGATGCGTAGGGGAATAATCGTAGTAATGGTCCCGCCGTCTTTGAGGTGGTGAGAGCGATGGCCCAGGAGAGAAGGTTGCCCTATCTGAACCTGGAGAAGGTGTGCGAGGATGGTGGGTCTTCCTTTGCGCCTTAGTCGGCACCGCCGTGGATGGTAGAGTCTGGGGGACCGGGCTACCCGGAATGGAGGCAACTGAGGCAACTTCCGAGACTTCTCCCGGAAGGTGTGGTGACCGAGGCGCCAAAGATGGGGATGGTGGAGCCGTGTCACTCTCAGAGACATGGGGTTGTAGGGCCGTAAGGGCCGGTGCCAAAACCACACACGGAGCCGGCTCAGCCGCGCACGATGGTTGGTCGGTGTGGGTTGGTGCCGACGTGCCCCGAGTGTGTGGGATAGCTGCATCACTAGGTCTTGAATGGGATGACCTAGGTGCCGAGTGTTTCCTCGGTGCCGTATCCGGTGCCTTAGGTGCTGTGGCTTAGTCTTCGGTGCCTGCTTAGGCTTCAGTGCCGGGTCGACTCCCGGTGCCGGCTTAGCCTGGGAGCAATCATGAGGCAACCATCATCGGTGGCACCGAGTCTCCGAATGGCACCGCAGCAAGATACAGTACAGTCCTCGGCACTGTATCTGGCTGCAGTGCCGTTCGGAGACTCGGTGCCGCCGATGATGGTGCCGATTCCGGGCAGCCCGGCGGGACCGATATCACTGAGAGCGCGGGACTCGGCGCTGATGTGCTGCGGGCTTTCAATAATTTGACCGCTCCCTGCGCGGGAGGGTGGCCCGACGAGCCTCGTGCGTCTGTTGCACTTAGGCTCTTGGACAGAGTGGAGCCTCTCCCGTCCCTAGACTTCTGCGCACCCAGATCCTTTCGTTCTGTTGCTGACGGGGGCTGGAGGGCCTTATTGAAAAGCAGCATTTTCAGGCGCATTTCTCTGTCACGCCTTGTGCGTGCAGTTAACTTGGCACAGTGACCACATTTCTGGGGGATGTGGCCCTCTCCTAGGCAGTGAATGCAACGGGAGTGGCCATCAGAGACGGGCATGGCCTCTCCACACGAAGCACATTTCTTAAATCCCGGAGAGCCGGGCATGTCTGCTGAGGAGGTCTCCGGGGAAAGATCAACTTGAGGGGCTCACCGGAGCGTGCCTCAGAGTTTATAACGGGAGAGGAAATATATATATAATATATATATATATTTTTTTTAAACTGTCAACTACTAACTAACTAATCTAAGCAATAACTGACTAACACTAAGTAGGAAGGGGCTAACTGGGAAAGAATATCTAAATATATCAATGCGATTTCTCCTCAGGAGAGGAGCGTGTTCCAAATCCGTCTGCGGCCGTGGACGGTTAGGAGGAACTGGCGGGTCAGACCGCGCGACGCAGAAAAGGCGCGAACGACGCGGGACGCTCTGCACATGCGCGGTCCTCCGGAGGGGGCTACTGCTAGCAAAACTTTCCGGTTTGCGGCACCGGGACGAGCCCGACACCTGTAGTGGAGCACCCGTAGTGGAGCACCCACGGGGACATCACTCGAAGAAGAATGAAGTTTCTCTGCAGGATAGCTGGACTTACTCTGCGAGACACAGTGAGGGGCTCAGGTCTTGGAGAGAGCCTTGGAGTAAAGCTGCAATTCCCATGGATCAAGTGAAATCAACTAAAGTGATTCAGGCACCTGATAAAGATACCCCCCTGGAGGCTTTCTTTGAAACTCTGTAGGCATGTCCCACTGGCCGGAGGCCCTGAGGACATGCTGGAGACATTATATCCCTCAGCTGCCCTGGGAAAGCGAAGTCTGCTCCTCCCTGTTCTCCATGCTACCATCCTTACCAGGAAAAGTGGAATAATAGAAAAGAAAAAGAAAGTTAAAGGAAGCCACCATTCTAAAGCATCTGTAATGTAAGTATTAAATAATATTCATTATCAATTTGAAGAGAAGGTTACTCACTTTGTGCAATAACTGAGGCTCTTTTGAGATGGTTGTCCCTGTGAGTGCTCCACCAAGGTGTTTGAGTGCCACTGCATTCTACTCAGAGAATTATGATAGCAGTGCCCTTGGGGGCCTGCACACACAGAGCAGCCAGTACGCATCATCAGTAGCAGCTATACCATATATGCCTCAACCCCTCAGTTCCTTCTCTGCCCCAGAACAAGATGTTCTGAAGCAGAAGGGAGGAAGGATGGATGGTGGAGCACCCATAGGGACAACCATTTTGCAGAATATCAGTTACTGCACAAAGTGAGTAAGCTTTTTTTCTTCTTTGAGGAGCATCTCTGTGGGTGCTCCACCAAGGTGATTATTAAGCCGTATTCATGCTTGGCAGAGGGAGCTTTGGTATGTCTACCATAACCCTAAACACAACAGTGAATCCGAACTGTGTGTCAGAGGCTGAGTAAGTTTCTAAAGCACAATGCTTTGTGAAAGTGTGCATGGAAGCCCAGGTGGCAGCTCTGAAGATGCCAGTTATAGGGACATTCTTTAAGGCTGGCCACAGAAGCAGACATTCTTCTCATGGAGTGAGCCTGGACTACTGCTGTGGGTTCCTGATTAAAACTGTGATAAGAGGCAAATGCACTTGGAGATCCACTTGTATAGTCTCTGTTTGGAAATAGTCATGCCCTGAGACCTTTCGGTGGAGGAAGCACAGAGCATTGGAAACTTGTGGAAAGGCCTGGTCCCTTCTATATAAAAAGATAATTTCCCTGTGGACATCCAAAGCATGCAGAGCTGCCTCTCTGATATCAGCGTAGGACTTTGGAAAGAAGACAGGAAAGTAGATAGGTTCATTGCAATGGAAGGAGGTAGGTACTTTGGGAAGAAACTTGGGACTTGGACAGAGAACAATATTTTGTCCTTATGAAAGATGGTATATGGAGGGTCTGTCACAAGAGCTCTCAGCTCTCCCACCTGGCATGCTGAAGTGATTGCTACTAAAAATGCCACCATCATGGACAGATGCAATAGTGAATAGCTCTTAGCACTAAGTTAAGGTCCCAAGTGGGAGTTGGAGGTTTTATAGGAGGGTAAATATTCTGAAGTCCCTTCATAAAGCATTTGACACTGGGATGAGCAAAAACCAATTAGCCCTCCAAGAGGAGATAGAATGCTGTTATTGCAGCTATGTGTACTTTTAGGGAACTAAGGGAGAATCCTGTGTCTTAGAGAACTAGGAGATACTCAAGTATATATGGAAGGGTGGCTTACATGGGAGAGATGCGATGATCATCACACCATACTGAGAACTGGTGCCATTTGTGTGAATATGTTTTTTCTCGTAAATGATCTGTGGCAATTGAGAAGAATCTCCTGGACAGGTGCAGAGCATGATGTTTCACATGACATCAGCCAGCAAGATGCCACCCCTGATGTTACAGGGTCTAAGCGTTGGGGTGAGAGAGTTATTCATCTGAGCATAAGCAAGCGAGGGACAAGTGGAAATTGCCAAGGGGACACTATTATCATCTGGAGGTATGGAAACCATGTATTTCTGGGCCAACTGGGTGTTATTAGAATGATTGTGGCTCTGTCGTGTTTTATTTTGAAGATTACTCGATGAAGGAGTGGTAGTGGTGGGAAACTACATGAATGGTGCATCCCACTGTAGCATAAAGGGGTCTCCCAAGGACTGGGAACCGAGACTCTCTCTGGAACAACAGAATGGGCATTTGGCATTGTTGCTGTTTGAAAACAGGTCTGCAATTAGGTACCCCGACCATTTGAATACAGGGACTAGAATGCTGGGGTAGAGTTCCCATTTGTGATTTAAAGCAAAGTATCTGCTGAGATTGTCCACCATAATATTGTCTTTGCCTGGAAGGTAGGCAGCTATGAGGTCAATGTTAGGTGGAATGCACCAATTCCATAGGCATACCACTTCACAACACAGTTGAAAAGAATGAGCACTACCCTCACAGTTTATGTAATACATTGTTGAGAGATGTGGCATGCTTTGAGAACTGCTCTGAGTTCTAGAAGGTTTATCTGTAGTTTGGACTCTTCCTGAGACCAGCACATGTGTATAGTGTGGTGGTCGATGTGGACTCCCTATCCGAAAAGAGAAGTCTCTGTGGTAATTGTCACCAACGTAGGTATGGGATGGAAGGCTTTCCACTGCAGGAGTTGTTCTAGATTGTCTGTCATGAGAGGGACTCCTTTATCTTGGGGGCACAGTAAAGTGCTTGTTGATAAGGTGATAGTGAGGTCTATAAACCATTTGTAGCCATGTGTGTACTGGCAAAATGCGTGGTCAAGCATGTTGGACCACAAAGGTGGCTGCTGCCATATGGCCTAGCAGTAGAAAACAGTTTCACCATAACCTGGAGGCTGCTCTGTGCTGATGAGATAGGTTTATGAGTACTAGAAACAGCTGATAGGGAAGTGCTGCTGTGGTGCAATCTAGATGGGCACCAATTAATTCCAACTGTTTTAGCTGGAGGTTCAGCTGAAGGTTCAGCTGCAGACCCAATTTGCTTAATAGGGCTTTAGTAATGGTGACCACTTGTTCTGTCTCATGGTAAGATGACCCTTTTAGAAGGCATGGAAAAATGACAATTCCCAGTCTGCAGAGATGCTCTGCAACCACTGCAAGGACTTTGGAAAATATCTGAACAAGTATGGAGAGCCCGAAGGGAAGAACTCTGTATTAGAAATAAACATCAAATCAGAGGTATCATCTGTGTGCAGAGTGTATTGCGATGTGGAAATACGTATCCTGTAGATCAAGGGTAGACAGCCAATTTCCCTTCTCAAAGGCAGAGATTATTATGGCGAGCATTACCATTTTGAAGTGCTGTGTGCAAATTAACTGGTTGAGGTTGCATAAATCAAGGATGAGTCTCCAACCTCCTGATTTCTTGGTTGTAAGAAGAAAATGGGAGTAAAACCCTTCCCCCTATGTTGTTCAGGTACATTTTCTACTGCTCCTAGTTGCAGGAGGTGATTCAGTTCCTACATGACAGCGACTTCATGAGAGGGGTCCCTGAGGAGGGATAAGTAGAGGTGGGAGGAGAGGGAAGAAGAAAGTGATGCAATAACCAATTCTCATGGTTCTAAGGGTATGTCTACACTTGCACCCTCTTTCCAGAGAGGGATGCAAATGTTGCTGAGCGAAATTGCAAATGAAGCACATATTTGAATTTCCTGTGCTTCATTTGCATATTCACATTATGGCACTATTTCGAAATAACAAACGCTGTGTAGACGCGGTTATTTCGAAAGAAAATTCTTCTTCTGAAATAACTCTTATTCCTCCTACAACAAGTTATTTCAGAAGAAGGGTTTTCTTTCGAAATAACCATGGCTACACAGCGTTTGTTATTTCAAAATAGAGCTATTTTGAAATAGCACCATAACGTGAATATGCAAATGAAGCACAGGAAATTCAAATCCGCACGTCATTTGCAATTTCACTTAGCTGCATTTACATCCCTCTCTCGAAAGAGGGTGCAAGTGTAGACATACCCTAAAACACATCGATCTGTGGTGATGGTATTCCACACTGGATAAAAGGGTACTAGTCGATTCCTGAATGGTGTGGGAATGATCAGATGCTGTCTTGGAGATTTTGGAACTGTCTGACCCTCGACCAACCTTTCAAAAGGTTTGGCTTGATTTTGAAAACTGAGAAGTTGATGCAGGGTCCGCAGATTGTCTGCATCTGTTCTGATACTGTCTGCATATGTTATCATATCACCTCTGTGGCTGAGCGAAGAGAGTTGGTCTGTATCCCTGATTAAAAAATCTCCCATTTTCTCTTGGTTACAGAGATGTGTATGCCAAAAGTCTTGAGAGTGGACTGTGTAAGGAGGCACTGGTGGAGCTGGAAAAGAGCTTTGAAGGATCCAAGGGCAAATCTTCTACTGTTGTCTTTACCTCTCTGGGGAAACCAGGCAGATGAAACCAGGATGCTCATCACATGACTACAGCAGTGGCGACAGAGGATGCCACTGTATATGAAGAGTCCAACGCAGCTTGGAGCACAGTAGGAGAAATAAGTGCACCATCATTAACATTGGTCTTGAACTATTCAAAAAAAGAGAAGATTGAGACATAATAGGAGTTTTCAGGTATCTAAAAGGGTGTTAACAGGAGGAGGGAGAAAACTTGTTCTTCCTGGCCTCTGAGGATAGAGCAAGAAGCAATGGGCTTAAACTGCAGCAAGGGAGGTTTAGGTTGGATATTAGGAAAGAGTTCCTAATGGTCAGGATGGTTAAACACTGGAATAAATTGCCTACGGAGGTTGTGGAATCTCCATTTCTGGAGATATTTAAGAGTAGGTTAGATAAATGTCTATCAGGGATGGTTTAGACAGTACTGGATCCTGCCATGAGGGCAGGGGACTGGACTCGATGACCTCTCAAGGTCCCTTCCAGTCCTAGTATTCTAAGATATTATGATTCTTGTTTATTGTTCAGTGAGTGTTCAATAAAGGACGACATTTGATCAAATACATTGTGTGCATACTTGGCAAGAAGAATAGCATAGTTTGCTATTCTGAGTTGGAGGGTGGCTGATGAGTATGCCTTTCTGCCACATAGGTCAAGGGCCCGTGGTCACCAACTGGTAGATCGCGATCTACTGGTTGATTGCAGGGGCTCTATGAGTCGATCTTCAGCTCCCTCTGAACTGTGCACCTGCGCACTAATTTTAAATTGGTACTCTTGATTTGCGGAGCAGCTACTCACGGAGCAGCAACACAGGTAAGTAGCTGTGGCAGGCTGGTGGGATCTGCTGGGTCAGGAAGGCTGAAACACCCCGGCCAGCTGGCTGTGGCATTCAGCTGGAGGAGGCTGTGCCGTGTTCCAGCTGATCAGGTGGCTTTCCCTCTGCTCCAGCCATCGTGGAGAGCGGTGCACCCTGGCTGAGCGCCATGGCCAGCTAGCCAGGCAGCCGCTCCTCTTTGCTCCAGCCCAGCTACCCTGCACTGAACCCGGGGAGACTGCACCGCGCTCCTGCTGATCAGGAAGCCCTTCATCTTTGCTCCAGCCCAGCTGGAGCGAGGCACAGCTGGACTGAAGCAAAGAGGAGCAGTTGCCCGCCCAGCTGGCCATGGTGTTCAGCCCAGGTGTACCATGCTCCACGTGGGCTGGCGCAGAGGGGAAGCTGCCTGGCCAGCTGGCCATGGAGTTCAGCAGAAGCAGAGGCTGTGCTGTGCTACAGCTGGGCTGGCGTGCCCATGGTATTCAGCCTGAGGAGACTATGCCTTGCCCTAGCTGGATTGTAGCAAAGAGGAAGGGCTTCCTGACCAGCTGGCCATCCCAGCTAAGCTTCACCATGCTCCAGTAGGCTAGAACAGAGGGCAGCCACCAGAGGTGCCTTTGGGGCTAAATAGCCATGAAGCAATTTACCTTCAAGTGACACAAACCACAAGCTGCTACTTCCCCAGCCAGTTAAACATTGAAACTCCCCAAGTGCAGTCAAAGCTCCTCATGGCACAAATCCCCAAACTGCATCTTTCCTTTGTCTCTCCATTTCCTTCTCCTTCACTGCAGCTGTTTGCCTTTATCTGCTACCCAAATGCCCCAGTTTCTCCACCACTTTCCCCACTGGCTCTGTCCAGTGCAAGATATTAATTATTACAGAAAGGAATCCCCTTCCCCTTTACTCATCCCCATGGCAGCTCATTTCTACTGGCTGCATCTGTGCACCAGTTCTATGTCTTGTCTATTCCCAAGAGGTGCTGCTGGAGGATACCAAAGGCTTTTCCTATAGCCCTGTGACCTCTCCATCCCATTCCACACATGATGATGTGTTGTAGGCCACTCCGCCAGACAATGCTTCCCCCCTTAGATATCCCTTTATCACCTTATAGACTCTGGGTGCAACCCACATGCAAATCCCTGCCCACGCCATGCTGTTTAAATACAAACCTGAAGATATGGCCTCAGCTGATTGCCATATTTGGGGTCAGAAAGGCATTTTCCTCCAGGGGAGATTGGCAGAGGCCCTGGAGGTTTTTCACCTTCCTTCATAGCATGGGGCACGGATCACTTGCTAGAGGATTCTCTGCATCTTGGGGTCCTTAAACCATTTGAGGACTTCAATATCTGAGATACAGGTGAGAGGATTATTCTAAGAGAGGGTGGGTGAGATTCTGTGGCCTGCATTGTTCATGGGGTCAGACCAGATGATCATAATGGTCCCTTCTGACCTTAAAGTCTATGAGTCTATGAGATTCTAGGAGCCTCAGTCTCTCCCCAGACACAAACCTGCCCAGACCTGCCTAGTGGGGAGTTTTCCTCAGTGCCTGGGAATGAGAATGGAACCTCTGCTGCTTTTCCTTTCCCTGTCCTCTCCCAGGTGTAGCTGGTCCAGTCCAGCCCAGTGACATCAAAGCCTGGAGACGCCCTCATATTGACCTGTGCTGTCTTGAGTGTATCCATCACTGACAGCAGCTATGATTGGAACTGGGTCTGGCAGGGTCCTTGGAAAGGCCTGGGGTCCAGTGAAGCTGTCCCTGCTGGGTTACAGCTCCAGCAGACCACACTGATTATCATGCACAAATAAATCATGAAAATGTTAAATTCTAAATCCAAACAGCTGTAAAAGCTGTCTTCAGTCTGTCCATGACAATAATATCACCACACTGTACCAAAACACAAATATCACACATTTGGTAGTTTAGTGCTATCTTGCTTTTTATTTTAGCTCTACCTCCCTGGCTGGCGATAATCATTATAGCGAACCTAGGCCACCTAAGAAATCGAAAATGTACAATTCCACGTGGAATGGGAAAATGAATTTCTGTTCACAAATATAAAAGATAAGAGCGTATGCTTGATATGTTATCAAAGTTTATCATTCAGTAAAGGGCAATTTGGAACGACACCACACAACAGTACATAGTAAATTCAAAGATAGTTTTCTCTTGAACAGCATGCTATGTACAAAGAAAGTTAACGAACTGAAGACCATTCTGAAAGCTCAACAGTCATTATTTTTTAAACCAGCAGCAAAAGGCAAGACTTGCACTGAAGCATTATTTCATATTTGCCATTTGCTGGCAAAACATAAGAAATCATTCACAGATGGTGAAATAATTAAAGCAGCAATGTCTGTGGCAGCTGACTCTTTATTCAAAGATTTTAAAAACGAAGAAATAATGACAGCAATCCAGGGCATGTCACTTAGTGCTTCCACAGTAGCAAGACAAGTGGAATCTATGTCTGAAGAGGTCTTTCAGCAACTACAGCAGGACCTGAAGGACTGCAAATGCTTCTCACTGCAATTCGATGAATCTATTGACATGACCGACACCGCCCAGCCGATTGTTTGTGTGTGTATGGTTTTTAAGGATATTACAATTAAAGAGGATCTTCTCACCCTTTTGCCTCTTAAAGAGAGAACAAGAGGTGAGGCTATATACAACACATTCAAAAGGTATGTGCTTGAGAAAAACATTCCAATCAAGAAACTGGTTTCCATCACAACGGATGGAGTACCAGCCATGCTTGGTGCAACTGAGGGCCTTGTTGCATTTTGAAGGAAGGATCCTCATTTCCCTTCTTTTGTCAATTATCACTGTATAATCCACCAGCAAGTATTAGCAAGTAAAGTTATGGATTTCTCCCATACAATGAAAGTAGTTAAGATTGTAAACTTGATTTGAGCAAGACCCCTTCAGCACCGCCTGTTTAAATCCTTACTCAACGAACTCGATGCTGCCTATGGTGAACTAATCCTCCATGCTGATGTGAGGTGGTTAAGTCAAGGAAAGGACCTGCAAAGATTTTTAGAGCTGATGCCTGAAATCAACACTTCTCTTAAATCAAGGAATGAAGTGTGCAGTGAGCTGTCAGATAATGCATGGTTGCTAGACTTTGGGTTCCTTACAGATATGACATCAAAACTGAATGAGTTGAACTGTGAACTTCAGGGAAAGGACAGGGACTTAGTACATATGCTCAGTGCTGTGAATGCATTCAAACTGAAACTGGGCCTGTGGTCCTCCCAATTAAAGAATAAAACACTGCATCACTTCCCAAGTCTGGAGGGAATACAGACAGTCTCCGAGTTACGCTGTGGCTTTGCTCCCGGTGCCTCTGGTCTGCTGGGGACCGTCTCCAGCAGACCAGGGACACCTAGAGCAAAGCCGCAGTGGCGGTGGGGTCCCGCGCCTCTGAGGCTTTGCCAGCTAGTGCGCCCTCCCCCACCCCCCAGCAGACCAGGCTTTTGTTGTGGACCCTGGGGTCGAGCAGCTAGGGTGCTGCCGGGTTGGTCCTGCAGGGACCTACCTGGCAGCCCAGCTGTTCTGTCCCAGGCTCGAGATTCAACCGCTGTTGAAACTGATCAGTGGCTGATTCCAGGAAGCTGGGGGCAGAGCAATACTGCCTTCAGCTTCCTGTAGTCAGCCCCTGGTCAGTTTCAGCAGCAGCGGCTGAATCTGGAGCCAGTTCCGACTTACATACAAATTCAACTTAAGAACAAACCTATAGTCCCTATCTTGTACGTAACCCGGGGACTGCCTGTACTAGAAAAAATTAATGAGAAAGAAAAATGGTTCCACCCAGAAAACTTCTGTGCACACCTGAAGAAATTAACAGAGGAATTCAACAGGAGATTTCAGGAATTAGATGATAGAACCAATTGTCATGTTTATCTCAAATCCATTCCTTCAAGTAGAAGACATTAGTGGCTTGGCTACCAAATTTCATCAGGTATTTCATATACAAAGCAGTGGACTTGACATGGAGATAATTACTATGCAAAATGATATTGAGCTGAAAGTAAGAGCAAGGGACAGTGATTTTTGGAGACTTGTAAACAGAGAAAACTATCCACTTCTACCATCTTGTGCTTTCAAAGTGAAGGCTTATTTTGGTTCCACATACCTCTGTGAGACACCATTCTCCCAATTGAAGATAATCAAGTCCAAGTATCACACCCTCCTCACAGATGCCCATCTGATGGACTGTGTATGAGTAGCAATCTCAGACTATAACCCAGACTTCAAGACACTGGCAAATACTGTTCAGTCACAGGTGTCACGCTGAGACTTTGTTATTGGAGGACAAAATGTATAATCATCAATGCTTCAATTTAGATTTAAATAGCATAAATTAAAAACAGACCATTTATTTCATAACTATAAACATGTGATTTTAATTTTATATATCGCATAATTTAAAAATAAATTGTTTATCTACAACATTATCTTAGGGTAGATCTTGGGTTGCCCATAAATTCAAAAAGTGATCTTACGCTGAAAAAGGTTGGTGACCACTGGTCTAGGTGCTTCCAGTCTCTATTGTATGACACCGTGTGCACAGCCTGCTGTTTGCCCCTTTGGTTTATGGCCTATGCCACCAAAGAGTTAGGGGTAAGATGAAAGAATAAGAAGTCTGATCTCTGAGGTGCCACATAATACTTTTCTTCCAACCTTTTACAGGATGGGGGGGCTAGTGGCTGAGGTCTGCCATATGGGATTAGCTGGGTCCATAAGTACTGGGTTCATAGGTAGCGCCAGCTTAACCAGAGATGAGACATGAAGAATGTCTGTAAGTCTATGCTTGGTCTCTGGTAAGCTCATCAGAGAGAGATGTCCAAGGAGTCTTCTACTCTCTTTTAAAGCTCCTAGAAAGACTTGAAATTGTCCCTTGACGTAAGGGGTCGGGACATGATGGTATCATCTGGTAAGGAAGATGGCATATGTGCTGGTGCTGGAGAGTCGGTTTCTATTTCTTCCTCCATGATCTCTGAGTCTTCCTCCTCCTCTGCTATTAATTGATCTGTTGAGTGTGCAGGAGAAGCCCAGGCTCTGCATAATAGAGCTGGCTGTGGGAGTGGTTGAGGCTGTTGAGCTTGGTATATGGCCCAGGGATCCCAATAAGGCCAACTGGATGGCATAGGTATAAGTGGGGGCAGCTACTGAGGAGGTTGCCACTGAGGTGGCTGCTATGTTGGTCTTGGCGAGAAGTACCTAGAGCTATGGAGACCCAGGAAGGAGTCGTCTTCCTTATCACTTAAAAGCAGACCCAGCTTGTATGGCTGAAAAACTAAAGCAGGAGGTATCTGGTGTGCCATTGCTACTGAATAGAGGTGTTCCAGGTACCGACATGACTAAGAGTCCACATTCATAGTAAAAGCTTGTGGTACCAGGAGGCTTGTGCCTGAGGCATTGCTTGTAAGGTAGGCTGTGCCATCAGTGCCAAGTGTTTGGCTTATACCAACAGTGCAGAAGGTGACAGCACAGAGACACTTGGTGCCAAGGTAGCATGCAGTTTTGCTGGTGCCAAAACTGAAAACCTTAGAGCTGGCCTGAGTAGGGTCTTTCACTCCTCGAGCTGTCACATTGCTAGGTGTATCCGGTGCCTTGCAGTCTGGTGACCTGGGTGCCGCCAGTGCTGGGACTGATATTTTTTGTAAGAGCGTGCTTCTTTGTGGGGGAATCACACCTGGATGATGAGTGGGAGTGTCTCTCAGAGGACTGTACTGAAGCAAAATCCTTTGAGCTCAAGTCTGAGGGAGCTGCTCTCTCTGACACCACCATAGGGTAGTCTTGGTGGTGTGGTGTGCTCTGGGTCTGAGGGTGGATGAAGAGACTTCTCTAGGAGCTGTATTTTGAGTTGAACCTCCCTTGCCTTTCTGATTTTGGTGGTGAGCTTTTTACAGTGAAGGCACAGACTGGTGGAGTGTGCCTCACCTAAGCAATGGACACACTGTAAGCATCTGTCCAAAATAGGTATTGACAGTCTGCAGGTCAAACCCCTTTTAAAACCTGGAGAACTGGATATGACCAGATAACAGATCACCACTAATGCAGGAACAATGAACAACCAACCTTTTTTTTAAGACAAAAAATACTACAACTAACTAGACTATGAACTAACAACAGACTATGAACTAACAACTAACTAAGAATCTAACTGATCTTTGAGAGCAACTACTGGGTTCTAATCAAAGCCAACATGGCAGAGAAGGAACTGAAAGGTTCAGTTGGCTATGCATGTGGTGTAGCCAGTCCTAATAGCGCATGCTAGGTGCTCCATGTGAGCAATCGACCAAGAGCACTGCTATTTTAATTCTCCACCTAGAAGTGCAGTGGTGCTCAAACACCTAGGGGGAGCACCCAGAGTGACACTCCTTGAAGAAGTCCTACTTACTCAGTCTCATCAGGCCACTCTGGCATTCCCTTGGTAGATTATGGAATTAGAAAAGTAATAATAAATTAAGTATGACTTTGTAATCACAATTAATTTCTGCAATCTTCTTTAAAGGGCAACATTAGAATCGGATTTCTTAATGTAAACTGTTACAAACTGCATCTATCAAAATGCACACAGCACATATTTCAGGTACAAATATTAGGTAGCTCCTACCCCATGACAGATTATTAAATATTTTCCCCCTTTAAGTTCTTACAGACTGTCATCAAGACAACACTTGAACTGTCTCTTTAATCTAGCCCTATAAAAGCTGTTTGCATATCCAAGGATCACATTATCCTTTCAGCCATAGCATCGCATTGGGATCTCATGTTTAGCAGAATATTCACCACTACTCTCAGATTTTTTAAGACCCACTGTTTTCCAGGAAAGAGTCCCCCATTTTGTAAGTATGGCTACATTCTTGGTCCCAAATGTATACATTTTGCCACATAAAAACATGTTGTTGGCTTGAGCCCAGTTTACCAAGCAATCCAGATCACTCTAAATTAGTGGCTTGTTCTCTTTATTATTTACCACTCCCCCAGTTTTTGTATCACCTGCCAACTTCAATGCTGATTTTATGTTGTCTTACAGGTCATTGATGAAAATTTAAACAAGCAAAGGACCAAGGACCAACCTAATTGAACTCAACTAAAAACACACTTGAGTTAGCTAGTTTTTAATCCATTTTACATGTGCCATGTTAATTTAACATCATTCTAGGTTTTTAATCAAAATGACATATGATACCAAGTAAAATACTTTACAGAAATCTAAAATTACCTCATTACACTATTACCTTTACCAAACTTGATATCCTTTTTTAAATGAGATTACAAGTTAGCATATACAGTATCAAAAGCTATATGAAGGAAGATCATTTGTTATAAGATACATGTAGGGGGAGGGTGAACACAAGAAGTTTAGTCCTTGGTGGAAGTGACACAAGCTGAACAGGAGGTATGGATAATCCGGGTAAGTGCTATGGAAAAATAAATATCGTGATTGGACTTAAAACAAATCAAAACAGTTCAAACTGGTTTCCTAGAATAATCTGTGGAACACATGATGTCCATATGCCCGGTACCAATAAACTGCATCACAGAAAACAAAGGCCAATACTGTGATATCTTGAAAATGCAGCTACTACCAACCTGTTTCAAAACACAGCTGCATGCATTGCTGTGAGTGTGCGGTAAGCTTACAAAGAAAGTAGACACAAGAACAAGAGAATACGGTTTCTGTAACTGACCTGCAGCATTTACCTGCAGGACCCCACCCAGTCAGTAGATGTTGATCCTGTTGGTGAAGTATTAAGTGGGTTCCGTCAGCTCTCTGAGGCAGGTGATTCATGACTTTACCTGGCTATAAGGGAGTGGGAGTGGCACTGTTGCAGGAGAGAAAAAAATAAATATCTAGATTGTGGACTGACCAGTTCTGAGGGAGGAACCCTAGTAACAGTCAAGCTTAGAGAGACTTAAAGTAAACTTTAGGATATTGTGTTCCAAATTTGTTTGTTAAAGCAAAACACCAGGAAGACAATGAATTTGGCTATAAATAACCTGTCACTACACACACAGAGAGAGAGAGAGAGACAGAGAGAGAGGGGGGGGGGAGAGAAAGACTCCTTTATATAAAAAATAAAAATTACTTCCTTTGCTTGTTAAAGAAGATCCAGTAAGTATGGATTTTGGAGGGCATAGCTTGATAATCAGAAGGGCAAATATTGCTAGAGAACTAAAAGCTTTCATTTACCAAATTGGTAATTGGAATTTTCATTGAAGACTGGGTCTAGACTATATCTAGTACAACAAAATTAAATATGGCCAGTGCCAAATTTTTGTTTGCATTTCAAAATAAAATGGTAGAGAAGAACAGAAATGCAGGTAACTGTTGATTAGGGAGGTTAAGAGCAAATAAAGTAGCTAAGAGTTTCATTTAAAGACACATAGTAACAGAATGCAAACAAATATGATGGCATCCATACCGTTGTCTAGCCTTTTACAGAGCAGTCCTGAGGATACCCATAAGCTTTCTCCCTTTTAAGACTTCCTTCATCAAAGAGAAGAATATTTACTCTTCATGAAGAATAAATGTTACTTTCTGAAGTACAGATTAGACCTCCCTGGTCTGGCACCATTGTTACCTGAGTGGTCCTGAACAAGAGAACTTGCTGAACCATGGGAGCTCTGGCCTGTGGGTTCACCTGGGACTGTCCCCGGTTGCTGGCCTGGCCAACATGTTGCCCCCAAACCTGATCACAGGGCTCTGCTCCCAGTCGCCCAGTCCCATGGGCTGCCATCCCTCCAAACTCTTCTCTTAGCCACCCAGCCTCATGCAGGTCAGCAGTTGCTCCCAGGGTTCTGCTCTCAGCCCTATGCAGGGTGGCAGTGCTCTACAGGCTGCCAGCCCCACTCCCAGCAGGCTCTCTGCCCCTAGCCATTGGCCCTGGGGCTGCCAGCCCAACAAACCAGCTCCACTTCCAGCTAATATCAATCTCTGCAGCTGAGACTCTCTGGTCCAGCAGGTCTCTGGTCCAGCAACATCCATGGTCCTGCTGGACCACAGATGTTGCTGGACCAGAGAGTCCCAGACCAGAGAGGTTCAGCCTGTATGTCCTTATCTAACTACCAGCAGCATAAATTAAGTTAGACACCAGAAGGGTGAGGCAACCCCAGGACCATTACATGGATGAAAAAAGTGCTACTATTAGACTATTGGGTTGGTTTATGGTCATGGGCTTTCTAGCATAAGCCAAACATGGTGGTCCTAAGCTTCAACACAATCAGATGAAATGGCACTCATCACCTTTATGTAGTCTGAAATATTTAACCACAAGTTTAAGTACTTTACAAGAAGAAATCATTGCTATTCTTCAACCTGAAATGCCTTTTCCCCCCTTTTCATCCTCCCCTAAACTGAAACTTAGTATAGTTCTTTGGAGTAGCTAGAGTGTGGTTAAATGGAGGAAGCTATGCTTGTTTGCATGGAATCTCCTATTTCCTCCCTGCCAAAACACTTGTTTAAAAAAGTCATGTAATATTTCTATTAAACTGTAAATGCAGTCGACAAGGAAATGGTCTACTGGCAGTGTATTACATTTGTGGCAATGCCAACCAGCCTACAGCAAAATAGTGCATATAATAATTCCAACATGCATTACCACGTAACAAAATTGTACTTTACATAAGTACCACAGAACTCAAGCAAGGCCCAGAAACAGCAATGAAAATTTGCCCAAGTTTTCATGCTTGCCTATATCAATTGTATGTCATAACTAAAACAAAATAGAAAAGCATCTGCATATGTACAAGGATCCTGTGAAGTTAGATCATATAACTCCTGGAAAACCATTGCAACTTAAATCTGTGTATTTCTTGTTAACCACTGTAACAACTCACTAATAAAAATTAAGAAAAACTTTGGGTATCAAATATACAAAAGACTATTAAAGGCATACAAGTCCTTAAAGACCATAACACAATTTATTAACCAGAACATGTGTTCTGTATAATCCAAAATTGTTATGTTAAATTACTTTGGCCTTTGATATCATTCATTTGATTACAAGAATTAAAAAGATTCACAAGCTTTCAAATTCAAAACAGTGACCTTTGGTTTATAAGCAGCTATTGTCATACTCATATAATCCTCTATGATAATTTAGTCCTTACCTTTCATTATCTAGTGAAACTACGTGCAATTACGTTAAAATGATCCCAGATGTAATAAAGATGATTTCGCTAATGTAAAACAGTAAAACTAAAAAAAAAAACTCAATACAATCAAATTTAATAAATCTGCAATCAATACAGTTCTTGAGAACAGTTTAAAATGTTAAATCTTCATTAATTAAGCCACTCAGTAAAAAAGGGTGAGCTTGAAAAAGATATGTTGTCTTCATCTCAATTTGAATTCTTTTGATTCATACTTTAATTACAAAATAGCTAAAAACAATGGCTTTGCCAAAAGTTTTATTAGGTGATTCTTTAAATGCTATGTTTCAGATCACAAAACAATCTGTAGTTTTGCTTTAACTACTCACAAAAAAAACATTTTGCAACTTTAGAGACCTTCCCTGGTTTTTAAAAATCATGTCTACTAAAGACTCTTGTGTATTCAATTTATTGTCATGATATAAAAACAGCACCTTTTTACTCAACCGCTATGGTTCCCTGTATTTGTATTAACATGATGGCTCATGAGCTACTGACAAAAAAGTTTAAATAATATTATACGGAAGTATGTATGTCATGATTAAATATTCACAGACATACTGGGAAACAAACTGCCTTTTAACAACATATAATGTCTTGTTATTAGCCTGGAATAGATTCTAATTATAAATGGCACATGAAAATAACTATTTTTATTAGAATCCTACCTATGAGAAAGGCATAACTATTATTTATAGTGCATTTCAATAAACAAAAGGATATCAAACTGGTGGCAGTACTGTCCCTGGACAACACCTATCCATGAACTTCTCAAAAAGCAGTATTTTTTAATTATTTTCACCCTTAGATAACACATTCTATATTTTTTTCAATCAAGTAATACAAAAACTGGTCTAGAATTATGAACACTGTCAAAATCAACTAATTGATCAAATCCTGAATTCTGTTCTTGACTATTACTAATCAAAATACCTATTGAATGGGGGAAGGATGGTCACACGGTTATGGTTATGTAACTCTGACAAGAGGACCCGAACCTGGGACCTATGGAGCATTGTGCATGAGCCTCTACCGCTTGAGCTATAAGTCAGCTGATTATGAACTAAGTCTGTAGAGCAGACTAAGGCAATGTCCACATTACAGGGGAAGGTCAGCTTAATGTGCGCAATTCTAGCTACTTAAAAGACATAGCTGGAGTCAGTGTACCTTAAACAAAGTTTCCGCACTGTCCTCACTGTGGGAGGTCGATGTGAGAAACACTCCAGCTGACTTACCTTACGCTTCGTGAAGAGTAGGAGTACCACCACTGATGGGGGGCATCCTTAGAGTTTGATTCAGTGGGTCTTTACCACAGCAGCATCGATCTTCCCACAAGTGAACACATGGCCTCATTATCTCTCAATGTAAGTGGCCTAAGTGCCACTAGCTGGGACAGTACACCACACCTAGAAGATGTGTGGGTTACAGTTACAGCAGCAGACTGAACTCAGGTGATCTGGGTTCAACTTGAAACACATTTCTTTTGTTAACTTGGGGAAATCACTTCATCTCTTAGTGCCTTAGTTATCATTCAGTAAAAGAGAGATAACAGGACTTTCCTATAGGGGGATTGTGAAAATCAACTCAATATTTGCAAGGTACAAACAGTGTCTTCTAAGCACTGAGAAGAGAGAAGTCAAGGGCTACGTCTACACTGGCATGATTTTCAGGAAATGCTTTTAACGGAAAAGTTTTCCGTTAAAAGCATTTTCGGAAAATCGCATCTAGATTGGCAGGATGCTTTTCCAGAAAAGCACTTTTTGCGGAAAAGCATCTATGGCCAATCTAGATGCGCTTTTCTGCAAAAAAGCCCCGATCGCCATTTTCGCGATTGGGGCTTTTTTGCGGAAAACACTACTGTGCTGTCTACACTCGCCCTTTTGCACAAAAGTCTTTCGGAAAAAGACTTTTGCCCAAATGGGAGAAGCACGGTATTTCTGGAAAATCACTGACGATCTTACATGAGATCGTCAGTGCTTTTCCGGAAATTCAAGCGGCCAGTGTAGACAGCTGGCAAGTTTTTCCAGAAAAGCGGCTGATTTTCTGGAAAAACTTGCCAGTCTAGACAGAGCCAAGGAGTAAGTGAAACCTAATTAAAGGTTCCAAGATTTTGCCTATTTTTTTATTATTTATATCAGCCATAACTCTACAGATAGCTGTGCAAGCAACATCCCACAGTCAATAATTTTAAAAAAAAAATCCACACATTACTTACCCTCATTGGGTGTATGTCAGCATATGGAGGTTTTCCTTCAGCCATTTCTATTGAAGTGATACCCAGGGACCAGATATCTGCCACACAGTTATAACCAATCTCTTGTATTACTTCAGGAGCCATCCAAAATGGAGTACCTATAACAGTATTTCGTTTTGCCATTGTATCCTATAATTAGATTGTTTGTATAATTAAAATTAGCACGTTTGTCTGCATAGATTTCCATTTCATTTGTTTCATATTTCATAGTTAGAAATGAATTTCGATTGTAGGTACTACATCAATCCCCCTCCTAAATATATAAACAAATACCCTAAAAACTGTGAGATGACATGGGTGACTGAAAGAAAATTTTCTTTCCAAACTTGCAGTAAATGAAACAAGGGATTTCTTGATTTTTTTGCTCTTAAAATAAAGAGCTTCCTCAGAATCTAATAAGTCTAAGGTGTTTTGCCACTTTATCTTCTTTTCTTTCAAATTTTTGCCACAAAGTTTACTGGACTCATTTAATCAACAGGACAAAGTCTGGTTGATTTAAACTCATTTTTAAAAAGTATTAGCATTTTAAAATGGGAATGGGGCTTTAGGAACTGCCAAACTAATTTAGACCATCAGCAGCTTAGAGACACAGGCCATGTTTCACGTGTAAACATCAAATGGAAGGACTGTTTGTTTTCCATATCTCCAACACAGAGTGCAGGAGGAAGGAAAGAGGATATATTTAGAAAGACTGCGGGATGTTAGGTGGGAAGGGACAAAACTACATGCTATCCCCACCCAACTCTGATGACCACCTACAGACAGAATTAAGGTAGTATGGATTAGGGCCACCAACATTGGGAAGGTGGGGGCATTCAAAGGGGACATCTGTCCCAGGGCCTGGAAATCCTTTGCTACTGCAGTGAAAAGCAACAGGAGTTCTGTGCCCTTTAAACTGCCTTCAGAGCCCCATGCGGCACTGAGAGCTGGATGGGAGATGCTAGCGCTAGCCCCACCTCTTCCACCCAAGGCCCCGCTTCTTCAGAACCAAGTCATCACCCTATCTTTTCCACGGCCTGGTGAAGTCTGTTGCCAGCCCTGGTGTAGGTACTTTAACTCAATTTCCAAACTCTCACATGTTCAGATTTCTTGAAAAATCTAAGATTAACCCTAAATTTCAAGGATTTTTATTTATATACATATTTATATCTGTAAAATAATAATTATTTGCTAAGATTGCTAACTACAATATTTTTATAACAATTTTACTCTTAAATTATCAATTTGTACTGCTAACTGCTTCATTTCTAATATTTTTAGAAGGATCACTTCATATATTTAGTTGAATTTATAATGTTCAGCCGACACTGTTACAATGATAATGTAAAAGTTATTCCTGTTATGTCACACACAAAAAATGCAAACATTCATGATCCAACTGCCATAACAAAGGATCAAGCTCTTTTGAAATGTAGCAATGCCAGTAAATCCATATGACTAACAAGTTAGAGCCAGTCACTTTCCAAGTTTTAGAACACTTGCAACTTAATGGTGCCAGAAAAGGGTCAAAATTGATTAAATAGAAAATGGTATTCTTCCAAGCTCTGGTCACATAAGTCACCAGGATAAGACTGATCAATAAACTGAGATGTTCAAAATATGACGACATGTTTTCTGGGCTTCCTTGGGTTCCATAAGTTTGACTTCCCTTTGATGGATCTTCAGTATGCACACACATTCTACTAATCTACCTAGGGAAGTGATTCTCTATCTTTCCGGACTATTGTACCCATTTCAGGACTCTGCTTTTACTTGCATAGCACCAAGTTTTACATTACTTAAAAAATACTTACAAAAAATCAGACATAAAAATCCGAAAGTGTCACAGAACACTATTATTTTTACATTGCTTACTTTCTCATTTTGTTTTCATGAAATTTTAGTTTATACTGACTTTCCTAGTTTTTATGTAGCCTGTTGTAAAACTAGACAGATATTCAGATGAGGAGTTGTACCCCCTGCCAACCAACTAAAATCATATTAAAGGCATAAAAGGTGATGGTTTTATGGGTGTTTTAATCAAGTTAGGTAAGTTCAATAAAGTTAGTGAACAACAAAATAATCATAATTCAAAGAAGGGTGCTGTCTTTCCCATCATCACCAATCACTTCTGGCCATGAAGAATGATCAAAGGAAATGAAAAAGTAGAAATCCCTTTTTTTTTTTTTTTTTTAAACAGTGGTTCTAAACACTATAACAATCTAAAACAGTTCTGTCCTTTTCATATACTTACTGTTAATTGGCCAGCCACTCCAAAATCAGCTAATTTTGCATGTCCTTCTGTGTTAAGGAGAATGTTTCCAGCCTTTATATCTCTGTGTATTTTTCTCATGAAGTGCAAATATTCAAGTCCTTTAAGTGTAGATTTAAGAATGGTTGCTATTTCATCTTCTGTTAGCTACAAGAAAAACAAACAACTAACTACTTTTCTTCTTGGGTATATACATGCACACAATAGTTATAAATTTAAATAAACAATGTTATAGCCTAGAACAGTGGTCAACAACCAGTAGATCCAGATCTGCTAGCAGATCTTGGAGCTCCTGACTGGTTTGAACAGGAAGCTATCAAGCACTGGAACTTCAGTTGACCCTTCTCCCACTACCATGCCACCCACTCCTGCCCTCTGCCTTGGAGCTGCCCTCCTGGGAGCCTCATGCTTGCTGTGCATGAGAGGGAAAAGAGAGGGGGGCGCTGATGTCAGGGTTTCCCTCCTCCCCCCACATCTGTACTTGATCTCCACACAGAGAGAAGGGGATGGAGGGAGCTTTGCAATGCAAATCTCTGTGGCTACCTCCAGACTGCAACCCTCTGTCAGCAGAGGGATGCAAATAAAGCACTTTGAAAGTGCAAATGAGCTTGGGACTTAAATATCCTGGTCTTCATTTGCATACTCATGCTGATCACACACCATTTTGAAAGTGAAAATTCTGTGTAGCCGCGGTTCTGCCAACAGCAGGGAGCTTTTTCGACAGATCCTGTACTCATTTTTTGATCGGCACAGCGCCGGAATGTGAGTATGCAAATGAAGCCCAGGATATTTAAATCCCGGGCCCATTTGCACTTTCAAAGTGCTTTATTTGCATCCCTCTGCCGACAGAGGGATGCAGTCTGGAGGTAGCCTGTCACTCTAACAAAGTGTGTGTGTGTCTGTCATTCTCACTAACACACGGTCCTTCACTCTCATCTCCTGACCCAACACATACACGGAGGTGGTGGGGTTGTTGTTAACTCTTTTACTGCTCCAAAGTGTGTTATTTTTAGTTGATTGGTTTCTGCATTTTATAATTTTTATTTGTCTCTCATGCTTAAAATTTAATTCTTTTGAGTAGTTAGTTCTAAAATGCCTAACCTGCCGTGGCTGGCGTAATTATCCCTATGGTAACCGCTGTTTGTGAAAGTAGCTAGCATGTCTCTGCAGCCCCTGAGAAAGGCAGAGCAGGGGGTCTCCACATGCTTCCTTGCCTGCAGACACCACTCCTGTAGCTCCCATTGATCAATAACAGGGAACCGTGGCCAGTAGAAGCTGTGGGCTCAGTGCCTGTAGATGAGGGGCAGCACATGGGACCATGGAGCCATTGTTGTACATGCCAGCTGCTTTCAGAAGTGGTGTAGGGCTAGGGCAGGAGTAAGCCTGCCTTAACCCCACTGCTCCACCACCAGAAGCTGTCTTAGTTAAATGGTGCCCAGCCAGAGCCTGCTTCCTGAACTCCTGTCCCAACCCCTTAACCTCCTCCCATACCCAATCATCTGCCGCAGACTCCTTCCCAGAGCTTGCACCCTGAAACCTCTCCTGGACCCCAAACCTCCACCCTGGACTAAGTTCAGAGCCCCTTCCACACTCCAAACTCCTAGGCCCAAGATCACACAGCCTGCAACCCAAACCCCTACCCCAGCCTGGTGAAAGTGAGTGAGGATGAGGGAGGAAGGGGGATGGAGTGAGCAGGGTGAGGCCTCGAAGGAGTGGAATAGGGGCAGGGCCTCAAAAAAGGGGCAGGAAGGAAGTGAGACAAGGGTATTTGGGTTTGAGGTAGATCTTATGTTCCACTTAAATTGAAAAAGTGATCTTGTGGTTAAAAAAGGTTGGAGACCACTGGCCTAGAAGAATACAATTCAGGTTCCATAAACTGTTTTATAATTACTATTATTTATATAACATACATGAAGTATTCTAGATGCTTTACAGACATAAAGCAGGACCAGGTTTAAGAGAGTTTTCAGGATCAGAGTCTAAAACTGTAATTTGATAAACATAGCTGGATGGGAAATAAATGATCTTCAAACAGGAGCAGGAGTTCACCTATACAGATCACGTTGCAAAATTGGGCCCTAAACATCACATAAGCAAAATAGAGGTTGAAAGGTACTATGAGATTTTACTTAAAACTCTTTAAAATGTCTTTATATTTGTATATAGTTTATAAATACAAGAAATAGAATTTTCTCTCTCCAGTATAATCCATAATTAGATTATAAACTCTTAGAGAGATTCTGCCCCAAAGAAAGTGTCTCAACAGTAGAATTAATGCAGACTCTTACAAGGATTTAGCATACAAAACAAAAGCCCTATCCCCCATTCTCTGCACATTAAAGCCTTTTAAGCCTGAGCTAGCAGACCCAGCTCAGAGTAAGGGTTAGAACCTGATCTCTATTTTAACTTGTACTTTAATATATCCCCTTTGCAGCAAGCATGCAGATTAAATCATTCAAGATCTGATAAACCTCTAATGCTTTCCCACACTTCCCCCTAAAGAACAAACACGTACTCCCGCAATTGACTAGGAAAGAATCAGAGCATCTCACCACAGAGAACCATGCGATATGCCCCCAACACAAATAATCAAATAAAGAAATAGCGAGGACCACCATAATGTGGATTAAGGATGTAAGCAACTAGTCAAGTAATCAACTACCCGATAAGCCTAGGCTTATCACGTAGTCGAGTCACTACTCGCTTCCCCTCTTCCCCTCAACTTTTGCTGCCTCTATAACAAAAGCAGCAAGGGCGGAGGGTGGGGCAGGAGCCAATGCTGGAGGGAGCCAGCTTAAAAACTAGCTCCCCCAAGCACCATCTCCGTGGTGTGTTGGGGTGGAGGGGAGAGAAGGGGAGGCACAGAACCCAGTGCCAGGCTCTTACTACATTTAAAATGTAGAGGCACAGCAGTCCAGGACTCAGTAGAAGCTGGAATTGCTCAGCCCCAGCTCACGCTGGGTCTGGGACCTATCCCTGCTGCGGTTCTGCAGTTTAAATTAGTAGGAGCTGGGCTGCATGTGCACCCAGCTCCTACTACTTTTAAACTACAGAGCTGCAGTGGGGCCCCTTATCGACTAATCATTTAGTCAATACAACTTTTATCGACTACAAAATTAGTCAGTTACCCACTTCTTAACATCCTTAATGTGGATATGGCTTTGCCCTGGGGATGGTTCACACCTGGCCTAAACTACCCCAGGTGGTTAGCTTAATTATGCAATGAATCACAAAAATCACAGAAATGTAGGCCAGAAGGGACTCTGACAAATCATCACATCCAGCCCCCTCCATCTTGGCAGGACTGAGTAAACCTAAATCAATCCTGATGGGGTTTTGTCCAATCTCGTCTTAAAAACCTCCAATGACAGGAATTCCACAGCATTCTTTGGAAATCTTTTCCAATGCTTAACTATCCTTACAGTTACAAAGATTTTCCTAGTCTCTAACCTAAATCTCCCTTGGTGCAGATGAAGCGCAGTATTTCTTGGCCTACCTTCAGTGGACAAAGAGAACAATTGACAACAGTCCTCTTTGTAACAACTCTTAACATATTCAATGACTGCTATCAGGTTCCTCCTTTTCTCAGTACTGAACATGCTCTTTTTTAAAAATAATCTTCCTCATAAGTTACATTTCCTAAACTTGTTATCATTTTGTTGCTCTTCTCTGGACTCTCTTCAACTTGTCCACATCTTTCTTATTCAACACCATATTCCAACTCAGGGCTCCCTTCCCCTCCCCCGATTGAGTACAGTGGAACAACTGCCTCTTGTGTCATACATACAATACCTTCATTAATACTGGAGATGTGAAAAGTTAACCAGTGGGGGCTGGAGCAGCTCCCTGCCCACAGTGGGCAGGGACACTCCAGCCCAACCAGAGCAGCCCATCTGTGGTAGGCCTGCCATAGACAGGGGTGGCTTTGGCTATCAAGCACAGCCTTTGTCCACAGCTGGCCCAACTACAGCAAGTGGAGGAGGAGCTCCAGCCCAGCAGGGCTGGAGCAACTCCCATCACCACCACCTGACTCCCTTTAATTGGTTAATCAACTAAACTAGATTTTACATCCCTAATTAATACACCCCAGAATATTAGCCTCTTTTGCAATTGCATCATGTGGTTGATTCATTTTCAGTTTGTGATCCACGATAACTCCGATTCTTTTCAGCTGCACCACTTAGCCAGTTATTCTCCATTTTGCAATTGTACATGAGTTTTTCTTTCCTACGTGGAAGACATCTTTATTCTGCATTTGTACAGCACACAACAGATTACTTTGATCATCAGATCTTCTAGATAGGGGCATCCAGCAGCCCCTCGGTTGCCTAGATCTGGACCCTGAGACTTAGGGCCTGCCCCATCACTGGGGAGCCCACCCTGGCGGTCAAGCCCCCCAGCCGCCACCTCCCCTGATTTTTCTGTGGGTCAGCGACCCCCAACCCAAAAAAGATTCCCCACCCCTTCTCCAGGTGCTACGTCAATATAAAGTAATAAATTAACAATAATAAATTCAGTGTGAGTTGAGGGTGCTAAGCACTTCACGGGACTTGACCAGGATGAATTCTTCAACTTTGGGTACAGAGCAGAGAAAAAACAAATCCTTTTCAACTCTGGGGTATATTAATAGGAATGCTGTATGTATGACACAAGAGGAGCACCACCCGCTCTTTGCAGGGTGGAGGAAACTTTGCATGCTCCCCCCACCCCGACTGGCCTGGGGGCAGGGGAGCGGCAGGGCCTCCGTGGGCCAGTTCAACCCACTTGGCGGGTGGGATTTGGCCCGTGGAGGCCCTTTTGCCCACCCTTGCACTTAGGTGTGCATGTGCCCAGATTTCAACGTTTTTTCCCCACAGCGGTACCCATTGGGCCAGCCAAGAAGCCCTCTGAAATGGTGCATATATTGGTGCATATATACCCCGATGGCCCTCCACCTCTTCAGTTCCTTCTTGCCAGAATCCTCGGATGAAGGGGAGGTGGGTGGGATTTGGAATAGACATGAGCAACACATCTTGAAGAACAGCAGTTACAAGAGGGAAGTAACCGTTTCTTTTTCAAGTGCTCACTCATGTCCATTCCACTTAGGTGACTCCAAAGCCAAACCAAGGAGGCAGGGTCGGCGCCTACAGAGAGATAGACTGCAACTGTCCTGCCAAAGGCTGCATCATCTCTGGCCTGCTGCGTGATGGTGTAATGGCTTGTGAATGTATGTACGGACAACCAGGTGGCCGCCTTACAGATGTCAGGAATGGACACCTGCACT
This sequence comes from Pelodiscus sinensis, assembly GCF_052426305.1. NCBI lineage: Eukaryota > Metazoa > Chordata > Testudines > Trionychidae > Pelodiscus > Pelodiscus sinensis. The sequence continues at coordinate 39,130,519 of NC_143053.1, read as the reverse complement.
ACAAAGGCCATAGACGAGGTCTGTGCCCTCATGGAATGGGCTGTAAGTGGGGGAGGGGAATCAGGCCTGTTAAGGTCATAGCATGTTTTAATGTAGGACGTGATCCACGATGACAAACACTGTGCCGATACTGGGAGGCCCTTCATCTTTTCGGCTATGGAAATAAAGAGTTATGGAGACCTACGAAATGTCCTCGTCCTATCTATATAAAATGCCAAAGCTCTCCTGATGTCTAAGGAATGCAGGGATTGGTCTTCAGGTGTTGAGTAAGGTTTGGGGAAGAAAACCGGGAGGTAGATGTCCTGGGACATATGAAATTGGGATATCACTTTAGGGAGAAATGTAGGTTGGGAGCGAACCCTATCATTAAAGAATACTGTATAAAGTGGCTCAGATGTGAGGACCCTCAACTCTGACACTCTCCTGGCCAATGTAATAGCCACCAAAAAGACTACTTTCCACAAAAAATGTTTCATGGAGCAAGTGGCCAAGGGCTCATCAGCTTTGTGAGTACAAGGTTAAGATCCAAAGGTGGTAAGGGCTGGTGAACATGTGGGTACAGCCTGTCTACCCCCTTGAGGAAATGCTTAATCAGCACATTCACAAATACCATCCTGCCCTCTTCCCCTGGGTGAAACTGCAATAGCTACGAGATGAACCCAGAGGGATTAAGTAAAAAGGCGCTGATGCCTAAGGTCTAGTAGGTACTTTAGGATGAGAGGGATGGGAGCTTCCATGGGTTCCACATCCCTCTCGGTGACCCACAAGAAAGTGCCTCCACTTTGCCGAGTATGCGAGTCTAGTGGAGGGTTGCCTGCTCTCCAACAGGACCTTCCTTACCGCCCTGGAACAAGAGGCATTCACCCCCAGTTAACCACAAACCTTCCATGCTGCAAGGTGGAGGGACAGGAGGTTCAGGTGGCACAACTGCCTCTCCCCAGGACCCGGGTGATCAGGTCTGGTACTAACGGAAACACCACTGGTTCCTCTACCACTAGGTCCAGGAGGGTCGGGAACCAGTGCTGGCAAGGCTAATAAAGATAAAGTCATGTAGCTGGCGGGGGAGGGAGAGAGGCAGGTAGATCCAGTGCTTGTGGGGAGCCTGCATAAAGCCAGTTCCTTATGGGCAAGCGTTATGACATTACATCCAAAACAACAAAATTCTATCACACTGAGCTTAGTGCCTCACACATGCAGCCAAAAATATACTTTAAAATGTTCTTCAAAAATGTTAATTACTTTGCTGTTTGCCAAATTATTTTAATTAGCTGGTAATAAATTGCAAATATACAATATGATCTGCATTATAATATATCATGTTACTAGTGTAGTGGTAACACTATATTGAAGAACAGCATGAATCTTAACATAGCTGTCCCTTTACTATATTTCAACCATCAGACCATCTGCATTTTAAATAAGAACAATTGTAACTATGGGAAGAAAATGGTACTACAATAACTACGACTTTCCTTGTAGTCACATCTGATTAATGCCCGCTGCTCTACCCTGCAATAACTTGTTGCTGTGTCAAAGATGTGAAAAAAATCTCATTCCTCACAAATTATGCCAGCAAAACTCCCCATACAGATGTAGTTATAACATCTTTGACTAGTATAAGCTGCCTCTCCACTAGGGGGCTCTGCTGGTCCAGCTATACAGTACCAATATAAACAACAAGGAGTTAGGTGGCACCTTAAAGACTAGCCATTTTATTAACGGCATAAGCTCTCGTGAGTTGCAACTCATTTTTTCAGATGACATAATTACAACTCATGAAAGCTTATGCCATAATAAAATTGTCAGTCTTTTAAGGTGCCACCAGATTTCTTGTTTTTCCTGAGATTGACTAACATGGCTACCTCTCTAGTATCAGTATAGTAACATCAGCCAAGCCTTTGTAATACAGACTAGCCCTATGAAGAATATTTAGTACGAAGTTTCTGCTCTTTCATGAAGAGACTAACTTCCCATACTACTACCATCCACAATCATTCTGGGTTTGCAACAATCATCATTTCACTCACTAAACATCAGATAGCCCATTATTTCTTTACAAAAAAAGATTAAAAGAATATTAAAGTTTGCTTTAAAAATCAACAATTGTGTGTCATATTTTGAAGAATTGCACTCCACTTTTTTCATATTGTATTTGCTTTTTTGTTTTTTCAGACAAGATGAATGGAAAATTGTTGTCTCACATTCAGTTAGACTAGAACAGTTAGGATAGAACAAAAGAACATAAGGAGAAATGGGATGAAAATTAAAGAAATAAAAAACTGAATGAATGACAAGACAAAACTTCTTGAGTGGAAAACCTACTAAACTCCATTGCTTGAGACGTTTAATAGTAAAGTGGACAAGGTATTCTTATAAAAATAACTTACTATAAAGATCCAGCAATGGCAAAGGAACTCACTTTGATAAATTTTAGAAATGGGAAAGACACGAGTCATCTATCAGTCATTTATACTGAAAGATAAATTGTACACTGTGCTTTCAAGAAGGCAACCAATGATCAACAAATGATAGGTCCTTGCTACCAAAAGTAAAAATAATATCATATAAGAAAACACTCAGTGGGATATGGACATTTTCATTTGTCTACTTAATGAACCAGGTGAACTACTCAGATATCCTGACAGATTACTAAAACCAAAACTGTCCCTTTCAGTTACTCTGGATGAATATAATAGGGACATATACCCCCTTTCAACAATTATTTTCAAGTGAATAGTAAGAATACATCTTTTGCATAAAGATCCCCTTCAGTTTTCTGATCAGAATTATGGAATAAATCAAGAAAACACCAAAAAAGAATCTATCTTTTCTCCCTCCCATGCCCTGCACAGCAAGATTCTATCTATATTTAACACTGTGTTCCAAAATGCACTGTAACACAATTTGGACAATCCATCTTAAAACCACGTTAGCTGTTCATGCAAGTGGTATATGTCCAAAAAATAATGGAATACATGAATGCAACAAGCTTCCAGAAACCTGAGAGCTAGTCTACACTTACAGTGCTACAGCTGCGCCATTGTAGTGCTTAGTGAACAAGCTACCTACACTGACAGGAGAGGTCCTCTCATTATTATAGGTATTCCACCTCCCCAACAGGCAGCAGCTATGTTGCTGAGAGAAGTCTACCTATTGTAACAGCACTTCTATACCACAGGTTAAGTCAGTATAACTGTCACTCGGGGATGTGAAAAATCTCCATCAATGAGCAATACAGTTATAGCAACATAAGTTGGTAATGTAGACCAAGCTTACAAGAAAGAGGAATGCTCTATTTAGGGAGCATGGCAGGCTTCAGACTTTTCCTCTTTCCCTCCTTCCCCCCACCCCAAGAATTGTAAAGAAATTGAGTTAAGCAACAGCAATTTTTTACAGTTGCTGTTTTGAAACAGTACAGGGTATATCTGCAACCTCCCTTTCCTGTTTTGTTTTATTAGATCACAAGATCAATCATTTTATAAGAGACCGGAATGATTCCACAGATAGAGGAAGGTAGAAGGGAAATAGTTATAGTTAGTAAGCACATCTCTTTAAAGGTTAGTGTTCATAACAAAATTTAAAATATTTAATAATTAGAAAAAATTCCACTTGAAATTCAATCCAGTCTTATTCTGTGTATGAAACTTATCCCTCCCAGTCCCTTTTCCTACCCATTTTGTTTTCAACTGAGGATGAAAACAGTGGTGGAGTTAACTCATTGTTCACTCAAAATTAGCTAGTACCTTTGCACCACGTTTCACATACCTAGTCTACCATCAGGCTCAATGGTCCATAATAATTATTTTCACTTTTTTTCCCCCTCAGTGGGTACAGCTCAAAGCCTTTTTTTAGTGCTCCTCCTTTATGCTCACTGTTGTGGCACTTGAAAGGATTTTAGAGTGTTTGACAACTGAAAGCAACTTGTTATGCATGAAAAGTTATCTTCCTCTTTCCTTGATATAGTAAAGTTTTTTAACTGGTTAGGAGTCAAGAGAAAGTAGGAATCACATGAAGTGCAAGACAAAAGTCTGAGTAAAAGGATATATGGGGAAAAAGGCCTCTTATATTACATGTGCTCACAATTTACTGGGCAAAAGACAGTGGTAGTATAAATGGTCATGTAATTAACATGTAATTAACATGTTAGAGATAGATAGATAGATAGATAGATAGATAGATAGATAGATAGATAGATAGATAGATAGATAGATAGATAGATAGATAGATAGAAAGAAAAGAAGATATAAGCATGTGTAGTTTATATACTATGCACAGAGAGATAGATAGAAAGAAAAGAAGACATAAGCATGTGTAGTTTATATACTATGCACAGAGAGATAGATAGAAAGAAAAGAAGACATAAGCATGTGTAGTTTATATACTATGCACAGAGAAGATGGGAGAGGTTGTATCTTGAAAAAGGAGGAGAGGGGATAAAGGGAAAGGGTTGCTTTATCTTACAATTTTCTGTTGAGCTGATTTATGTACTACACCTATTCCAGTCCTTGGCATATAAATTACACCCATCCATGCTTCCTTTTCTGATCAATATGTGCAACCATATCACTTACATTAACATTTGTTACCTCTAAATTTGGCCCAGAGCCTTCTGTGGGAGTTGTTCCTGCTTTTACCAGGTCTAAATATGATCCACTATGGGTTGGTCTACATTTAAAAATTATATCAGCATATCTATGTTAATCAGGAATGTTAGAAACACACATACACACACACACACAGCTAGGCCAACAAACGAGAGTGTTTCTGTAAGCACAGTTAACATCATTTTCAGAGGGGGTATATCTATCCCAGCAGAAAAATCCTTTTGCAAGTTCCAGCATAAGATCTATAATGTAGACATAGACTGCATATCTAACAATGCAAAGAAAACATTGAAGAGTATTGAAAAAGGTATCTTTTAAACACTACATAATTTGCAGTCTTCCTGAAGGAGCAGCATTATGTACACTCTCTCTCTAGCATTATTTATTATGGAATAGTTCTAGTGTCACACTAGTCACTGTTATGTTAACACACAATGAAAGAACATATTATAGTGTCTTCATTTGAAGAAGTTAAGATTGCTGATTTTCTTTATCTTTAGTTCAATTAAAGGTACTAAACTAAAGGTACTCAGTCTAAATACTGAATTAATGCAGTTTACCCTTTATTTAATACATGTAGATCATACAATCACACACACACACACACACACACACACACTTACCTAGCATGCTCTGTTCCTTAACTCGATTAATTTTTTGTTTTTTGGAAAATACAATGAAAATGAACATGCTTCATTTAAATCATTGCTCTGGGGTGGGGTTGGGAATGTGGGGTTCAGTATGCAGGCTTCCCAAGGAGAAAGGACTACCCAAAGCCCTCTATCACCACAGCAGCTTGGGGCCAGATGAGAAGCACCTCTTGATGGCTGCTGCAGCTCCAGCAAGCACAGCTGGGGGAGGGGTGCATGTCTCCCAGCTGGGGCAGGTCCAGGTTCATCTCCTCTCCCCAACCCCCCCCCCCCCCCCCCGAGCTCCCCAGCCAGAGTGAGAAATGCAGGAAACTGTGCACCTTCCCTTCACTCCCTTACAAAAGGGAACAGGTGACAATGTTTCTGTATGAATGTGGGGGAGCTTCAGCCCCCACAATCATCCTTAATGGGTGCCTGGGAGGGTGGGGAGCTCAGGGCTAGGGCAGTGCCATATAGGGTTGGGGTCACCCCCAGCCATCCCCTTTCACCTGCTTGATGATTCTGTTCCTTTTCTGAGAAACAATACAATTCCAGACATATTCCATTTTTCTGGCATAAACTAAAGCAAGGTAAAGGTTTGGTTAAGGTATGATAAGAGGAACCTCTAGGAGGTTTATGTGTAACCTTGCTTCTTGTGGGGACCATTGGCCTTGTACCGAGAGGGAGCCCATGTGGGCCCCCCAACCTAGTAGGGAGGCGTCTGTTGCAATTTGGTGGAGAGGCTGCTGCGGGTGAAATGGTACGCCCGACAGCAGGTTTGTGTGGCTGGTCCACCATTGGAGTGATTGAAGAACGCCAGGTGGCAGTGTAACGGGCCTGTGGAGATCGTATCTGGTGTGGTGGTATACGAGGGTTAGCCATTGCTGAAGAGCACGCAGGTGTAGTCTGGCGTATTTCACCACGTACGTTGTGGCGGCCATGTGGCCTATGAGTCTGAGACATGTGATGAGTGGAACGGGGGGGCTCACGGTGATGATGCAAATGAGGTCCTGGATGGCTTGAAACCTCTGCAAAGGTAGGAACGCTCTGCCGGCAAGTGAGTCCAGACGGGCCCCAATGAACTCGATGTCCTGAGTGGGATGCAAGACGGACTTTTGCTCATTGAGGAAGAGTCCGAGTGATCGAAAGACTTGCATCGTGAGGTGAACCATGTGGGAGACCTCGTGTGCCGAAGCACCTTTGAGCAGGCAGTCGTCCAGATAAGGGAAGATGAGCACCCCTTGGCTTCGGAGAAAGGCCGTGACCACGGATAAAACCTTTGAGAACACCCTGGGGGCTGAGGATAGCTCGAAGGGGAGGACCTTGTATTGAAAATGGTCCTCCGCCACGACAAAGCGCAAGAACCTTCTGTGAGCAGGGTGGATAGGGACGTGGAAATAGGCGTCCTGGAGGTCGAGGGCGGCAAACCAGTCCTGTGGATTTAAAATAGGGATTATGGCAGCTAGAGTTGTCATTTTGAATAGTTGTTTCCTGAGATATTTGTTCAGACGACGAAGGTCTAGGATAGGGCGCCAGCTTCCGGACCTTTTCTGGGTGAGGAAATAGTGAGAGTAAAAGCCCCTGTTCCTGAAGTCCTTCGGAACTGGCTCTATGGCACCCAGAGAGAGAAGGCAGTCGACCTCTAGTCTGAGGAGGATTTCGTGAGAGGGGTCCCTGAAGAGGGACGGGGTGGGAGGGGTGGTTGGTGGGATGGCTATGAGAGAGATAGGATAGCTGAACTGAATAAGCTCGAGGACCCATTTGTCCGTGGTGATTTTTGCCCATTGATGTAGAAAGGGTCTTAGACGGCGATGGAATAACTGGGTTGAACGATTCACGGTGCTGCCTGTGGCTGTCTGCTCGCCCTCGACCAACACATCAAATCTGTTGCTTGCTGTTGGAAGGCATGTTTGTTCTGCCGGTCGGGTTTCGGCATCGTTGAGGCCTCTGGCGAGAACGCTGGTTGTCAAAAGGCCTCTGTTGTTGGTGCTGTTGTTGCCACTGGTGTCTAATATAGGAGTAATCATATCTGCGCTGATAGGGTGAGTACCGACGTCTCTTAAAGGGAGGTGTATACATCCCCAAAGTTCGCAGGGTTGTCTGAGAGTCTTTAGAGGAATGCAGGATTGCGTCCGTGGTCTCTGCAAAGAGCTTATCCTTGTCGAAGGGTAAGTCCTCGACTTCTGTCTGTAGTTCCTTTGGAACTCCTGCCGCTTGAAGGAAAGAAGCTCTACGCATAACAATAGCCGTAGCGGCGGAACAACGTCCATGGCCATCTGGAGGGACGTTCTCACTGATGTGTAGCCCTCTTGGATGACTGATCTCAGGATCGATCTTTTTGAATCGGGGAGATGATCCATGAGGGGAATGAGGCGTGAGAACGTATCGAAGGTATGATTGGAGAGGTGTGCCGAGTAATTGGCGATTCTGAGGAGTAAAGTCACTGAGATGTATACCTTCCTGCCCAGGACGTCGAGCCTCTTTACGTCTTTATCAGAGCCCTGGTGTTTGAGGTGAGGGGCTCTAGATCTCTGTTGAGCTGCGTCGACTACTAAAGAGTTAGCCTGTGGATGGGCAAAGAGGAATTCCATGCCCTTTGGTGGCACAAAATATTTCTTGTCGGCTCTTTTGTTGGTGGGAAGGGCCAACGCTGGAGCATGCCACACCTCATCGGCCAGTTCCAGGATGCCTTCATCGAGAGGGATGGCGAGGCATGAACTATGTCGTGGTTGGAGATTCCTGAAAAGCTTATGCTGCTTATCTTGAGCTCTTGTAGCGGAATCTCCTGTGTAATAGCTACCCGCTTAAATAATTCTTGGAATTGACGGAGGTCGTCTGAGGGAGAGCTGTCGTCGGGGTTCACTGCATCCTCCGGAGGAGATGAAACTGGAATGGAAGACCCCGAGGTATGGTGCACGAAGGGAGCATGTTCCGGCTCTGAAGAGTGGTGAGATGGTCGGTAAGAATATCGGCTATGGGAATGTCGAAAGTCGCGGTCATCACGATGGTAGGCGCCATGGTGAGGTGAACGGTCATCGTGGAAGCTGGAGCAGCTGCCATACAGATAACGGTACGGGGAGCAGGGTGAGCAAGAGCGGAGGTGTGATGCCCTGGACGAGGCAGGGGAGGCAGATAGATGCCTGTACTGGTGCCTGCGATGGGGAGATGCAGCAGCCAGAAACGGGGAGGCAGTCTAGACGATCCGCGAGGAGACCAGTACTGATAAGGAGACCGGCGTGGGGATCGGAGTGCTGGCAGAGGAGAGGACCGTGTCGGGGAGAAGAAGCGGGAGCGGGAGCAGCTGCGGTGACGTGGAGAATGGGGGGCAGCAGGGCTCTGGGGTAGCTGAGTTGCGGCATGCGCTCAAGCGCTAGCTGCTGAATTGCTCGGCTCCTGGTGCGGCGGGGCAGGAGCGATCGGCACCGCGCCTGCCGCGGAACGGGTCGGCACCATGTAGTCCAGCACCACGCGGTGACTTGTGGTCGGTCCTGGGGCCGGTGCTGTGGTCGGGTCCGAGGTTGCTCTCGGCGCCGGCTTAACGCTCGGCGCCGGAGGAGGAAGAAGCGGCTGCGCTGATGCAGGCTGGGGAGACCGTGTCTTTGAAGACTCCCGTGGCCGCTTAGGCTTTGAAGCCGCCGAGGCAGGGGGACGTGGCTTTACAATGCCAGACGTCCCAGGTGTCTCTGCCTGGCTCTCCCTGCCATTAAAGGCAGCTGGCAGGGATCTTGCTGGGAACAGGCTCATTTTCTTCTGGAGTCCTGCAGTAGGGGAGGAAGCCCAGCGCTTATGAGGCTACTGATTAGAGTCAGCCTGCTGCGGTTGTAGGGCTGAGTCAAAGAGGAGCATACGGAGGCGCCTCTCCCTATCCTTCCTGGCTCTAGAGGTGAGCCTTAAGCAATGGGTACACTTTTGGGGGATGTGAGACTCCCCCAGGCAGCGAATACATTCTGCATGGCGGTCTGAGGCTGGCATTGCCTCACAGCAAGAGCCGCATTTCTTAAACCGGGTCCCTGACTTGCCGGCAACCTGCTGCCTCTTTTCTTTTGTTTTCGAACAGTAGGTGGTTGTTGAAGCGAATAGCCTGGTAACGACTCTGCCCAGGTATCTTTGTTCTTTTATCTTAACAGTCTGTTTTTTTTGTTTTTTTAAAGGTGAATGGAGCTATGTAGCCTGAAGCTGACAGGAGAACAGCTGAGAGGCGGGAGGTAAGAGCGGTCTCTGCTTTTACTCCTGACAGTTCTTTCTTTGTCCTTCCTCTCTTGAAAAAATTTTTTTTTTTTTTTTTTTTTTTTTTTAGTTTTTGGGGAATGAGAGGAGAGAGGGAGGAGAAGGGAATTGTATATACAAAAGGGAGAACTAGAAGCAGTCTAGTTCTGAGGCAGTGAAGTGAGGAGCGCAATTAGAAGCGTCTGCAGCCTGAGGCGGTGAAGAAGAACTGGCGGAGGGGCCGGACCGCGCGACAGAAAGAGCGCGAAAGCCACGAGCCTGCGGCACATGCGTGGTCCGGCCAGACACTGCTAATGACAAGTCTCCGTCTGCGGCGCAGGGGCAAGCCCAGCACCCATAGTGGAGCACCCGCGGGGACATCCCCAAAGAAGAACCTGTGTTACGAACGCAATTGATGAGGCGTGTGCGCCAGTCAAATGACCTATGACTAGTGGGGGTGTGACCCTGCCAGATCATAACAGGTATGCACATACTATCCAGGATGATATACACTGTGCAGAGACCAGGTCCCCTTTCATCTGCTCTGCTATAGCCAAGAACAGCTGAGGGCATTTCCTAAATGCTTTTGTGCAATCAACATAGAAAGCATCTAGCATGTGCAGCATCCTTTACCTAGCACTAGTGTGTGGTTTTGGATAGAAAACTGGGAGAAATATATCCTGATTATGATGGAATTGGGACATCACCTTTAGTAAGATGGTCAGGTGTGATATGGGATAAGAGAGAACACTATGTTCCATAACAGCTGACACCAAGCTTCTGGAAGCATCTCCTGTCCCTGAGTCGAGTCTTGAGTTGCTCCAAATACCTCTATTCTTTGCACCTAACCTAGCAACACTTCTCCACATTGAGGAGGATGCCAAGGGACTTGAACAGCTTTAACGTGAGTCTTTCGAGCCTATGGAGTTGTTCCAATAATCTCTTGGACAGGAAGGCCACTGCCACTGACATGCATTTGGTAAACACACAGGGGCAACAAACAGGCCAAAGGGCAGCACTGCAAACTGAGAGTGCTCATTCAACACTGTGAATCTGAGGTTGCATCTGTGACATAGAAGGATCAAAATGTGGAAACATGCGTCCTTCATGTCGAGAGCCACAAAAATGTCCCTGGGATCAAGAGATAAAATAATGGTGGCTAGGGAGACCATTTGAAACTTCATTTTCCACATGTAGCAGCTGAGGTTTCTCAGGTCTAGAATAGGTCTTAGACCCCATTTTGCCATCAGGATTAGAAAATAACAGGAATAAAGCCCCTTGATCCTTACTGTTAGGGGAACCTCTTGGATCACCCCTAACTTGGTAAACACACAGGGACAATAAACAGGCCAAAGGGCCGCCTGAGGAGTGGTCAGACCTCCTGTCTTAGAAGATGCTCATGAGAGGGGTCCCTGAAAAGGAATGGGTAAGGGAGGTGAGAAGGCAGTCGGGAGGAGAATTACAGGGAATATTCTACTCCAACCATTTGGAGGACCCAATGGTCCAAGGTAATGCTGGCCCATGCATGGTAGAAGGGGAATAGCCTAACTGAAAACTAGGGGCAGATGACTGTTTTGCGGGGCCCCGGGCAGCGTAACTCCACGGGGCCCCCCCTTTGCCATGGCGCATGCGCAGGGCTTTTTTAAGCGCGGGGCCCGGGGCGGCCGCCCCGTTCGCCCTGCCCTATATCCGCCCGTGCTGAAAACAAAGGGGAGGATCCAGTGAGGTTAGTGCCCTGCCCTTGGTGCATTGTCAAAAGCTCTGTTTTGGGCCAGGAGGGGCTTTGGAGGAGTTATTCCCCTGGTTTGACTGCTGAAAGGGGGTTCTCCTCCTATTATTGTTTCTATTGTGCCTACACTGCTGCTCATGGCACTGTCTAGGTACAAACCTCTGCAGAGGGGGTTAGAGTCTAAAGGGGTGCCTTTGGGTAGCTGGGATGTACGTTCCCAAGGATTTCATATTCGCTCGGAAATCCTTAAGGGAGTGAAGTTTGGACTCCATCTGCTCAGAGAACAGACTCCTGCCCTAAAACAAGAGTGTGCTGGACCTCTGGAGATAAACCCGAGGCTTGTAACCATGCCGACCTATGCAAGGCCACTCCCATCGAGAGTGTTCTCTCCCTCAGTTCCTTATCATCTGTGACTGTGTTGGAACTTCCTAATTGTCTTGCCTTTGCAAGCTCCTACTCTCTAGCAAATAATGGATTTCTAGTTTCTCCTAACTGCGTTCTTTAAACAGATTCAGAAGAGGTAGGCAGATGTGTATGGACAGTTAGCCCCTCCGGGACATGCCTCATGCCCCAGGCTTCAAAAGGCACAATGGGAAGGAGTAATTTAAAAAGTCAGCTAGGTCCCTCTTTCCAGACCTGCCCTTTCTTAGTCACCATAGGACCCAATTAAGCATCACTGAGTCTATGCACCTTCCACCACTGAAGTCTTAAAAATAATGATTCAGTTTAAGGGAATAAATATATATATATTCATCAATACATACAGTTTATATTTCCCTAAAAGTTTTAGGGCTGTGTCCTATAAACCTGGTTAATGAATAATTCTTATTTGCTAGGTTAGTTCTATAGACCTCAATGAGTTTACGTTGGTGACTAATAAGCCTTTCAGAAATACCATTCTTATGCTGTAATATATCTTGACCTATGTTTATTAATAACAACAGTAAATTAGCAAAAGCAATTTTTTTAAAATGTAGTTTACTTATCACTGTTAACATATTGTTTACTTTGTGTAATTCTCTGAGCATGGAAGAAGAAAATCAAATCAGTCAAGTAAGCTTCTTTTTAAGTAATCTAAACTTTGGGAGAAATTTGGAGTTGACAGTAACTCCTTACATACCTAGTGACATACAGCTCTAATAATTAAGTACCTAGTATTAAAAAATATATTATTCTATTGCAAAATATTAAATATATTTTGATAGTGTGTTTGGAAAGTTCACTAAAATTTAGGGAAATGACACAATGTCTTTGCATGTTTGATTAAGAGAAGTTAAACATAATTTTAGTTTAAACAACACAAAAACAGGCACTTGAATACTTTTGTGATGTTGGCCAAATGAGTACCTAGTTATTTCACCAGTTGCAATTTAATATTGCAACTATAAAATGTTTCACAAACTTACAAATTTAACATTTTCAAGTCAGAAAATAAGGCCATCATACATGGGGAAAACAAGTTTCACATCTTCCAGATAAGGCATATGTTGAATGCCTTATTTGAAGCAAGTTCGCAATGAGACTGATTCTTTCTTAGGGTTTTTTAATTATGCGTTTTGTTAGCATTTCAAGTGATTCTGGCTCACAGGGTCAAATCCAGAATAGCTAAAACGTCAGTACCTAAGGCTTTCATTGTAAGGAATATTACCCATGGAATGGCTAAAAATTTCACAGCTCCCATGACAACTATTGCACTGTCCTAGGTAGTCACAGGCTCCGTTTAGAAGGCTGGACACAAGTCTGGATCTTATGTTTGAGTTAAGATTGAAGAAATATTCCCCTTCCCCCATTATAGATCAAACACAATTTCTGTTTGAAGTTAGTAACAATTTACCCAGCCGTAGTGGCAGGCCTCTCCTGATAGCTCATCCTTAGTAATTAATGAACCACTGAGTTTCCAGGCAGCCACGATAGATAAGAGTGATCTTTCAGAAAAGCAACCTATGGTTTTGTAAGGCTTTATAGGAGACTTCAGACATCCACTAGTGACACTGTGGCCCCTAAATGCCCTCTAACCTCACCACCATTCCCAGAAAAAAAAAACACATCCAGTGAGAAAAGAATCATAGAAGATTAGGTTTGGAAGAAATCTGAAGCGGTAATTAAGTCCAATGCCATACTCAAAGCAGAACCAATCCCAACTAAATCATCCCAGCCAGGGCTTTGTCAATCCTGGTCCCATTAAACTCTTGAGCAACCCATTCCAGTGATTCACCATCCTCCTAGGCTTCTTTCAGAAGAACCTTTTTTTGGAAGATCTTTGGAAGGCTTCTTCTTCATAGAAAGAGGATTACCAACACCAGGAAAACCTCTCTGTTCTTTCAATTTACTTTCAGAAGAACACGATTGCAGTGTGGGCATAACTCAGGTTGTGTCAGAAAACTGGCCGTTTTTCCAACAAAACTCTGTAGTGTAGACATATCCCTAGTGAAATAGTTTTTCCTAATATCCAACTTAGACCTTCCACACTGCAACTTGAGACCATTGCTCCTTGTTCTGTCATCTGCCACCATCCTCCATCCTCTTTGGAATCCCCACCCTTTCAGGTAGTTGAAGATTGCTATCAAATCCCACCTCACTTTTCTCTTCTCCAGACTAAATAAGCCCAGATCCCTCAGCCTCTCCTTATAAGTCATGTACCCCAGCCTCTAATCATTTCCATTGCCCTCTGCTGGACACTCTCCACTTTACCCTCAACCTCTCTATAGTGGAGGGCCCAAAATTGGACACAATACTCCAAATGTGGCCTCACCAGTGCTGATTAAAGGGGAATAATCACCTCCCTTGATTTGCTGGCAATGCTTCTACTAACACATCCCAATATGCTGTTAACCTTCCTGGCAACAAGGACACACTGCTGATGCATACCTAGCTTCTCAACCATTATAATCACCAGGACCTTTTCTGCAGAACTGCCGCTTAGACAGTCGGTTCCCAGCCTGTAGCAGTGCACGGGATTCTTCCTTCCTAAGTGCAGGATTCTGCAATTGTTCTTGCTGAATTTCATCAGAATTCTTCTGGCCCAGTCCTCCAATTTGTCTAAATCACTCTGCATATCTTCAGCATATCTCTCCCCTCAGCTTACTGTCATCCACGAAACTGCTGAATGTGCAAATCAGTCCATCATTCAGATCATTAATGAAGATGTTGAGGGGAAAAAAAACAGCCCCAGGACTGACCCCTGGGGGCACTCCACTTGATACCAGCTGCCAGCTAGACGTTGAGCTGTTGATCACTATCGGTTGAGCCCAACGAACTAGCCAGCTTTCTATCCACCTTTTAGTCCATTGAACTGACTGGCAAGAATACTGTGGAAGACTGTATCAAAAGCTTTGCTAAAGTCAAGATATATCACGTCCACCACTTCCTTAATATCCACAAAGCCAGTAATCTCATCATAGAACGGTAATCAGTATGGTCACACATAATTTGCCCTTAATGAGTCCATGTTGATTGTTCCTGATCACCTTTCTCTCCTCCAAGGTATTCAGAAGGGCTCCAAGATTTTTCCAGGTGAGGCTGACAAGTTTGTTGCTCACTGGATCCTTCCTTTTTTTCCCTTTTTAAAAAATGGGCACTATATTTGTCTTTTTCCAGTCATTCAGGACCACCCCCAATTGCCATGAGTTTTCAAAAATAATGGCCAATGGATCTGCAATCACATCAGCACCCTTGGATGCATTACAACCAGCCCCTTGTGCATGTCCAGCTTTTCTAAATAGCCCTTAACCTGTTCTTTCACCGACGGCTGCTTACCTCCTTCCCACGCTGTGCTATCCAGTGCATCAGTGTAGGAGCTGAAGTTGTTTGTGTCACTAAGTTGCCTCCCACATTCAGTAAAGGTTCCACACTTTCCCTGACCTTCTTCATGTTGCTAACATACCTGCAGAAACCCCTCTTATTATCTTTCACATCCCTTGCCAACTGCAACTCCAACTGCACTTTGGCCTTCCTGACTAAAAATATTACTGGAGCATGCCAGGGTATATATGCCTCTCTAGTCACCTGTCCAAGTTTCTACTTCTTGTGAGCTTCCTTTTTGAGTTTAAGCTCATCAAAGATTTCTGTTAAGCCAAATTGGCTGCTTACCATATTTTCTATTCTTTCTACATATTGGGATGGTTTGTTCCAAGAAGACTTCTTTACAATATAGCCAGCTCTCTTGGATTCCTTTCCCCCTCATATTAACCTCCCAAGGTTAATCGGTTCCCCAAGGGAGTAAAAATCTGCTTTTCTAAAGTCCAGGGTCCGTCCGTCTACTGACGCTTTCCTTTCATTGGGATCCTGAACTTAAGAATCTCATGTCATTGCTGCCCAGGTTGCCACCCACTTCTACTTCCCCTATACATTCTTCCGTTTTTGAGCATCAGTTCAAGAGGAATGTGACCCCTTGATTTGTTCCTCCAACACTTGTTCCAGGAAATTGTCCTCAGCACTCTCCAAAAACTTGCTGGCTTATCTGTGCATTACTTTCTCAGCAGATATCAGGGTAATTTAAGTCCCCCATAGGAACCAAGACCTGTGATCTGGAAATTTCTGTTAATTGTCCAAAGAAAGCCTTGCCTACTTCATCTTTCTGGTCTGGTGGTCTATAGCAGATGCCCACAACAACGTCACTCTTGTTGCTCTCACCTCTAATTTAATCCAAAGAAGCTCAGCAGGTTTATCTCCAAGTTCACACTGGAACCCTGAGCAAGCATAGTGCTCTCTTTACAGCCAAAACACAAGAATTAGAAATCTCATGAAAGCCAGTATATAGTTTTCTCCCTACTATCTTTAGTGGCCAATAGCTTAGTTAATTCTAGCAGTTTCATCACAACTATAGTTGAGTTCTTCCCCCTGAGAAATGTTCATATTACTCGGCAAATAAAAATTGCTTGAATTTAGAATAAACTGTCTCCTTCTATAGAAATGGAACTCTGTCTTGAGGGAACAATGAATTAGTCTTCTGAATGTCATCCCCTATTGCTCACTGAAGTTAGAGTGCTGAAGTAGCTTTGTGCTAAGATCTGTACGCTGGACCCTCCTGATCAGCGAAGGTTGGTAAGAAAAGGGCTGGGTTCCTTCTTGATTGAGACTGCCAACATTTCCCTAAGGAAGGGCAGAGTGCAAATGGGTCTTACAGCTACTGTGAAGCCAGTGTTCAAGAAGCCAATTTTGATGCTGACAATCTATATAGTCAGCATTTTGGAGTAAGATCAGGGTAGGTTTACCCTAAAAAACAATAGCTTTTTTGGGATTTTACTACCTAAGAGGCAGCCCCTTGATATGAACAGGGACAGGAGTAGCTAACAAGAGTCTGATTGGTACTCAAGTTTTGGAATTTGTTTCCCATACTTCTGGTTGAACAAGGTTTAGCTAAGATTTGTAACCTTCCTGACATGCTGCAAAGCCCAAATCTTTCTGCTCACACTTTCAACAAAAGGGGTGGCTGAGGGTTGAAAGGGTCTGATGAAGATGTATATATGCCATAAAAATATACATTTATAAATAGGCATCAGGGGCAACAATGGAGCACCCACGGGAACATCACCTGAAGAAGTGTTTAGTTAGCCTATTCTAAGTAATGTGTAGTCAGAAGTTTTCTATCATGTAATCAAAAGTCATACAGCAATCAGAGAATAAACAGTCTAAGCTGTCTTTTTGTTCCTCCATCATTAGACAGAAAAATAAGAATTTCATTATTATAAAAACGTGACAACCACTAATGGGACATACAACTTGCCTTAGGTACTTCATACAACATAAAGAACTGAAAATTATTTTAGTGGAAATGTGAAACTTAAATGTAGTTATGATATATTTAGTTAACTAAAACTTCTTAAATCTCTTTCAAACAGGCTGAAAGGAAAAGAAGGGAAATTTTTACTTTTAAAAGGACATATATTAAAATTAAGCTATTCAAATAAATTAGAGCAACTTCTTCCATTTTATGTACTCATCATAAAATAGAAAGCAACTTTTTCATCTTTCAAGTTACAATGATGTTAAAGAATGGACCCCTTGAAAAAAATCCCTTATGCTCTATACACACACACACACACACACACACACACAAACAATAATTCCAAATCCTATTCCTCCCTTTGCAAACTGGACAAGTTGTAAAGGCCTAGAGGTCTGGACAACATTTATTTAACAGTAACTTGCGGGGGAGGACCATAGTTGCTTTTCAGCACATGACCTTTCTTATCATAAATAGGCCATAGCTGAGATATTGGAACTCAATATCAGAGGGATTTCACTTTTTACTCGAATATTGCACACAGTCTTTCATAACAAAAAATGGTATTAAAGTAAACATGGCACCTAGATAATATGACATTTGTCATTCTAAAGAGACAACTCTTTGTGGGTTACATAAAAAGGAAAAAAAAAAATCAAATACTGAGACACGTAGTAGGTGGGGATAATGCTAACCTGCACTAGGGATGTGAATGAGTAACCAATTAACCAGCTACCTGGTAAGCACCATCCTTACCAGTTAACTGGCTCCTGTGACTGGCAGCCATGTGGGGCCAATGGCCAGCAGCTGGCAGCCCCATGAGCTGGGGGGTGCTATGGCCAGGCCAGGCCCGGCCCATCATGCCACAGGCGGAAGGGCCACTGCAGCCCAGCCAGGCTGGAACAGCCCTCTACCCACGGAATCCCACTTAATTGATTAACCAGTTAAAAAGTAACCAGTTTTACATCCCTAGTCTGCACCAAGTGAGAACTTAATAGGTAGGGCCCCACAGAATTCACGGTCTATTTGGTCAATTTCATGGCCATAGGAATTTCAAAATTGCAAATGTCATTATTTCAGCTATTTAAATCTGAAATTTCATGGAGTTATGGGAGGTTGCAAGGTTATTTTAAAGGGGAGGCTTGCTGTACTACTACTCTTACTATTGCACAGCTGCTGGGAGCAGTGCTGCCTTCAGAGCTGGGTAGCTGGAGAGCAGCAGCTGCTGAAAGCAGAACTTCCGCCAGCAACAGCACAGAAGTTAAGGATGGTATGGTATTGCCATCCTTACCGTGCTGCTGCCTGCAGAGTTAGGCTTTAAGTTAGCAGCTGCCACTCCTTGGTCACCCAGTTCTGAAGACAGCAGTGCAAATAACAGTGTCATGGTATGGTATTGTCACCTTTACTTCTGCGCTGCTGCAGGTGGAGCCCTGCCTTCAGAGTTAAGTGCCTGGCCAACAGGAGCTGATCTCCATCTGCTTAGCTCTGAAAGCAGTGCAAAAGTAAGGGTGGCAATACTGCAACCTCCTAAAATAACTCTGTGATCCCCTTGCAACTCGCTTTTGGGTCAGTTCCCCTACATTGAGAAACACTGGTCTCCCCGTGAAGTATGTATAGGGTAGGGTAAAGATAAAAAAAGACCAGATTTCACAGTCTGTGACACTTTTTCATGGCCATGAATTTAGAAGGGCACTATGGATAGGTCAAAAACTTCATAATTCCTCTTTTCCCCATGTATGTTTTTGTTACAAATTATTCAGGAAATAGGAAAATTAATGCTGAAATATCAATTTAGGTGAAAGACAGATGTAAGAAAAAAAAAGAAAGCCCAAACCACAGCTCAACTTCCTAAACAAAGTATTTAGAGGATGGCAAGTGAGAGGTGAAGGAGTAAAGGGAAACAAAGTATTGCAATTTTAACTCTATCAGTGACAAGAATTTGTATATTTTAGAGATACAAACTATGCCGTGAGAGTTCTTTTAAGATGTGCAAAATAATCAAATGAAAATAAACTGAATTTTGTGATCAAGAATATGATCTTGCCGATGAAGAGACATTATTTGTCTTGTTCAGGGGTGTCCAAACTTTTTTCAAAGAGGGCCAGATTTGATGAAGTGAACATGCGTGAGGGCCGACCATTTTGTCTGACATTCTTTGAACCATTAAAATTAAATGCAAATTAACTATTTTATGCAAAGTTTATTGCAAACGGCATACTTTTCATTTCGTCACATGGATGACAAATCTAAACAGGTGTTAAATCACTCTGCCTTCCATCTCTGAAGGCCAGATGAAAAAAAAATCCAGGAAGCTGAAATATATGTCAGGAGCATTGTAAAGTACATTACATATTATTGGTAATAAAGGTTGTCTGTCAACTTTTAAGTTCAAAAAATATGAACAGGAACATAACACCAAGTATACATGTTGTGTCCAAATATATTTATAACTGATTTAGACCAACTGACATTAACTGAGATTTTACAATGTATTCATCTCAATACATATGGATTCGTTGGGGGCCATAAAAGATAGATATTGCCAAATTACCTGTGGGGCCGTATTAAACCGTAACACGGGCCGCAATTGGCCCGCGGGCCAGACTTTGGACATGCCTGGTCTAGTTGAAATATATACAAATATTTGAGGGGCCCCATCCTGAGAGATTTCACAGATTAAGAGATTCCAATCACAACTTCCAATTCCCAACAGCCTGAATGGAATTTAAAAAGAGCGCCCAACATTAAGGGTAGGTCTACACTGCACAAAAGAGTGTTCTCAACCCTGTTTTGGTAACCTTAGTTAAAGTAGGATTAAAATAACAGTGAAGACACAGTGGATATGTCTACACTGCTAAAAACAAACAAAAACCTTTGGCAGAAAGTCTCAAAGTTTGGGGTCAATACTATGTGACTAAAAACAGCAGTGTAGATGGTTTTGCTCAGGCTACACTTTGGGCTATGAAACCATGCAAATAGGGTGGGGTTCAGAGTCTGAGTACAAATGTATGCACTGCTATTTTTAAGCCTGCAAGTCCAAATCAGTTTACCCAGGCTCTTCCAATTCGCTGCCTCATGGGCTGTGTCTACACTGCACCCCTTTTCCGGAAAAGGGATGCAGATGAGACAAGTCGGAATTGCAAATGAAGCGGGGGATTTAAATATCCCCCGCTTCATTTGTATAAACATGGCTGCCGCTTTTTTCCGGTTCGGGGCTTTGCCGGAAAAAAGCGCCAGTCTAGACGGGGATCTTTCAGAAAATAAAGCCTTTTCCGAAAGGTCCCTTATTCCTCTTAAAATCAGGAATAAGGGACCTTTCGGAAAAGGCTTTATTTTCCGAAAGATCCCCGTCTAGACTGGCGCTTTTTTCCGGCAAAGCCCCGAGCCGGAAAAAAGCGGCAGCCATGTTTATACAAATGAAGCGGGGGATATTTAAATCCCCCGCTTCATTTGCAATTCCGACTTGTCTCATCTGCATCCCTTTTCCGGAAAAAGGGTGCAGTGTAGACACAGCCATGGTGTTTTGGTTTGGGAAGAGGGGCAGGAGGTTGCCGTCTAGGCATACCTAGTAACTCTGCTTTTAACCTGTTACCAATTTGAGTTGAATCCTGGCCTCCCCTACTCTTGCTGCTAATAGAAGTTAACAGCCAACTTGCCCTATCTTCATTACTATTTTAACCCAATTTAGCTAACCCAAGTTAAGAACACTTCTTTTTTTTGCCATGCAGACATGCCTTTAGGATTGAACCCACTTCAAAAATTACCCTAGATTTAGACAAAGCATATCTTTTTTCTTAATTATATTACTTAAAATTTAAAAAGTTAGAATAAAACAATGGTATAAAAAATACACAAGGGCACTTACTGTTTTATTCCGTAATCTAATTATGTCCGATACAGAACCAGCTCCACAATACTCCATAACAATCCATAGATCTGTGTTCTTAAAGTAGCTGCCATAGTACTTGACAACATAGGGACTAAATATAAAAACACAAAACAGTTGAGATTCATATATTAATGAACTGACATTGGAGATCTTTTCAGTGTTGAAGGTCTAATAAAATGAGGATTTGGGACTCACTAGCATAGCCAAAGAACGTGAGCTGCAGTTAAATGAATTTTAGGTCATGACAGATAGACTTTCAGAAGTTTGGTTGCTTAACCAAAATGACAAAGATTCCTATCGAATGACTTACAATGCTACCACACCTGCCAAATAAATGCAAAGACCTTCTTAATAACCAATTGCTTTCTGATGAAGAGGAAGCACTTTCCCCACTCTTGTTTTCTTTGAGAAAAGTCTATTCCCCTTTTCATAGTTTGCTTTCCAACAGTTTTCAGTAGCCTTCTACTTTTTCCAGTGCTGACTGGACAGCATGGAAATTGTTCTAAAATTCCCCTTTTCTTCTACATAACCAACAGGAGTCTATTTCAAAAACAAATCTAAATAGCTACCTAAATATTGTTTAATCTAAACTTCTGCTATAGAAATAACTGTGGAACTGTAAATGAGGTTTCTATATCAAGTTGTTACAGAACACTGTTATTCATATAGTGCCATAAACTGTGCAGTTGGTATTTCCATTCATCAACATAGCAAATAAAGGACATAAATCCACCCTTGAGATAAGGAGCCAAAGGCACAAGGAACTGTGATCCAATATAAATTGGTGCCTCCAATCCAAAAGGGAAGCAAGTAGTCCCTGTAACAGGAATACTTAATGAATGAGAGGTGTTCAGGAACTTCTTAAAGAGGCAAAATTATCATACACTAATAATTGGAGGGCTGCTTTCAAACTGGCACCAGCCACTTCTTGTAATTTGGCAATAAGGCACTTACTCAGGTTTCTGACGCTGGCCTCCTAGTACTGCAGCCTGAGTTTGAGTCTTCCAAAGACTTTTCATTTGTTTTATTTAAGCAGCCTTAAGACCAGGGGTGGACAAAAGAGCCTCCGCAGGCCAGATCCGGCCCACCAAGCGGGTTGATCTGGCCCGCCGAGGCCCTGCTGCTCCTCTACCCCCAGCCCAATTAGGACCTGGGGGTGGAGGAGCATATGAAACTTCCTCTCGCTCTGCGAGAAGCACGCAGCACTTCAAAGTGCTACGCTCTTCTCGCAAGGCAGGAGGAGATGTCACGCGCTCCCCCACCCCCAAACCGTGATTGGCCTGGGAAAGGGACTGCGCAAAGTTTCTTCCACCCTGCGAGGAGCACACAGCACTTCAAAGTGCCATATGGTCATGCAGGGCGGGGGGCAGGATGAAGGAAGCTTCGCTCATCTCCCCCGCCCCCAGATCCAGATTGGCCTGTGGGCAGGGGGGGGAGCACTTTGAAGTGCCACGTGCGCCTCACAGGGTGGGGTAGGGGCGAGAGGAGGCTTCGCACTCCCCCCGCCCCCAGGCCAATCAGGCCCTGGGAATGGGGGAGCCGCGCGAAACTTCCTTCGCCCTGCCCAGCCATGTGCTCCTCGCAGGGCGGGAGGAGGCTTCACGTACTCCTCCATCCCCAGGCCAGGGACATGGGTGCCTAGTGGGAAGGGGGTGGCGCAAAGGGGACTCCAACCCCAGACCAATCATGGTTTGGAGGTAGGGTAGCCCAGAGATCAAACTGGCCCTGCCCCTTCCGGGTTAGGCCCTGCCTCTTCTGGGCAGCCTAGGGGCACTTCAAAAATTGTTGAAGTGGCCCCCAGCCCAAAATTATTGCCCACCCGATTAAGACCCTTTCTCCTTGCCTAGATCACAGAGTTTCTCTAAATTTCTATGCCAATATGTTCTACTGCTAAGCTAACTCAAACCCAATACAAAAGCAAAAGTGCCTACTGATATGCATTAAGAAGCACTACAATCCAACTCCAGCCTGACCACATACCAAACTACTGACAATATGTATTACAAAATTCATTTCAGCCTTCTGAAAGAACACATTACCATTTGAACACTGCCTCTTCCCATTATGTCTCTCTACAAAGGAAAAAGTATTTCCATGGCAAAAATGATGAAGACTTAACAATAAAATATTAATAAGACATAATAAAAGAAGTTATATTATTTCTATTTACAATTTAAACAGTTTAATATTTAAAGCAATATTTCTTTGATATTAAAAACAGGCTTGGCAGCACTTTTTCAGAGGTTGCTTAGATCTGGAGGCCACATTCAAAGTTTGTGCCTACACTGGAGAAAAGAAACAGTTTTAAATATAATCTATGCAGTGTTTTTACACAAAACACACTGTTTCAGTTTAAAGTTTTATCCTGCCTTCATATTTGCTCTCAGGGTGTATAGAAATAGATTATTTAAAAAAAAAACAAATAAAAATAAATAAATTTTTTTATTTAAATTCATTTTTTCTTTTTTTTTTAAATATACCTATTTAAAATTAAATGTGAAGCTATGACATGTCAAGACCTAAATTTACTGTAATTTGTTTAAATCATTTAAATAAAACTAAAACATTTCATATTAAGCAGTATATACTTGTTGACAAACTTTTAAAGTAAGTTAAACCATTTAAGTTGTAGAAGTTATTGACAAAGCATCTTTTGACAGCAGTAGCCTCTTCTGCATATACAAAGAGAATATTTTCTTCATTTGTGTTATTCAGCTAGTTCAGTTCAATTATTAATTAATGCAGAGTTAAGACAGTTATGGCAATTTCCTGCAATATACTTAAAAGATCTTACTGTATTAAGTTTATGTATTATTGTGAGCTGGGACAGAATATAACCTCTTTGAAGATGGGCCAGGGAGATATGTGGCAAATATTGTAAACCAATGCAATATTCTTGGAGTCCTCTGTTTTAAGTTAATTATATATGTATGACTGTGTGCTGCACCATGATGGAGGGCTACTTAATTCCAGGAATTAAGAACAGTGGGTGGTGATTAAGATGAACCAGTCAGGCTGCAGCCCTCACCCCTGAAAGATACCATCTCCTGGAAAGGCTCACCCATATTAAATGGATTCTCCAGAGACCAATAGACAAAGAAAGGACTTTTGAATGAATAGTCTGACACAAGTCCTTTTTTTCTGACCAAGCAAATGGTCAAGGATATTGTGTCCATGGAGGGTTCCCAATTCTTTCGCAAGGGTCGGAAGGACACGACCTTCTAAGGCCACATAAGATTGATGATTGACCTCTGGTAAGCTTTTTAGTAAGAATATAGTTCTTTTGATCTGTGTGGTAACTTATAACTGGGCATGGCCTTCAGAGAGAAAAAACGCACAGATGCTGGACTGTCTAGCAGAGTGGTTCCCAACCTTTTTGAGCGTATGGACCCCTTTTCAATGTATTAACATTTCATGGACCCCCTGAGGGAGAAAAAAAAGGAAAAGAAAAGTAAGGAAAGAAAAAGAAAAGTAAAGATCAGGTCCACGGTGGTGGGCATGATTCCGATTTTTAAAATTTCCAGACACCCTACAGTACTGTCACAGACCACCAGGGGTCAGTGGACCACAGGTTGGGAACCACCGGACATGCTGGGGTTATCACACTGTCCACAGGCAACTGTGCAGCCTGGAAAACCCACATAGAAAGAAGAGAGATGCACCTCTTCACCTAAGAGAGTTGATAGCTGAAGACCTAGAAGACTAGAGTGGGCGCCCTTGATTGACCAGGATGAGGGGGATACAAATATGCAGTTGCCCTGAACCATTACACCACCTATCAGGAGCTGAAAAAACAGGAACGCCTGTTCTCCTCTTCTACTCTATGAATAAAAACTAGTGAGAGAGGATGAGATTTACTATTTCTCAACTCTGGAAGGACATGGTAATCAGAAACAATCCGTTCAAATCACTAACTTAGATAATGCTTCCTTTGTTTAATAAATGTTAGCTTTAAAATGCAAAATAAACTTTAGGGATTTTTTTCCTATGTATCCAGCACATTTAAGGTAATTTTAACTAATGTTTTGAAAATGCTGTTTTGTATATTTTTAATCAAACTACAATTTGCATCCAAACAGAGCTTGACACAAACCACAAATAAAAGAATAATCTAACAAATGAGATATAATATCATTCTCCATTTTCTACAATAAAGTAAATATTATAAATCTGAATAAACTTATGTCAAAACACATAATTACTTAAATAAATGTGAATATAGTGGATGCTTCTCGACAGCAAAAAGAAGCATCGAATTTAGTGTAAAGATTACAGTCACTTGCAAATCAACATGTTTTAATGGTTTCCAACCACAGAGAATCAATATATCTTTAGACAAATACTGAGAAGTGCAAATACAAAAACAAGTCAAATCTATTATTTTAATAAAAAATAATTAAATTAATTCTTAGGTTTCCTGTTTGCTGATTTTAAAATCATGATTAAAATTTGTGATTTAAACAATCCATCCTACCTATTCTGTGCTGTCCCCAACTGCATCTATACTGCCTCCTATATACCTTATTTCACAATTTCCAGCACAGCTCCCTAAGAAGAGCATACTGGGAAATCTTTTAAAAAGTCTTCCAGAAAAAGACCAAGCTTCCATGATGTCCTGGGAAATCTCCCATTTTGGGTTTATGTTTTGGGTGGGTAGGTGGATGAGTAGGTGGAGGAGGGGTAGTAAGAAGAATTCCAATAACCCTTCAGGGTCCAGAATCATTTAATAGTTTCCATTTCTCAAATTCAGACTATGACAAATACTATGTGAAGTGTCAAATGTAAAGCAATAGATACTGGATGCTTCAGATGTACCTGCTAAGAGCAAGAAAGCGATATTAATAGACAAGAGATTTTGCTACATCAATCATTGAGAACCTAGTTGTACACAAATTTCTGTAGATGGAACACCTCACCAAATTCATGGTACTTTGGCCTGGTGTACACTAGGAACTTACATCAGTATAGATATATCTCTTGGAGCGGGGTGAAATACGACATGTGTGTTTAAAGATCGACAGATTTTGGCCCTACTTTTGCAGAATGAGGCCCTTATACCACCAACTTAAAGAAGACTTCTCATATGCATAAGGGTTCACCATCATGGATCACATTGCAGGAGCAAGATAATTATCTTTCTTAAAAAACACCCCATACACACAGAGGACAAAACAATTTAAATGCAAGTAGCACTTGTAACGCTAACTTTCATTTTTACTTCCTTATAAATTAAGGTCCTGTTCCTGCAGCCTTACTCAGAAAACTGCCACCACAATCAGAGGATAAGTTGTCCAAAAGAGGCTGTAGGATAACAGCATTTCCCTCACTCCTGCCCCCAGAGTAATCATTGCTGCAGAAATGCCAATTGTATAATAAAGACTGCTCTTCCAAGTACAAGATATTCATCTTTCCCCTTTCTTTTTTTTTTAAATTAACAGTTATTAGTCTTAGCCTACCACATTTCTTACCAATGCTCTGAAGTGGAGGACTCAAAATTCACATGTATTTATCTGGTCATAGTAAATATTAACAGTACACCATTTTTTTTTTTTTTTTAAATCTTGCTTTAATTATAATCATGTCAAGTTATTTTGGTTGGATGGTGCTTGTAAACAGGTACGTATCCAAAAATGTACTTTATTCTTCTCAGAATAACATTTATTAAGTGAATTGTTCATATTAATTTGAAAATATATTAATAACTTTCAGTGATTTATATTAAGTACATTTCACTATAAGCTCAGGTAAAAATGTTACCATCAGCGAGCAATAAGCAGTGGTCATTAAAATTACAATTCAGTGCCAGGTTTAAATAGGCTTCTTCTAATCTTCAGTTACGCCCTTGTCATATTACAAGTACATTTTAAAATAAACATATAAAAAAAGAGGCAAAGAATTAAATAAATACATAAATAAATATTGTTCATACCTGTCACACTGCTGCATTATAGAAATTTCTTTAATTATTTCCTGAAGATCTGACTCAACAGGGACTTGTTTAATTGCCACTACTTGTCCAGATTCCTTGTGTATTGCTTTAAACACGCTACCATAAGATCTAAAAATGACAAAGAATTACAAATTGAAGTGAAGTGTTCTAAAAATGTTTCTTTTCTTCCTCCCAATCAGCACTATTCCAAAGATTATACCAAACCAGTGTTCCCTCTAATTTTTTCCATCAACGTGTGGAATAAATTTTGTTATGCATACCACTGCATATGCGGTTGTGCACTACCAGTAGAAACACATGCTGCTGGCTTTTGGCACTCTGCCAATCAGCTGGCTGGTATTTGAATCTCTCCTGGGTGACCGCTCAAGCGCTCATCTTACAGGGAACACTGATGCCAACCACTGTATTCATTTAAAATACTTTTTTTTTTAAATCAGATGCTTATAAATTACAAGGGATTTCAATTTCACCATGACTGTGCATCTGAAAAAGAAGTCCATCCTTGCCAGAGGATGTCATGAAGACTTGGAATTTAAAACGGTTCAAAAAAAGAGCTAGATAAATTCATGGAGGTTAAGTCCATCAATGGCTATTAGCCAGGATGGGTAGGAATGGCGTGCTTAGCCTCTGTTTTGTCTGGAAATGGATGACAGAAGAGGGATCACATGATAACTACCTGTTGTGTTCACTCCCTCTGGGGCATCTGTCCCTCTTATATACTCCATAATTGTGAACCAAGAGAGGGGAAAATGGACAAGATTAATCTTTTATCCATTTCAGTCCCTCATCGTCAGCTTTATAGTTGACTACTTTGGCCAACAATATGACTTTTCTATAGTCACAATGCCAGATGATTCAATAACTGTCTACAGAATTTAGGCTTATTGCAGGCTACACCACTTGTCACATAAAGCAGCCCCTGTTCAATTTACAAAGCCTGCAGCACTCCTACATTCTCATGGTCGTGAGTAGGCTTGTACTCTTCCCAACAGCATAAACACCTGAACAGCTACCACTTTCCTTGGGAAAAATCACAATAAAAATGGAGCTCTTCCCTACACAGAGGCCTTCCCTACTTCAACCTTTTTCCCCACCTTAAAAATAGTCAAGCTGCAAAACAATCTCTTTTAGAGCACATCTGTCTGCGAGTCCATTTGTTCAAAAACTCCTTCCAAATGGTAAGAGCTAGGGCCACCAAATTTGGTATGCAGCTTCCTCTTCTCCTAACTTAAAGCACGGTCAGGTTGTGCCAGGACAACTAGAAGCCCTGGGGAAAGTGGTTTTCCATAACATGCAAATGGAGGGTTTGCTGTTCTGAGGGATGCAATATGAGAGTGACCACTTGGGGCAGCAAGCCCACAGGGGAGACCTAATCTGCAGAGTGGCCACTGGAGATAGCTGTACCACCAAAGGAGTGGCCAGCAGGGCTGGGGCTCCACTATCTTGCCTGCAAGCACACCAAGTAAGTAGCCCGCCTGGCCCAAGCCCTTTCCCTTCCCTTCTGGGGTCGCAGTGCTGGAGTGGGGAGGAGAAAAAAGGCCCTTGGCATCTGGAGGGGGGCTGGAGGAACAGAAAATGCTCCTGATGGCTGGAGGGAAGACTGCGGGTACAGAAGTGGCCCATGTCAAATGAGACCCCCTTTCTGAGCCCCTCTTCACCCCCCATCCCTCACTCTCGCACTTCCCCTGCACCCAGCTTCCAAGACCACCCCATACTCCCAAGGCCCAGTCCTGAGTCCTGTCCCCCTGTCCCGACACTGTCAGTCAACCCCCTGTCCTGAAGGATTTGGGGAACACTGGGTAAGTCTGCAATAAGAAGATAGATACTTTGCTTCACAGTAACCACATTCTCTAAATGAGCAATGAAATGATAACACGAAAGGTAACCCATATACCACTCTGAATATAACTTTATATCATTCTCATCTACATTCCAATTTGTAATTAATTGTAGTTTGTGTAAAAGAAAATATTCCTGACTTCACTACCACCACAAAAATAACTTATTTTTCTGCCTCAGTGAATGAAAGGCATGACAAAAATGCATGGGTAGGATTTCAAAAAACCTACACAGGCATTTGCTGTTTGAGTGCTAAAAAAAGTCACAGTTTAGTTCATACTCATTGACACTATGTCACTTTTAATATCATATTAGTTTTAAATATTCTCCACATATTCCCTCACACAAACAGTTTTACTCACCCTTCACCAAGCTTCTCTAAAACATCAAAGACTTCTTCAGGCTGCTTAGTTAAGCTGTCTTCACTTAGCTTTTTCAGCTTGCTAATAAAAATAATATTTTACAATAAGTCATTTCTATATTTGACTTTAAAAGATTAAAACATATAGCTCAAGGAAAAAACTTAGGTATTATAATGAAAAAGGACAAAAATTAAAATCTTACTACAAAAGTGTCAGGAGCACTTATAAAGAAAAACAAGAATCAGATACAGACTGTCATAAAAGGCTGCTCATTAAAACACAATAGTGAAAAAGACAATACTCCTGTCCATTGAGAAGGGAAGGAGACACTGTCCTCCTCACAACTTTTAGTGGTTAAGGCACTCACCACGGAGACCTAGATTCCATTCCTCCCTTGCATGAGGTGAAGTAGGAATCTGACCTTGTATCTACCCACATCTCAGGAGAATACTTTAACCACCAGTCTATTAGGTACAATGATGTGTAGCTGTGAATAGCTCTTCAATTAGGAGAGACTCAAACAGGTACATGAATTAGATCTTTATCTAGTCGGTGGGTGCCCTAATCACAAGATGATAGAGTCAGACAGACACACACACACTCTCGCACCCACACAACCCCCATGACTATTCAAGTATTTTATGCAAATTTGAGCAGCTTCAACAAAAGGCTGGGAAATACAGACCCCTTGAATAGCATAGCCTGGTGGCTAGTACATTTTCCTGCAATATGGAAGACATAAGTTCAAATCCCAGTTCCACGTCAGGCAGAAGTGTGGAGGAACTGAACTCAGGTCTTCCACATCACAGATGAGAGCCTTAACACAGAGCTAAAACTCAAAGTGGAGGGTACCATGATGTGAATGGCACCCCAGTCCACTAAAAAAAAAATGTTTGGTTGAATTGCTATCACATTTGCAAATAGCTTTGTATCAATCAAAGATGAATAAACAATTAATCAAAAACAATTTCACAGCTCTAGTTACCACTCAAAAGAAGTTAAAAAATGTCAGAATTAAGGTTGCCTGAACAACCCTGATTTAGCCTCTTGTGTGCACACATCAATTACATGATCACATACTATTCCCCCCTTCCAGACTTAATTCAGTCCCCTCTAATCTAGGGATGCGAACTGGTAACCATTAAGGATGATGCTTACTGGGTACAGGTTAACTGGTGATTAGCAGCAGCTCCCCTCACTGTGGCCTGTTGGCAGTGCTACCAATCCCCTAACCTCAGGGCCATGGCTGGCAGTAGCAGCTGCCTCCTGATCCCAAGGCTTGAAGCGTTCTGCTGCCGGCATGGTGGCAGCAGCCTGAGTCCCGGGGCCGGGAGCCACCTGTCGCCAGCAGCAGCAGCCCCTCAGACCTGCGGTTGGAGCCCAGAACCTCCTGCTGACGACAACTGCCCACCCCCCGCTGATGGCGGCAGCAGCAGGATAATCCCTCCAGCTCTGGGCTGGATCCCACTTACTCAGTTAATTAGTTAACCTAACATTTAACCCGTTAACTCAGCGGTTCCCAACCCTTTAATGCTGCGGATGGTCAAACCCTCACACTTTTGCAAATATGCTAATAAAATGTTCCCATCCACCAAAAGTCTGTGAATAGGTTTGTCCATCTGCAGCATAAAAAGCCCCAGACCCCAGAGCCCCTCACCACCAGCCCTAACCCCTAAAGCAGTGGTCACCAACCAGTAGATCAGGATCTATTGGTAGATCTTGGAGCCTCTGACAGATGATTCTGATTGGTTTGTCCACTATCAACTGCTGGCACTTCAGCTGCTCTTCCCTCCCACTGCTGGGCATCTCCTGCCCTTTGCCTTGGAACTGTTCCCCCAGGAGCCTTCTGCTTGCTATGCAGGGCAAGGAGAGGAGAGTGCTGATGTCAAGGGGCCCCCTTCTCCCACCCCAAATCCTATCTCTACAGATTAGAGAGGAAGCACAACAGGAGTAGAGATGGAGCAAGTTTGTTAGCTGCTTTTGGAATAGTGCAGGGCCAGGGCAGGGGTGAGTCTGCCTTAGCCCCATTTTACCACCACCCAGGAGCCATCTGAGGTAAGCAGGGTCCAGCTGGAGCCCACATCTCAAACCTTTATGCAAGTCATCAACCCCCTCCTGTACCCCAAACCCCTGCCTTAGCCCCGAGGAACCTGGCATCCAAACACCTTTCCAGAGCCTGCACCTAGAACCTCCTCCAGCACTCCAACTGTCTGCCCCAAGCTCAGCTCACAGCCCCTCTCACACTCCAAATCCTTTAGGCCAAGACCAGAACCTGTACCCCAATCCTCTGCCCCAGCTTGGTGAAAGTGAGGGAGGATGGGGGGGGGGGGGAGAAGGAGGTGGGGTAATGGTATTTGGGTTTGAGGTAGCTCTTGGATTGCACTTAAATTCAAAAAGTGATCTTGTGCTTAAAAAGGTTAGAGACAACTGCCCTAGAGCCCGCCACTATCCCTCAGCGCCAGCCACTGACCGCAGAGTCCCCTGCACCCAGCCCTTCACAGTGCCAGCCCCCTCCCCCCCCAGATTCCCCAGTGCGAGCCTCCTGTTTCCAAAGCCCCACTGCACCCAACCTCCTTCAGGGTGCCTCAAGTGCCAAGCCCCAATCCTCAATATTAGTACCATCTCCAGTGCCCCTAGTGCCAGCCCTGCCCCCATAACCCTCTCACTACTAGCACCGCTCCTAGAGCCCCCTCTCCCCCTATGCTCCCTACCCTGGATGCCCCAGTGCCCCCCAGTGTCAGCCCCTGGCCTCTTACAGCCCGCCCCTCGCCCCTCAGAGCTCCCCATTACTAGCCCCATCCCCAGAGCCCCCCCAGTGCCAGCCCCCTGCCTCTTAGAGCCCCCCAGCACTAGCCCTGACCCTGGAACTCCCAGTCCTCCCCTCCTCACCTAGCCCAGCACTACTTCCCAGCCTCCAGCTAAGCACTGCTGCCCAGGTCGCTGAAGCTTTAAGGCAGCTGTGCTGGGCTCTGCAGGGTCCTCCCGCCACGCAGCACACCGCTCTTCCGTGGCCAGGAGGAGAACCCCCTGCCCCCGTCCAATGCTGACTGGCTGAGGGGCAGGGCAGGACACGCCTCTTCCAACAGCCGCGGCAGGAGAGGAGGCACTAGACCAGGGATGGGCAATAATTTTTGATGGGGGGGCCACTCCAAGATTTTGGAAAGTGGTCGAGGGCTGCATTCTTACATGGTATTAATGGAGATGCAGGGTCTGTGATGGAGGTTGGGTGCAGAAGGGAGCTTAGAGTAAGGGACTGGGGTGCAGGAGGGAGACTGGAGTCTGGGAGGGAGCTGGGATGAAGCAGGCGGTTGTGACCTAGGGCAGGGGACTAGAGTGCAGGCGTTTGGAATGTGACCTAGGATAGGAGGGGCAGGAGATTGGGGTGCCAGATCTGGGAGGAGGGATGGGTGCAAGAGCGGGACAGAGGGTTTGGGAATGTGCAGTTGGGGGGGAGGGGGAACAGAGAGTTGGGGCAGGAAAGGGCTGGGTGCCAGAAGCAGGCTGTGGCCAAGAGACTTACTTGCCAGCTGCCAAACTAGCCTGCCTGTCAGCAGAGCTTAAAATGTTTTCCAGCCAGCCTGCCTGGCAATGTGCTTCCTGAATAACTGAGTCTAGGAGAGGGGGGTGTGATTCTTTTTAGCTACCTATTATTCTAACAAGCAGCTCCCATTAGCTGGTTTGTGCCAGAAACCGGCCAATGGAAATATGATGGGGGCAGGTCAGCTCCTAAAACTTTCCTCCTCCCCTCCAGTTTCAAAACTGAAACGGAACCCTGAAGCTGTGTTTCTGCCAGGCACACGGGGCTGTAGGGCAAGCTGGGCAGCCTACCTGGGGCTCCCCACTGCCTCCACAGGCCAGATCCGGTGGCTTGGCGGACTGGATCCAGCCTATGGGCTGTATTTTGCCTGCGCTAGGCGATGTACTTGAGCCCCAGCCCCCAGAGCAGTTGCAGCCCGGCAGCCAACAGTTCGTGGTCCAGCACCAGTCCACAGACTGGCGATTTGAAACCATTGCATTAACTGCTTCATTAGGATTTTACATCCCTGTTTCCGACCACCAACCTCCAATTCTTTGCTTCTATCCCAGTCTCCACCCCTTCCTAAAGCTCTTCACCCTATCTTGCCTTACACGATGTGTCAGCAAAGGCTTTCCTTGTTGACCGATCTCCATCTTGACTGCCGGTGTGTGCCGACAAACAGCTGAAGCGGCAAAACGCGGTGGCCATTTTTATTCTAATGAAGCAAGGGATATTTAAATCCCCGCTTCATTGACTATGTCGGTATGTCTAATTTACATGCCTTTTTCGGCAGAGGCATATAGTCTAGACATACCCAAATAGTTTGTTTACCTGAACACCTGCAGGCAGAGCCCCACAGCTCCCATTGGCTTGGAATGGTGAACTGCAGCGAACAGGAGCTACAAGCAGTTGTACCTGCTAACGATAATGTAAATAGTCTGGTGACCCACCAGGGTGAATGCTGGTAAATCACATCCCACAGGCCGCTTATTGCCTACCCCTCTGGTACAGTGTACATTTGACAGGCTAATAAATTTGTTGGCAGCACCATCTTACCATTTATATGCCATCATTGTCCAAATTACTATGGTCTGGTGCACCCAGCACATCTACCAGGCCAAAGGAAAGTTTTTTTCCATGGGATCTGGACACTGCTAGTTTGCAGGCCTAGTACAGGCAACCAGAAGGTGAACCAATGAACTTGAGACTGATTGCAGTTGGGGTGGGATTTTGCCTGTTTTCATCACTTTATTTTCTCCTTTTATTATAGGGATATAAACTGTCTATTTGATATAGGGGTAGAGGTGATTTAAACTTTAGTGTAAGTTTAGATTATATGATTGGTGGGATGTGAAGCACCTACATGATTGTGAGATTTTGCACTTTATCAAAAGCTTAGTACAAAACTTCCTGGATTTTCCTTACTTTGAAAGCAGCCACAATGCCACATTTTCTAAAAATAAACAAGTTATTAAACAAATTCAAGTGGAAAAAAAGCCATCTACCCCTCTATAAAATAACTATTACATGTTACTTTATGACATGTAATAAATAGTCCACATATTGTGCAATGCAAGTACATAGTGTTTG
The DNA here is from genome assembly GCF_052426305.1 of Pelodiscus sinensis. Classification (NCBI taxonomy): domain Eukaryota; kingdom Metazoa; phylum Chordata; order Testudines; family Trionychidae; genus Pelodiscus; species Pelodiscus sinensis. Next base: position 39,096,479 of record NC_143053.1, on the reverse strand, counting down.
TATACAAAATATTAACTACTACTGAATACAAAGGTTCAAAGGCCAGTATCAAAGGTTGTGTTATTCTCTCACCAGGTTCCTCCTCCTGTTCGCCCTCCCCACTCCAAAAACACATTGCTTCCTTTGCATATGACTACACAGAGAACACTTGTGCTTCCAGTTTGTGGAACAGTCCATTGCCTCACCTGTCCCAGTTTTCTAAATTCTGCACTGGCTGAATATGGTAAGGAGAGGAGAGTCTATGCCATTTGTGCTGGCATGGCTGGGTTCCATATGCCTCCATTCTTCCTCCAGAAATCCTTCCGGTAGTCTTTATACCTGCAGAATGCTTTATTTTCTGATGCCCTGCATGTTCCTCATTAGGGATGTGAAAGTGTAACCCTATACACGGTCAACTGTTGAGCATGGGCTTATCAGTTAACCTTTACAGTTACACACAGGCTCCTGGTACGTGTGGGGAGACAGATTAAAAGCTGGCTCCCCACACACACTGACTCCCAAGGAACTGCCTGCTCCTCCCTCCATCTCTTCGCACTCACACCCGCTTCTGTATCAGAGGCAGCAGTGTGGGATATGGGGGCAGGCGGAAGCCAGTGCACACAAGGAGCTGCCCATATGTAACAATGTAACCGCTGAAATTTTCAGCGGCTACAACTTCCCTATTCCTCATGCCTTCACATCATATGGCAACCATAATGTTGACAACCTATTTGCATTTACACTGCTGCTCTATGGTCTTGTCATTAGGAAATATTTGCAGAGGCTCAGAAAGAATTCAACCCAGCTTGATTACAGCAGCAGCAGAATTGTATTGTTACTTAATAAGTTAACTTAAAACAACAAAGAAATCCTAAAACCTGCCTCAGTCATCACTTAAATAATACCTCATGCTAGAAGTGGAAGGTATGGATTCCTAGCTGATTAGGAAGATAGCAACTAGACCGCAAACACTGACTACAACAAGTGGAAACTTAAGAAATGGCTGCTGAGAGGCAGCAACATGCAGCTGCAACACATGCATCCTTCCCCAGCACTATTAGTTATGCGGAATTCTGATACAAAAGATTTATATAGCAATTTGAAGTGTATATTGGAGCCAAAGGAACTAGTATAATAAAAGAGGAGCAAAAGAATGCCTCTATTTGATAGTGGTTGGTTTTGTAGTACTGGATATATATACAATGTATTCCATATGGAGGATGTGGAGGGGGAAAAAAAAAAAAAATGATGCATGGAGAATCATTGGGACCTTATGGAAAATACGTCACCTATGACATTTTCCTGGATAAAAACCAAAAGAAAAAAAAAGGCAGAGACAGGCGCTTGTTAAGTCTTTCACATTAAAGAGCCAATGTTATGAACATAGAACATTAACCAACCCTCTTATTAAAAGCCAAGCAATCTTGGAATGTAACAACTCAAAAAAGACACATTAAAAGCTATTAAAGAGGCATGGATCCAACACTTGAAAAGGCCATTTTCATATATGCCAAGTGGCAGAATAAAAGCTGAAGTGCAGAAAAAGAAGGCTCTAGAGGGACAGGACATATGACTAAAAAACAGAGTTAAACAGCCTTCCAAGTGAAATAGTGGGTGCAAAAAAAAAAAAAAAACGAATTTATTTCAAGACTGAGCTTGTGATGAGGCTGCTATTAACTAATTACTCGAATAGTCAGATATGGAGAGGGCACCAAATTACTACTAGGTATCTGGCCAATGGGTCTAACTGACCACCATATCTGTGGCCAGGGAGGCATGAGCCCTCAGATCAGACTGGCAGGGATCTTGGGGAATTTCCACCTTCTTTTGCAGTGTATGGCATGGGTCACTTCCTCATTTGAAGTGAAGTAAATGATGGATTCTAATTTGCAGTCTTTAAATCCAGTTTTGAGGACTTCAGCCAGAGATTAGACCTGTTAGAGCCGCGTTTCTAAAACTGTGGGTCCCGACCCCCTGAGGGGTCACAAGCAACTTAGAGGGGGTCACAGTATCACAAAAAGTTTGAGAACCCCTGTGTTAGAGAAATGCGTGAGGTTCTGTGGCCTGTGATGTGCAGGAAGTCACATTAGATGATCATGATGGTCCTTTCTGGACATAAAGTTTGTGTCTAAGCAAGCAAGAAGTTCAAAGAACAAAAGGGCAAAAAGGAAAAGTCATATGTCAAACACATTATGTCAGTGATGTAGCAACTGACACAAGAACAAGAAGAGTCCCACATTGGGGAGGGATGGTGTATAAACTGTAATAATGCCCAAGCAGTTTGCAAAGGTGAGTGTACACAAGACTCAGGGAACTGTCTGAGTTGAAGGCAAAGTAAAAGATCCCCCAAGTGAAGGAAAGAAGCTGTTCATGAATACAAAAGAAGAAAAAACACCTGCAAACACAAAGAATAACTAACCCAAATTTGTATAAATGTCTTACAAACCAAGAACATCACCACACATGAATCACTACTTCCTCTGAACCTTTCTTTCCATTTCTTAAAGATTAAGAAGTCAAAAGTAAAACTGAAATCCTGTAGTAAGGAGCATGTTCTGTTTCTGAACAAGTGTGAATTGTCACTGATCCATTAAAACAAAATAAGAATGTGTTTTAGAGTATCAACAAAAGCAATCAATCCTTGGGTTCCATGAGTGAGGTGCCTGGCCTTATAAAGAAGGTATATATCAGAGTCAGAAAAAACATGGAAACCAACTTAAACCAGATGTGAATGGGCTAACTTCATCCTACAATCATGTATCCACAGAATAGAAGATTCTCTCACACGGTTATACTTGCCTGTTGTTGTCTCACAAGCTTTAAGAGGAGAGACAGTTATACATATTACACTCATAAAAATTAGAGAAAGAGCTGCCAAACATAAGAACAGATGGCATCCTCCACACAACAGAAGTAGAGTTAATAGACTGGATCATTAGTATTAGATTCATTAGTATTAAGAGAAAGAAAAGAGGAGACAGGCTCAAACTTTACACTGACCAATCCTCCCAAATCTCTGAATAATAAAAGAACATTTCCTCTTGCCTATGAGAAATGAAATGGTTGGTTAAAAATGCAGAAGCCAATTCTTCAAATCCAATGCTTTTCTAGGGTTTTGTCACACTCTCCTAGAGAAAGAGAGGACCAAAATTTGCACTTTTAGTGTACTCAGGGTTGCCAGAAGGTTGAAACAAAAATACCGAACACTTCCCTCCCCCTCCCCCTCCCCCTGCAAAAAAAAAAACCACCACCGGGAAAAAATTCTGTTGAAGTTAAAAAAAAGGGGGGGTGGGATGGACCAAAGTTGTTGAGCAAAAAAAAAATTTTAAATAAAATAAAACAGCATGTGCCCTTTAAGAGTGAGTACAGGGACAGGAACAGGGGAACGGTTTAGCACTAAGACCCATAGGAAGCATTGCTTCCCCTTGGTCTGCAGCCACTTTGTGCAGGCAGCCTTGAGGAACCAGATAAGCTTGGGAGCTGAGGTTGGGGGGCTGGGGGAGTTGGGAGCCAGGGGGGACTCGGGAGGAGGGGGGGAGGCCAGGCACTGAGTGTTTGTAGGGTTGCCAGGTGCCCAGCATTTTCGCCTCCTGGCTGGAGGGGGGGGGGGCGGGGGAGGGAGAAAGAATCAGAAAATACCGGACATTTTAGGTGTCTGGTATTCTCCAAAATTTTTTACTGGACAGGAAGCAAACATACCGGACCGTCCAGGTGAATATCAGACACCCTCATGGCAGATTTACAAACTTAAATGCTAGGTGGCCTGAAAATGTCCATGGTGCTAGGATGTTTTGGAATTCAGATCTAAATTAATGGAAGAAGGCTGGTTTTCCCCCAGGAACACTATGAACAGTAATGGTGTGAACTAAGGATGTAATCATGTAACGATTTAAACAGTTAACCAATAAGCAAAAGCTCATCGGTTACTGTAACCGTTACACACCAGCTCCTGGCCCCTCTGCCCTGGAAGCAGGGCCAGTAACCAGGAAGAGGGTGGAAGGTGGACTTAAAAGCTGGCTCCTGACACGCACTCACACTTCTGCCTCTGATACATCTGTTAACTTCCACTTCTCCCCCACCACATGAGATTTTTGTACAGTTGTGTGTTATGTGCAGAAGTGAAACACTGTGGCAAGCTCTACTGGCCTTCTCTTTGCCAGTATTTGTTTATAAGCCCTCATCAATTAGTGCAACCAAAACACAGATTTTCTGTGTAAAATGAACTGTCAGTTCTTTATGAATGAAATTAACAGTTTTTAATTAAACAATTATGTAACAAAAATGCACCTCAACTGAAACAAATACGAAAAGACAGCTTTTAATTATGAAAGAAACAACTACAAAGAACCTTTAATTAAACCAGCTGTAAAATGAAACAGAAAAATCCAGCAGTGGGCAGGGCACAAGACAGCGAGTTGTGGGGGAGAACTCCTTATCACAGGCAAATATACATCTGTGTTTTGCCTTTTCTGGTTTGTCAGACTTCTTGTTGGGACTGCTGTGTCTCAAAGATATCAAGGGCAAGAGAGGGCTCAAGGGAGATAGGGACCCAGGAACAGAGTCCTGGGTGCCCTAAGCTGGGCTCCAGAGAGGAATGGCCTCTGGGAGCAACGCTGGGAGGGTGCAGTGGGAAGCAGAAGTTTTTGCTCCCAGCAGTACACATTAAGAGTGTTAAGTAGCGATTAATTTGCTAGTCAAGTAGTCGATGGAATTTCCATCAACTATTCGACTAGTTGTTAAGGAAGGGATTACAGCTCACTTCCAGCTCAGATTGCCTCTGAGCACAATTCCCGGCTGGTACTCTGCACTCTTAAAGGGGCTGAGAGGAGCTGGCGTGCAAAGACGCTGGCTCGTTCTCTGGTCCCCTGCTGGCTCTCAGGACAACCCTCACACTGCCACTCTGCATTTTTAAAAGGGACGCTACAGCAGCGGCCAGCCCTCGACCTCCCTCATGCTGCCCCTCTGCATTTTAAAGGGACACAGCAGCAGCAGCTGGCTTGTGCTGAGACAGACAAGCAGCCAGTCTGTCACTGCTGTGTCCCTTTAAAAATGCAGAGCAGCAGTGTGAGAGAGGTGGGGTAGCTGCGTCCCTTTTAAAAATGCAAAGTGGCAGCATGAGGGTTGTCCTGAGACCTGGTAGGGGACCACAGATTGAGACAGCATCTTTGCATGCCTGCTCTCCTCTGTCCCTTTAAGAGTGCGGGGCGAGGGAGGGGTGAGAAGAGTGATCGAGTAGTCTATAGTGCTATCCCATATGCTACAACCTATCGGGTAGTCGACTACTCATTCCCATCCCTAGTCCACATTGATCAGGGACTGCAGAACACGACAAGGTGTTGTTTTGCAGTACTGTATTGCCCATTGCTTGGGACAGACCTGTCCAGTGCCAAACTAGAGAATTTGTTGAACCACGGGAGGTTCAATATTATCTAGAAGGAACTAGGCTCTTAAAAGACATTTAGGGCATGTCTACACAAGGAAATTTATTTTGGAAATAACTAAATTTGAAATAACTCCTGAAATAAATATTTTGAAATAAGCTTATTCCCAGAAGAAAGCAGGAGTACAGATTTCTAAATAACCAGCCCGTTATCTCAAAACAACAGACTTGGTAGCGTGGACCCACCACATATTCTTTCAAAATACAGGGGGTTATTTCTAAGTAGCTCCCTAATATAGACGAGGGCATAGGGATAAAGTAAAGCTAAACAACAGCATAGAACATTGAGAGCCAGGACTGATGTCTGTAAACAAACTTTATGGGACCATGGGAAACTTGGCCACACTCATAAGTGGACATCCAGCTAACTGAAATCATGCCAGAACAAAGATGTTGCTGAATCACAGAATTCTGAACTAGAGAGGTTGAACCTGTAGTAACATTTGCTGCAAAGGGGCATTTTGGCTTTGAATTGCCTCCAAGAGTTGCCTCTGCATTCACTTTTCTCTTTCTGTACCATCTCTTGCCACTGCAATACTGTCCTGAAAACTGTAATGCTGTCCTTTGCCATGGCAAAGCCTCCCTAGAAAGTTTATCAGACTATCAGTTCTCAGATATAGACTCTGCCACTACACATTTTTCAAGGTTTTGAGGGAATGTAACAATGTTTGTGGACATTTCATCATGACTTTTCTTGTTTTCTCCCTCTCAGATTTGCCAGTCACTAAACCACCTAGACGGTGAGGCCAGTGCATGTGCTTTAGCTGTAACTCTTTAAAGAGTACAAAGAATTATTGTTTGTATTCTAGGGAAAGTGGCTAGATTTTTTAAGCCTCCCAAGACTCTTCGCAGTCTTGTGGAAGCCTTAGAGATGGTAAGTGGCATATGCACTGGTAGTTTTGACCTGTGCAATATATGGCTATGCCACTGTGCCTCGGAAGCTAAGAAGAGGGGAGGGTAGAATGGGATTGGGAATTATTTTCCTGGTCCAGCTTTTAAGTCTTGAATTAACAGGCTGAATCTAGGCTAAAGCAGAATCTCTCTCCTCTATCTCCCATTTCTTGAATCTACTGTAAATAACTTCTATATACATACTTCAGAAATTTGTGCATCCATGATTCTGTTTGTTCAAGAACTCCTCCTAAACAGCTCCAGAGGGGTAGTCGAGTTTGTTGTTTTTCCAGTTACAGACTAATAGTCTAGCAGCACCTTAAAGATGAACAAAACAGATACATGTTTTGTTTGTCTTTAAGGTGCTGCTAGACTATTAATTGTTTTTTAAGCTCCTCCTAAACACTAAAAACTAGGACCACCAAATTTGGTATGCAGCTTCCTCTTCTCCCAACTTAAAGCAAGGTCAGGGTTTGGTTATGGGATAAGAGGGAAGGTCCTTTCATGGATTGAGAACTGGTTAAAAGACAGGAAACAAAGGGTAGAATAAATGGTAAATTTTCAGAATGGAGAGGGGTAACTAGTGGTGTCCCCCAGGGGTCAGTCCTGGGACCAGTCTTGTTCAACTTATTCATAAATGATCTGGAGAAAGGGGTAAGCAGTGAGGTAGTAAAGTTTGCAGATGATACCAAACTGTTTAGGCTAGTCAAGACAAAGCAGACTGTGAAGAACTTCAAAAAGATCTCACCAAACTGAGTGATTGGGCAACAAAATGGCAAATGAAGTTTAATGTGGATAAGTGTAAAGTAATGCACGTTGGAAAAAAATAACCTCAACTATACGATGGGGGCTAATTTGGCTACGACAAATCAGGAAAGAGATCTTGGAGTTATCGTGGATAGTTCTCTGAAAACTTCCACACAGCGTGCAGTGGCAGTCAAAAAGGCAAATAGGATGTTAGGAATTATTAAGAAAGGGATAGAAAATAAGACTCAGAATATCTTACTGCCCCTGTATAAAACTATGGTACACCTACATCTTGAATACTGTGTACAGATGTGGTCTCCTCACTTCAAAAAAGATATTTTGGCCATAGAAAGGGTTCAGAAAAGGGCAACTAAAATGATTGGGGGTTTAGAACGGGTCCCATATGAAGAGAGGTTAAAGCGACTGGGACTTTTCAGTTTAGAAAAGAGGAGACTGAGGGGGGATATGATAGAGGTATATAAAATCAATAGTGGTGTGGAGAAGGTGGATAAAGAAAAGTTATTTATTAGTTCCCATAATAGAAGAACTAGAGGACACCAATTGAAGTTAATGGGTAGCAGGTTTAAAACTAATAAAAGAAAGTTCTTCTTCACACAACGCATAGTCAGCCTGTGGAACTCCTTGCCAGACGAGGCTGTGAAGGCTAGGACTATAGCAGAGTTTAAAGAGAAGCTAGATAATTTCATGGAAGTTAGGTCCATAAAAGGCTATTAGCCAGGAGATAGAAATGGTGTCCCTGGCCTCTGTTTGTCAGAGGCTGGAGAAGGATGGCAGGAGACAAATCGCTTGATCATTGTCTTCAGTCCACTCCCTCTGGAGCACCTGGTGCTGGCCACTGTCGGCAGACAGGCTACTGGGCTTGATGGACCTTTGGTCTGACCCAGTACAGCCATTCTTATGTTGTGCCAAAAAAAATGGGAAAGGCTGAAAATGTGACTTTTTTTCCATAAGATGGAAAGGGAGGGCCAGAGAGTAGAGGGATGTGATCCTGAGAGTGGCCATGGGAGCAACGAGCCTGCAAGGGAAAAGCTACACTGCGGAGAGATCAGTGGGGTAGCTGCACCACTAACTAAGTGGCCAGAAGGGCTAGGGCTCCACCATCTTTCCTGGCACCAGGCCAAGTAATTAGCACCCCCGTCCCAAACCCCTCACTCTGAGTCCTTGGCCACAGTGCGGGGGGAGGGGGGGGAAGAGTGAGGGAAAGCCCCCTGCCTTAAGCCCCTCCCCCTGCAATGCTCACACTCTTACCCCCACAAGCTCCCACCCTCCTGCCTTGCCTCCCCCACTTCCTCAAGACCCTCTCCTGACTCCTACACCCCCCACACCTACAGCCCCCTTCCCTGAAGGACCCAGGCAATACTAGTTTAGTCTTCTAGTAGGATATAAAATAGCCTTGTTGAAAAAAAGACGAAGGCTACGGCTGCACTGCAGGTTTCTTGCGCAAGAACACATGCACTACTCAAAGCACATCACAAAAGTGATGTGCTTTTGTGCAAGAGCATCCACACTGCATAGACACTCTTGCACAAGAAAACTCTGATTTTTCACAGAATGGCCATCAGAGCACCTGTGCTTTTTCCCATAGGGGTTTCTTGTGTCCTCTGGAGTGTCCACACTTGCCTTTTTGCGCAATAGCTGTAGCGCAAAAGGAAGTCATGCCTCGTAGAAGGAGGTTTACCTACACCGGCAAAAGCCCTCTGTTCTGCCGTTTTACTTCAACAAAAGCACATTTGAGGTGTGGACACTCCGCAGGTTTTCACACAAAAACCGCCATTTTTGCACAAAAACCCTGCAGTGTAGACGTAGCCGAAGGGTAGACAAGCTAAATTCACTGTAATATTATTCACCAAAATGGTCCACCCAAAAGTGTTGTAAGAGTGCAAGAAAGTACTGAGCTCTACTGGTGGGGAAGGCAGCATAGCTAGTCTTCACAATCTTCCAACAAAAGTTAGGAAACATTTCTCAGCTGCAGAGTTTGTTTATCTCTGCTGTACGTGTTGAAAAAGAAGATAATGATATATTGGGTTTTGCAATGATTACCTGAAGGCTTCACTTTTACCAATCTAAGGCCATGTCTACACTACAAGATAAGGTCAAACCAATTAAGGTCAATGTTTGGTCACCCAATTTTGCAGTTTGGAATCAGTTTAGAGAGCGGAATCTACAGTGTGGGCTGTTGTGATCCAAGTAGCCAAGGCAGTCAAAAACATTCTGCTACTGAGGGTAGTGACACTGGGAAACACGATACCATAGTGCCGTGGTCACCAACAGGTCGATTGCGATCTACTGGTCGCTCACGAGGCATCCTGTCTGCCCTGCCCTCATTTCCCTCCCACGCCCAAGAAGCCCCACTACCTATCTCAAGTGAAAATGGAGGTAGTGTCAGCTTCCAGGGGATGGACAGAAGTCCTGCAGCTTAGCGCCACTTCCGGCGATTCCGGAAGTAGCGCTAGCTGCTCTGCCGGGTGTACTGCAGGAGGGAACATCGGCTTCCTGCACTGCACAGGAGGGGTGAGTCAGCCCCGCAGGAGGCGCGCAGGGGGGTTGGCCCCAGGGCAGGAATGCGCACGTGGCTTCCCCGTGCGGGGGGGGGGGGGGGGAGGAGCGTGTGGTTAGCACCGGGACAAGTGCACGCAGGGCTTCTCTACACAGGGTGGGGGGATTGGCCCCGGGACAGGCACGTGCACAGGATTTCCCTGCACGGGGGGGGGGGGGGTCGGCCCCCTGGGCAGGCACATGCACGCGGGGCTTCCCTGCACGGGGGGGGGGGGGGGGGGGTTGCGCCGGGACAAGCGCACGCGGGGCTTCCCTGCACGGGAGGGGTTGGCCCCGGGGGAAGACACGCGCGCAGGGTTTCCCTGCGCAGGTGGGGGGCTTGGCCCCTGGGGCAGGCACGCGTGCGCGGGGCTTCCCTACGCGTGATTTTAATTTTATATATCGCATAATTTAAAAATAAACTGTTTATCAGAGTGTGTAAGTAAGGGCCGGGGATAGCAAGTGATTGGCAGGAGGAGAATAGAGAGGGCGGGGCTTCAAGGAAGGGGCGGGGCATCAAGGAAGGGGCAGAGGGGTAGATCTTCGCCTATTCTGAGATTTAAAAAGTGATCTTGGGTGTAAAAAGGTTGGAGACCACTGGTGTAGTGGATGTCTTTGCCGCAATGAGGTTCCCTAACTACAGTGGTGCAACAGGCCTAATGCATAGGCAAATCCATCCTGGTCCCCAACCACCTTGCCAAGGAGTACATAAACGGTAAGAGTACTTATTGATGGTGTTCCAGGCACTAGTAGACCACAAGAACCATTTCACCAACATCAATGTGGGATGGTTGGGAAACGTACACAGTGTGTGCATCTTTAGGAACTCCTGCTTCTTCAGAAAGATGCATGTTAGAACCATGGGCAGTAAGTGCAGCTAGGGCTGGGGGAGGCTGAGGCACCCACAGAGAGGGGGCCATGAAACCCAAGGCTCATTGACCCTGGAACACCAGGGAGGGAAGAGGCCACACAGTTTCACCCTCACCAGCTCCGGAGCAGAGAGGGTGGATGCTGGGGACAGCAACACTCCACCCCCAGAATGCCAACAGCAGGCTTTTGGGGGCAGAGTGTGGGTGAGGCCATGCCTGGAAGTTTGGGAAGGCAAAGCCTTCCCCTGCCTAGGCTACCAGCCGCCCATGGCTGGAACCATTTCCCCCCTCTCCCCCAAAAAGTTACCATTGGAGACATGGAAATAATTTTGATTCTTGGCGACTCAGCCTACCCCTTGGCTCCTCTAGCTCACAAAAGCAGTATATAGGCAACCTGGACACCAGCAACATGGAGTTCAGCAACAGGATAAGCAGATGCAGAATGATTGTGGAATGTGCCTTTGGACATTTCAAGGGGAGGTTTAGGAATCTTCTGATTTGGCTGAACCTCAGTGAACAGAACATTCCCCTTTGTGGTGTCAGTCTGTTGTGTGCTTCATAATCTGTGCGAGAGCAAAGGGAAAACTTATGGCCAGGATGGGAAGCTCAGGCAGAGTGCCTAGCCAGAGACATTAAGCAGCCCAACACCAGCACAATCAGGAGAGCACAACAAGGAGCAGTGCAAATCACAGAGGTCTTGAAGCAGTTTCATGCAAGGCCCCTTTTGAGGCTCTTCCACATCACTCTCCGTAAGTTGCCCCTGTATTCGCTGTGTTTGCCTTTAATCCTCACCCCACTCCTGCAGTTGAACCAATAAAGAGACCTTTGCTCAAAGAACAGGAGATTTTATTTGGGGCAAACAGCAGGGAAGGGGGGGGCACTTAGGAGACTGAGTAGGACTGCCTTCTACCTCCTAAGGGCCTGGAGGGTTTAGCTCCCCCTGAGGGAGGAAGCAACAGGGCTGGAAGAAGAGGATCAGGGGTGTTATGAGCATGACTCCACTACACACACTCCATCACAGCATTCAGGGAGGTGAACATGGTCTTGAGCTGTCTCGCCTGCTTCTCCCTGCCAGCTCTTCTTTCCTGGTTGCTCTGCAATCCAGTCCAGGTACTCTGCACACATCTCTGCCATGAAAGAGTGCATGCAGTCCATCTGCTCAAAGAACATGTCCTCCCTCATGTATTTTCACCTATGGATCTGAGACAAATGGGCAGATGCTGTAGGAGGGGAAGGACACACCAAGCTGGCTGCTGGCACAGCTGCAGAGAAAAGTTACAAGGGCAGACTTGCTGGTGGCTTGGCATGGGAAGGTGTCCTACCACAAAGGACGGCATAAGGCCAGTCTCCCCAAAAATCTTGTGAGACGGATCAAAGAGTTTCTATCTGAGAGCTTCATGGAACTGTGCAGACAGGACTCCTACTCCATCTGCAGACACATTAACAAGTTGTTCTAGGCCCTCCCGCTGTGTAGACAAAGCACACCTCACATGATACCTCACTGCCTTAACCCAGTTGTAGTTAGAAAAATATTGTGAACTCACTGCAAGTACCCTCCCCAGGGTCAGTGCTGGACTAGGAGGAGGGGACCAGCTCCAGCATCATGAACAGCTCCTGGTTCTCAGGGAGTCGCTGGCTGGCAAGTCGTCTCCTCCTCCTCTGCAACCATGCTATCCTCCAGGCTGACACCATGTGTATCTTGGCCAGACTAGCTGGCTAGACCCCTCCCCCCATCAAAAAAAAAAGTGACCAGCTGCTCGTAGTTACAGCACCTGTGAAGTGCTACACCAGACCATCTGCACACCTCCTTCACCTTGTGGTAAGACTGCCTCTGGTCCTTAATTTTCATTCTACACCGCTGGGTGTCCCAGGAATAGGCTTTAGCCAGCAGGCAGCATGCAATCTTAGTATAGGTGTCAGCATTCCTCTTGCTGGTTCAGAGCTCGGAGAGGAAGGCTTCATCACCCTGAACCTTGAAGTCCAGGATCTCCTAGACTCTCCATGCAGGCACTCTTCCATGCTCCTGCGAACTGGAGCCCATTGGAGCTGAAGTACTCAAAGTCGTTGCAGTCTTGGTAGGATTGTTCAAAGTCATTTCCACGTGTGCTGCAGTGTGCTGCTCACCCAGAATGTGCTTGCAATGCTGGCCACAAGGGAAAGGCCAATCTACATTTCACATGGCTTTTTGTGCTTATCCGGGAGAGAAGAAGCAGCACAAGTTCTGACCACAGTGGTCAAGACAGGGGATTGCAGAAGGCTTCCAAGAGGCCAATAGCCTCGACTTTCCAGTATCACTGTGTCTCAGCTACCATAAATTCAAACATGTAAGGTCCGGAATTACATTACTCCTCGTGAAAACCAGGAGTACTTAAATCGATAATATGGACGCATCACTTAGAAGATTGACCAAATGCGGCTCAAGTCAATGTAAAGTCCCACTGTAGGCCAAGCCTCAGGGGAGGAGGCAAGAAAGAGGCCTGGCAGGGGTTTGAGGTAAGGGGTGGAGTGGAGGCGGAGCCTGAAGCAGAGGGGAGGGTCAAGCAGCCCACTGCAAAATGAAAAGTGACATGCATTTAAAGCAAGGGCATGGGCAGTTGGTGAAGCTTCCACTTTGGGAGGCTGTAGCTCCCCAGTCCAGGCCTCGCCCCCTTTCCACGGTGTCTCGCGCACACCCTTTATTCTTGCTCACTGTGTTGTTTTCCCCTTCCAGCCAAATCCCTGAACCCAAGCAAATTACTTGGGGGGTGGGGAGGGGAGAACCACCACAAACACACTTTTCTGCAATTTCTCTCAACAAAATGGAGCATATTTGTACTACGTGCTAGACATGCAGAAGGTACCTAATTAACAATGCTAAAATTGGGCAAATTGCTCTGAGCTTCTCACAATAGGAGGAGGCGTTATCCCATGGGCTACTTTCACATTATACCTTTTGCCAGAAGAGGCAATGCTAATGAAGCGCTGATTATCATTGTCTCGTGCTTCATTTGCATAATCTCTTCCAATCCATTTATCTGGAGGGGCATAAGGACCCTGCACAAAAAGGGAGTTTTGCTCAAAAAGAAAACATCCAAACTGCATGTTTTTGCGCAAAAACGTCTTGTGCAAAAACAGATCGGAAGAGATAATGCAAATGAAGCATGAGAAAATGCTAATCAGCACTTCATTTGCATTGCCTCTTCTAGCAAAACCCGTAGTGTAGACATAGCCATGAAGTCTCAAATTAAAATTCTCCTGTAATCCAGGAGCAGTGGCTACTACATGAATACCACAAAAAGATTTTGAAATTGTAAAAAACACTTTTCAAGACTGCACTTCTCAGCACTTTCCATCTGACATCAAAACACGTAACTAAAACCAATAAATTTATACAAACTCCTATGAAGCAGGCAAGTATTATTATTATTCCTTTTTTCAAATGGAGAAACTGAGCCACAGGATAATTAAGTTCCTTATCCACTCTTTAAGTGGAAAAGCTCCCCTTGAGACCAAGCCTTACATGATGGATCCAATGTCATACTGGAAGTCTGTGACAGGAAGGACGTTGAGAAAACCCCTCTTCTTCTCATTTCTAGCAGAAAGGAGCACAGGCCACTGGCTACATTGAGGTGGCAAGATCACCCTGAAACTCCAGCTTCCCCCAATACAGGAACTCCGCAGTGAGGCTGCACCTGACCCTAACACTGTTTAAGGGCTGGCCCTGCCCCTCTGTGCCAGACATACTAGATGTGACTGGGCAGGTTCAGCCCAGCATGATGAAACTGTGGAGGGAATAATTGTGGTAGGGTTGCCAGGTGTCCTGTTTTGAACCGGACAGTCCAGTAATTGAGCTTTCTGTTCGGGAAACAAATTGAGGAAAATATACATGAGAAAATATAAATGTCTGGTATTTTCTAAATAAGATGTAATGTAGATTGTGATGTAATGTCAAGTGTGTCCAGTATTTTTGTTGAAACCACCTGGAAACCCTAATTGTGGGGGATCCTCATGTGGGGCAGTCTGGGTGGCTCAGTGGGAGATCTGGATGCATGGGGGCTTCTTAGGGGGTTCTGGTGTAGGGACAATGGGACTCTGGATGAGCCTAGTGGAGGAGTCGAGGGGAGGTGGGGTTTGGTGTGGGGTCCAGGTGCTGAAGAAATAGGACTTAATTGGATGGGGGTCTAGGTGCAACTTCCTGGGGCTCAGTGGGCTGGGGGAGCTTGTTGGAGGAGTCCAGATTTAGGGGAGCAGGGCTTGTCAGGGTGAAGGTTATATGGGCCTGCTTAACCAGGGAGCCCCAGCTCCTGCTGAGGAGATGCTGCATGCCAGATTGCAGTTCTCTCCCTTCCCTCCCCCCTGCTGATTCCTCATCCCCTTTTCTTCTTCACCTCCCATTCCCTCTTCCCCCACTTCCTCAGCCCCTTCCCCTCCCATCCAACTTCACTTCAGGGCACAAAACAAGAAGCCTGTAGAGAGAGGACAAAGGGAAGGGATCCAGCAGCTATCTCTGCAGGGCTCACTGGGCTAGGCAACACCCCCACTCCACGCACTACCAAGGGGGAGAGGGACTTTGGGGAGAAGGAAAGGGGAGAAGAGCTACTGAGCCTGCTGCTGGGAAAGTGAAACCAAACCCATCCCCACTCCACACACAGAGCAGGGAGAGTGCAAAGGAGGAAAAGGGGAGGCAGCAAGAAGGGCCAAGGCACAGGCAAGGGGGGGTTGGATGGGGTAAGGGGCCAAGCAGGGAGGGGAACGAGCAGGAGAACAAACCAACAGAGCAGGGCTAGCAATCCTCCTGGAGCCTGTGAGATGAAGGGAACTGCAGGCTGCCAAACAGCAGGGAGAGCCTTGTGACCACAGCTTCACAGGTGACTGACTGGGCAGGGCTGATTAATCACCTGAGCAGCTTTGCTACCAAGCAGCTCAGAGGGAACTCTGCTTGTAACAGTAATTCAAGCCTTGTGTCTGTGCCATGCAGGTTCAGGGACAGGCTACTGAGGAGGCTCCCTATGACTCTGCCTTCCCAACCACTCTGGAACCTGCCTGAACCATACTAAACATTCCACAGAAACCCCATATGGCTGCTGGAGGCAGAGAGGGGAGGAACAGAGCCAAGGCCAGTGCCAGCACAGCCCCAGCTTTGGGTAGGCTGTGCCTGGTTTTGCCTTACAGACCAGATGCTCCTGAGCAAGAGCACACACAAGGTGCATGCTGATTGCAAAGAAGATCGAGAGCCATGCACTTCCTTCAGGTATGTTACTTTTGCCAGCAATTTAATTTGCCCTATATAAATGGATAACTTTGTGTTAAAAAGGCATGATATAGAAGGAGAATCAAGTGCAATGTATTTTAATCTTATTCTTGGGGTCATAGTGCACATGCCCAATTTCAATCCTGTGGCCCAATGAGATAAAGGAGGGTCACTCTTGCAGTCTACTCATTTGCCTTGGTTGCCCATCACTGGTTCAGGCTAAGCATTAAATATTTTATGATGATGCAGCCAGGAAAGCTTCAGAAGGTGGTTTTCTTGATCAGAGGATCAGTTGGATGTCAAACTGTATTGCCTTTGCAGATTAGAAGTTTGAAAATGCTACTGGTTTAATGTCTACAGCTAGCAAACAGGTGTCAGACCTCCTGCTTCTCCCCAGGTTTCACCAATTCTTTCAATTTTAAGTCTTGGTATCTTCTGTATAACTTCAGTTCCTGAAGTTGAGAGCCTTACCTTCAAGTGAGTGCAAACAAAAAACACGTGTCTTGCTCTCTTCTACAGTGAAAAGCCTAAAAAAATGTGGGTTGGTGTATCCCAAAGGTTCTAAAACCAATAGATTTAAAAAAAAGCCTACTTAAAACTCTTATCATTAAGTCAATTTTGAATGCTTGGGGATGGTAGTACCACTTCCTTCTGCCCACACTTGTAACTCTGGGAAAGTCATGGTAAAGCTTTCAGAAGTCTACACTAATTTTGAGTGCCTCTGTTTAGGTGCCAAACTGGAGACAACTAAAGCTTGAGCTTTACAGACACTGGGCATCCTGGAATGCCCACTGAATTCATGCCTTAGATATCTCAAACTGAAGACTACTGATTGAGATGCAAAGTTAATGACCATTACTGTTCTTAGTCACTATGCTTGTTTATCCATTTATAAGTGTCTATCCCTGACTTACTATACAGAAATGTGAACTAGGAAGTTTAGAGTCTGAACCTACAAATAGGATTGCCAGGCATCCGGGTTTTTTTTACTGGAATGCCTGGTCAAAGAGGGACCCTGGAAGCTCCAGCTGGCACTGCAAGCTTGACAATTGAAAGTCCAGTCAGAAATGCAGCAGAGACTCCGGGATAAGCCAGGTTCACTCCTGCCTTTGGCTCCATGTGGCTCCTGGAGTAGCCACCAGATCCTTGCACCCTTAGGCTCAGGGGCAGCTAAAAAGGATCCACGCACTACCCTCAATCTCATAGGTACTGCCCCACAGCTCCCATTGGCTAGGAATTACGACCAAAGTGGACTGCAGGGTCAGCACCTGCAAGCATAAAAGGGCAGCATATGGAACCTGCCTAGCCACCCACCGCATGCCTAGGGATTGCAGGGACCTGGTGGCTGCTTCCTTGGGAGCTGTGGTAAACACCTCCATGACCCCAAACCCTGAACTCCATGCCCCAGCATGAATTCCCCTCCCATACCCAAACTCTGTCCCAGGGCCCATCCCACACACAATCCCTTACCCCAGCCCTGGGCCCCCTTCAGCACTCCAAACCCCTAATCCCTGGCCTCACCCCAGAGCCCACACCCCCAGCTGGAGCCTGCACCCCCTCCTGCACCGCTACAATAAATGATGGTGGGAGAGGGAGCAGGGATGGAGCAAGTGAGGTGCAGGGCCTTGGAGAAAGGGTAGGACCTTATGGAAGCGGTGGGTCTCAATTTTCTGCAATTAGAAAGTTGGAAACCCTGCCTGCAACCAGAGTAAACAAAATTCCCACTGAAAACAGTGGAAATATAGTCTAAGATAGCAAGGTTAGGGATTTAATTAGTTTGTACTTGTAAAATGCTACAAGATTCTGGAAGGGTTGTAGAAATACAAGTGGGTTTTTTCTGTAAATACTATTTATTTTATCTAGGAAAAATGCAGTATATAAGTTCTCAATACATTAACTTTAGATTGTGCAACTGAATCAGTATTTGACAGACTTGATGAACCCACAGTGGCTGTATTTCTAGTACATGCACTAGATAGTCAATGAAGTAGTAACAGCTCCAAAACCAAAAAGTAAACAGTGAGTAAAATCCCAAACCAAAAGCCTTAAAGTTGGTGTTAGTTTGAATATATACCAGATAAAATAAAAATGCACCTGCAAAAAAAAACCCTCAATGAGTTGTCATTAATATATCTTGTTTTAAAACACATATTTAATACCACAAAAGTTGCTGAGCTGGATCAAAACAAAGTCATCTTATTCTGTAACCCTCTCTCAAAAAGTACCCTGTAACATATGCTTCAGAGGAGTGTTTCCCCAATTTCATTTGGCCACGGAACCCTTTTAAACTCGAAATAATTTTGTGGAACCCCTAATAAGTCTTCTATATGGAGCTGAAAAAGTTGACCACAAATAAGTAAGGATAATAATAAACATATGCTAAACAAGGTCATGAGATCAATACAAATGAAAATTGTTTTCAATAAAATTAATAAATGCTTAAATATTTATTATTTTTTTAAATCATAAAATGTTATTGTAATGGAATTTTCTTGCAGAACCCTTATTTTCACTTCACAGAACTCTGGGGTTCCCCAGAACACCATTTGGGAAACAATGCTTCAGAGGAAAGATACAAGAAAGCTGGCAATCAGCAGTCAGAGGATACCCCTGCTCACTAGGAAAGTTTCCTCCTAAATCCCCCACCTTATCAATTTGTCTGGGGTTTTGCGCTGAAGCATGATAGTTCACATAGCAACATTATGTATGATAAGTTAACTCTCAAAACTGTATTGCTATTATTGATATTAAGGCCTGGTCTAAGGGCAATTTTGTACAACTATATCTACATCAGTTAAAGAAAATACAATCACCTCTAACGGAAAACAAATATACTTGTAAGAGGCATAAAACTATACTCATCAATAAACTATAGCACAGGGATTCTGAAACTAGAGGTGTTATAGGGGACGGGGGAGGGGCACAAGCTGTCAGCTTCTATCTCCAATCCTTGTTTCACCTGCAGCATTTATAATAGTGTTAAATGTTTTCATTTACAAAGGGGTCACATTCATAGACTTGCTTTGTGAAAGGATTCGCCAATACAAAAGCTTGAGAACCCCTGCTATAATGGTATAAACACTTCATGCTACTATAACTGCATTCACACTAGGGTGGGGCTATACCCCATTAACTATCAGCAAAGTTAAGGCAATATAACTTTTGTTGTTAGATGAGGCCTTTAGTGTTTTCCTTAAAGCAACAGCTCTTGGGATTTGTCTACACTAGCAAGTTAGTGCATCTTAACTTTCTCACTTAGGAGTGTAAAAAAAACCACCAGCATCAGCAAGTTACAGCACTGTAAAGCACCAGTGTGAATAATGCTATAGCGCTGGGAGCTGCAGCCCAAGCACTGTTAGCTACTTGCCTCATGTAGATTGTTTACCTAGAGCAGTGTTTCTCAATGAGTGGTACAAGTACCCTTAAGGGTACTCGAGAGCAGTCTGAGGGATACATCAACACAACTGAAATTTGGAGAAAACTGATTTTGTTAAGTTTTACAGCGCTTTATTACTTTTGTACTTTTTACACCCAAAAATTTCATTGTTCACCCGGCTATGATTAAGTTGTTTAAACAAATGTGTTGCAAGGATAGAAAAAAATTGTGTGTGTCTGAAAACTGTAGGTACTGGGGGTACTTACAATTTTTTTTAAAAAAAGGGAGGCCTTTTTTTTTAAAGGGATATTTAAAAAAAAAAAAAAAAAAAAGGTTGAGAAACACTGACACAGGGTGCTCGGAGACCTCAGCAGCGCTTTAAACTTTAACATGTGTATACAAAGCTCTGGAATCAAGTTTCTCATCTTCATGGTTGTGGAGAAAGGCCTAAATACATGAACCCTAAAGGCTCAAAATTCAAAATGTATTTAAATCATTATCTGTCAGGGACCTGACAATTTATGAGCCTTTGGGGTTGTCAATTCCACAACAGTAAGGGTTTTTTGTTAAGAGTTTCTAATTTGGGATCTTCCTAATTTACTTGAATAAATCTGCTAATTATGAGATTAAGCTATTTTAACAGTGTTTTTCAAGTAAAAGCTCCATCCAAATCATTTGGATGAAGTCCATGGCTTTTATTATTGTTCTGTTACAGTCTAATAAAAATTCTGGATAATACATTAGTTGCAATTAGCTTCAGATGCTCACATTTTGTGAAAAGCTTTTCTCCAGAAGAACCATAATTAAAACGGAGAGGTGATAATAGTCATGATTTTTCAAATTCCTGTCCTCTAAAAACAATTAAGTGTCCTTAAGCTATATTTCACTCCAAGCAGCTTTTATTCAGTATTACTGATTATTGTCTATAGCCAACAGAACATTCACATATTCTCCTGGCTTCTGCTGTGTCTTAGGGCAGGTGTATCCTACTGGGAGACTGATGCTGTGACAATCAATTCCCTAGGGATTGATTTAGCAAGTCTTCACGTAGACCTTCTAAATCTACCACTGATCAGTCTCTCTGGCCGACTTCAGTACTCCATCAGAATGAGTAGCATTAGGGAAGTTTCTCCCACTGACCCTGTGGCAACTCGACCTAAGTCCTGGCAACTCCAGCTATGGTATTCACGGGGTGGCATTGCCCTGCAATGTGTAGTGTAGATCTGCAGTTAGATGTGGGCAACTTTTTTTAAAATGAAATTTTAAAAGGTAGCAGTGAAAAAACTAGGATCTTTCAAATGTAAAAGCAATATACTTTACCAATATAATCTCTAACAGCTGCACTGTGAAGCATGCCCAGAGCCCCACGGATGCTAGTAGTGGTACACCCATAGCACACGATGTCAATTTCCTCAGCATTAGTTTTAAAAATATAGATTTAAGTTCAGAGCCTAGACTATGTAGTCTGATCTCACAGAAGATTTATTGTCATCCTGACAGTTCTCTGTTGGGCTCAATAAAGGTTAGTCTTCACTTAGAAATTCCGCTATTCCAGAATAATATGGGTTGCTGATTTAACTTAATCCATTAGTTGAGATACATAGGGCCAAGACTTACAAAAGAAGCTAACTGAGCATTATTTATTTAGAAGGGATTGAGATAAAAATATGGAATCTCAATGTCATTTGTAGTCAGGTTCAGACTACAATTGCAATGTAAGATTGAAAGGAAGTTTGTTACAGTCTCTGCCATCCCAAAATTAGTTCTATAGACAGAAGAGTGATATATTAGGATTTCCCTCCTGGATTAGTTTTAATGTTGGGTGTTTTTATGCTCTCTTCTTCCACCCTCCATCCCTCGTGAATAAACTAAGTTTGTAGAAAGCAAAGAAGAATCCCTGAGCTGGGGGAAGGCTCATTGTAGGTGTCCAGTCTACATTTCCATCCACCCCCATAGGAATTGGTGCTAAATTGTGTAAGCACATGCCAGTCTTCGCATTCACCCTAGCATTGGGTAGTGACTGTTAAGCGATTTATGGGAGAGGGGGTTACGACCAATAGTGCCACCTCAGAGGGGGAGAGCTTAGCGCCAATGTTGGAGGGAGGGTTGAACTGGCGTCTGTCCCCTCCCCCCACGGAGGGGGAGCGCCAAGGCTGAAGGGGGAGGAGGGGATCACAGGCCGGGGGGCCTAATGTCTCCTCACGTCACTCTCAGTGGGGGAGAGAAGGGGCATATCCCAGCAGTCCCGGGGGAGGGCGGCGCCGGCCGTAGCCCAGTGGTGCCTGGCGAGGCCTAGCTCCTGCCCCCACCCACCAGACCACGCCGCCAGCTGCTCTCAGTGCCAGAGCGAGGACGGGGCTCGATACCTTTTCGGTGCTGCCGGCTCCATGCTGCCACTGTGGGCTGGAAGCGCGCTGAGCCCAGTCCGCCGCGGCGCGATATCGCCTGACAGGCCCCCGCCGGCCCCCCCTTAACTCCACACAACTTTCCGGCAACTCTGGGGCTGGCCCTTTAAATGCGCCTCGCCTCCCTCTCGAGTCTGAGGCGGACTCTCACACAACCTATCCCAGCGCCACCTAGTCCTAGCCTGCTGGCTGCCCCAGGCCCGCCTCCTTCCGCCTTTCATTGGTTACAGGAGGCGCAAAGGCAAGCACTGATTGGAGGTTAACCAAGTCACTCGCAGCCTCAGAAGGCGGAAGGAAAAGTCCCCCAGCCTGGACTGAAGCGGCTGTTGCTGCCCGGGCGAGAGCGAGCGGACTTGTGTCGGAGGGAGAACAATGGGGAGCGCAGAGCGTTCCCAGCATACTGCACGCCTCGCCGGGCCTGGCTGTAGAGCGCCGTATGCTGGGATGTGTAGTTTGCAGCGGTGCGCGGGCCCCGCCGGAGTGACCGCTCCGGGCAGCGGCATCTCACAGCCGGGAGCCCCTTACGCTTCCCCGGCGGCCAGTGCGTGTCCTGCTGGGAGCCGGGCGTGGCACAGCTCCGTTTTGAGGGATACATTAAAGCTCCCTTATCGCAAGGGGCCATTTTGACCGCCACAAAGAGTGGGGCTCCCGGAGGCGTCAGAGCCGACCCTGGCAGTGCTGGGCCCTACGCGGCTCCGCACCAGCGCACGCACCCCCACGGGGGCGGGGGCTGCCCACTCTCTGACCAAACGGACCTGATGCCATTTGCTGCGATGGTGTCCGGTCCCGTAGAGTTGGGAATCCTGGAGCGGGGCAGGGAGGGAGGCCTCCGGGCAGTAGATGGGCGACACGAGTGCAGGCCCGACACGACGCCCGCCGAAGAGCAGTAGAGCTGTGAAGGGGAAACAACGCCTCTCTCCAGCCGCCGGCTGCGTGGCTACCACCTGCTCCCCCGGAGCCCTTTGGCCTGCACTTGCGCCACTCACCGCTGCCTAGTGAGTGGGGGGGGGGTTGGTATCGACAGAGCCAGTGTTGACCCCGCAGGGCGTGTGGCGTGGGGATGGGGCCACCAAAACCAGATCAGCACAACCTGTGGCTGCTTAACATCCCATCCCTAGGTACGTGCAGCATAGGCCACCATAAAATTTGAGGCAGCAAACCTAAATTTAGTGGTACCCTAGGCAACTGCACATGCCTACGGATGGCCAGGAAGGGTGTGTTAGTAGTTAGTTCATTGCTTCAGAGAGGGATGTTAATCTTCAGTCTTTGGCTTCCTCCAGTAGTCCAGGTACACTACTTAATATCACAAAGGAAATATTTAAATCTCCCTATTTAAATTAAAGTGTAGGGCAGGTGAGACTTCTGCAGGCAATGCAAACCAGTGGATGTTAATATAAACAATTATTTGCTGGCAATCTCTGAGGATCAGTTTAACAGTCCCTGGTTTAGGCATACCGTCAGTAAACAAGACAGGAGAAACATTCAAACATTGCTTCTTGTCCTATCCGCAGGAGTTAAAAACAATTTGTTTCCTACCATCTTGTAACAACTTTTTATATACTTCAAAAGTTTCAGAGGGGGTAGCAATGTTAGTCTGTAACTGACAAAAAAATAACAAATAGTCTTGCAACAACTTAAAAAGTAACAAAAAATCTAGATGGTATCATGAACTTTCATGGGCACAACCCACTTCTTCAGATGCATGGAGTTAAGGGGTCCAAGTTCCAAATAAATACCAGAGAAAGAGAGGAGAGGGTACTGTGACATCCTCATTTCTTTATTGTTTTGTCATTATAGTCCTCACTTCTCTATTGTTTATCTGTATGGTCGGTCTGGCTAGGTCTAGACTACAAGTATTTGTCGGAAAAAGCTACGCAAAATGCCCTCCACATTTTGCATACCTTTTTCCGATTCTTTTGTCAGAAGAGGCTTTTCCAACATTTGACCCATCTAGAATGGGCCAAATGTCAGGAAAAAAAACCTCTTTCAGAAGCCCCCTTCTTCCTCAGGGAAGGAGGAATACAGGAGCTTGCAAAAGAGCATGTTTCCACTTCCACAAAAAAAAGCGGAAATGCACACGCGTTTTCTGGACTCAGCAGCGGTTTTTTTGGGATACTTCTGGTATCCCGAAAAAAACCATAGGCTGTGTCTACATTGGCACCCCTTTCCGGAAAAGGGATGCTAACGAGACCAGTCGGAATTGCAAATGCTGTGGGGGATTTAAATATCCCCCGCAGCATTTGCATGAACATGGCTGCCGCTTTTTTCCGGCTTGGGGTTTTGCCGGAGAAAAACGCAAGTCTAGACAGGATCTTGCGGAAAATAAGCCCTTTTCTGGAAAGTAGGAATAAGGGATCTTCCGGAAAAGGGCTTATTTTCTGCAAGATCCCGTCTAGACCGGCATTTTTCTCCGGCAAAACCCCGAGCCGGAAAAAAGCGGCAACCATGTTCATGCAAATGCCGCGGGAGATATTTAAATCCCCCACGGCATTTGCAATTCCGACTGGTCTCATTAGCATCCCTTTTCCGGAAAGGGGTGCCAATGTAGACACAGCCATAGTGTAGACATAGCCTCTAGTACTTTGATTCTGTCACAGTGTAATTAACTTTGCAGGGTGTAAACCAATTAAGATGGTGGGATATAATTGGTTAGGTCATTATGTTACAATGTCAGGAATAGTTAGTTAAATTTCAGTAAAATGATTGATTTAGGGATTGCTGAGAATATTACTTTATAAGTTGAAGGAAAACAAGAAGTAAGTTTGAAAAAGGAAATGGGATTCATGCTTGCTGGAAGTTAACACAAATAAACATCACATTGTTTTCATCTCCAGACTTCAGGTTATTGCTATTCTTTATTCATACAAGGATTATGGAAGTGGGAGGGTGAAGAGATAAGCCCTCCAACCATAACTATTTTCTGGGAACAGTTTTCCAACCAGTTATGCACTCACCTTATAGTAGCTCCATCTAGTCTGAATTTTCCAAGTTTGTTTATGAGATAGTATCAAAAGCCTTACAAAATTCAAGATATCCCACATCTATCACTTCCTCCCTTCCCTATACACAAGACTTATTACCTTGTTAAAGAAAGTAGTTTGGATGTTTTGACACAATTTGTTCTTGATAAATAACAGTCTACACAGAAGGTGATAAATCTAGGTATTTGCAAATTAATTGCTTAATTATTTGCTCCATTATCTTTCTGTGCACTGATGTTAAGCTGACTGACTGGTCTGTAATTTCCTGAGTTGTCTTTATTCACCTTTTTATAGATGGGGCAAATACAATGCCATTTTCCAATCCTCTGGAATCTTTCCCATCTATTTGAAGATAATCACTAGTCACTCAAATATCTCCCAGTCAGATCCCTGAGAATTCTAGGATATACTAATGCTGCATTAAATATGCATATTTAACAAAATGCAAGGAAATGCAGGTATCATTGCCATACACATTTATACTTACTCCTGGAGGAATTCTGTGCCAAAAAAAAATTCTGCACACAATATATTAACATTTTGCAAATTTTATTTATCAATAAATAAATATGAAGGCTCCAGCATGGTAGTGGTGAGCCCAGGACACTGGCCGAATGGAGGTGGGAGATCACCCTGCAAAATGCCGCCCTGAACCTTCACTCCACAGGTAGCTTTTCTGTGCAGTATTACTAGTCACTTGAATTCCCTCAGCTTACAGTTCCAGTTCTGTCATTGATTTTGCTAACGATGTCGCCCTCCCTTAACACCAACATGAAAACATGGAAGAAAAGGTTGCAACACTGGAAAAAACTGTCTCAATGACTGGACTGAGCATTCACAAGGGAAAGACCAAGACAGTGAGGAACAACCAGTCCAATAACACCACCATCACACTGGGAGGGGATAACCTGGAATATGTGGAGCAGTTCATCTACGTGGGGAGTATTATGGGCAGAGACAGAGGAACAGACAAGGATATCAATGCTAGGATGGGGAAAGCAACAGCTGCGTTCAAGACTCTTCATCCCATATGGAGTTCACAAATATCTGCTAAGATGAAACTGCGAATCTTCAACACAAATGTGAAAAGTGTGCTCTTGTATGGATGTGAGACCTGGCATATTAAAAAGTCTTAAATCACAAGCTACAGACATTCATAAACAGATGCCTGAGGTACATCCTTCACATCAAATGGCAAGATTTTGTCACAAATAAGGAGCTTTGGAACAGAGCAGGACAAGAACCTCTTGATATACAAATCAAGAGAAGAAAGTGGGGATAGCTAGGCCACTCTCTCAGACAACCATAATCCAGCATAGTCCATCAAGCCCTCACATGGAACCTACAAGGAAGACGCAAAAGAGGAAGACCTCAGACAACGTGGAGAAGATCTACTGAGATTGAAGGACAACAACTGGGGTACTCCTGGAGTCAGCTAGAAGTTTTGTCTCAAAACAGAGTGAAGTGGAAGAGACTTGTAGATGACCTATGCTCCACTTGGAATACAAGGGTTTAAGAAGAAGTGTCAGAGATCTATTTTGAAAATGTGTGTCTTTTTCAGAGAAATCTCAAAATCTTTCAGACAGACTTAACAGGAAAGATGTTGCATTTTCCCACATTGTATGTTGTTGCTACAGATGAAACCTAAATAAAAACAATGTAAGAGGTCCGCAGCAATCTGATCAATTAAAATGTGATTTGAGATTTTAAAATTCCAAAGAATTTGCTTTTATTTGTTTGTGATCCCTTTGTTGTCTCTGTGAATGGGCCTTGATCTTCTGAAGCAAAGAATATTCTTGATTCATTTGCTGAAGGTGTGTTTCAATTAGAAATATTAAGGCTTGAGAGCATAGAGATAAGCGGGACTTTGTGATTTCTGGACTCAAGATGATGACCAGTGTCAGAATAGCCAAAAATGTAACTATCTTTTAATAGTGTTTGGATCAATGTACCTCCACAAATCTGTGTTTTGTACTATAAACATTATAAATATCATTCAATACCAACCCTACAATCACCTGACAGATGAGCATCTTCACCAGTGCATACTCCTTGCCCTGACCTCCTATAAACCACTCTTTACAAAGTTTGCCAGATATCATCAAAGTCGCTTCTCCAATTAAAGATTGCCACAAACATAGGCAATAATTTTGTTTTATAATCTTCATTATAATATAGGAATACTAACACTTACATTGCAATCAGGGCCTTTATTTATTGGAAACTGAAGTGTGGTTGTTTTGGGGGGCTTTTTGTTTATTTTCCCATCTGCCTTTTACACAAATGGCTTGCCTCTTATCATAAAATCATAAATCAGCCTGTGGATAGATCTAGTTTAGTATCACTGCCCTAGGCTTTTTTTTTGTGCCAAATGCTTTTTCCTTTACTCACATGCCAGTACCTCCAATTTTCCCTACAGAGTTTCTAAAATTTAGCTATGTATTCTCAATGTAAATGGAAGGACAATACATTGAATTCAATGTCAAAAACAGATATAAAGAATAGTCTACAACATTATTCATTTTCGTAGTCACTTGCCTAAACAGTAGTATTTTTTACCACAGCCTATTGGAGTAATTCATCCAGTCCCAGTCATGTGATCTTGGGGACCTGACTTCAGAGTACAGTAATGAGTGAGCATGCCCACTTACAGTGCTTATAGCAAGGGAGATAGAGATATGTTTTGGACTTGAAAGGGGAAAGACACAGTATTTCTGTCCACTTCCTAACTCTACCTTTCCATTAAAGGAGATCTGGAAGCATATGGTGTTGGTGACTGATATCTAGACCACATGAAGATGAAGAAGTTAGTGGATAATATAAACTGGTAATCCCACAGTTTCTACCAATGGTAGAGCTGCACTTGCACCAGACGTTGCAATGGCATGGGATCTTAAGAAAAAGTTTTGTTTAGATCCAGCCTAAAATCTGCCAGAAGAACAACAGCTACTATTCCTTTGAAGCCGCTGATCCAATCCCCCATATTACAAATATATATATTAGCATTCATTCCTCTGTAGAATTAGCCATAACAAAAAGTTCAAGCACCAATTTCCTATTTCCTGGGGCAGAGGGGAGAGGAGGTGCTTGACCCTGCTTTGCCCCGACCCCATCCACTCCACCCCAACCCCAAGCTCCCAATCCTTCCCCACCACTTGCCGCCCCTACTCCATCCCACCACTCTCTGCCTCTCCCCTGCTTAACAGGAAGGGAGAGAGGAGAAGCTGATTGGCAAGGCTGTTGGGGCGGAAGGGGTCTGCTGATCCATGGAACTGCTGAGCACCCACTATTTTTTCCCATGGGTGCTACAGCTCTGGAGCACTCGCAAAGTTGGCACCTATCACAACAAGTACAGTTCTTTTCAAGGATGAATTAAAACAGGGCACATTGGCTTTGAGGAATAGAAGAGCATGATGGTATACCAAAGCACATGAACTAGCAAGTTACAGATTGTCTTATTTGCATACAAGTTATAATAAATTGCACAGGACAAAAATTAGAAAGCTTGAGTTATTTTTAAGTCTTATTGTTTTCTGTTTAAAAGGAGTTCACACGTAGGTGTTCATATATTTGATTGATATGCAAACACCTGATCTAACTTCATTAAAATCAATTGAAAGATGCCAATTTATTTCAAAGAGCTTTGGATAGTGAGTTAAATGCCTAAGTGATGTGCTTAAACTGGTTATTCCAAATATTACACATTTTAAACGTTCAAATTGTCAGTAAATTGTTTCTGTGTCTTAATGTTTTCTGTGTTGCAGTTGCCTAATAAACTGGGATTTTGAAAGTTAAGAAAGAGGCCTTGGATAGAATCCTGGCTTGTTTATACAGAAGATAAGGAGAACCAACTTCTGCATGTACTTTTTCTGTTGCCCAAAAGGGAACAAAAGATTCTAGCTATCATGTCTAACATGAAGTAACCTTGCAGGCTTATCTAAGAATGCTATGTATTTCCTTAACCTTGTCAGTCAGAAGATAGTTATAAATATATCAGATATTATAAGGGACACTGACAACTCAAGTTTGGCTTAAAATTTAGTTTTGTTTAAAAAAGTTTACAAGAGCCTAAGGAAATAATGTTTCCAATATTTTTTCCTGAATTACACTGAAGTTTATTTATAAACAAACATTCCTTTGCAGTGTTTTTACAGCCTAAGTATTGTGGTGTAAAGAGAAATTGACCATAAAAGAGTGGAATTGACCTTATTGATTTACTTTGTCTAAATTGTGATCAAAGAAGCAAATTTAGGGCCAGGGTCTGACACCATTTATTCCCCCTTCAACCAGTGTGAATACTCAATGAAGTGTGGCAGAGTTAGTTGGATTTCTAAAGTTTTTACTTACTACTTAAGCTACTTTAATAACCAAAGCATTAATGCCACAGGTAAGGATATGTCTGTTCATATGGGATTTTAAGTTGATCATTTAACTTCAAATCTTTAATACCATGTGCTGTTTTTCCTAATTATGTTACAGTATATTAAACAACTCTGAAACAGAATAGGATGCATACTAAGTATTGCTGTTTGCAGCTAACTGGGGAAAAGGGTCCTAATCTGCACTACAATGGTACCAATTGTGCTCTTGATATTTCACCATCGGTTAATCTTATTTTTGTCTGGAATAAAGTCACCTATTGTTAGTAATATGACCTAAGATTACTTTGAGCTCATCTATGCTAGAGACATTTACCATGCCAATTTACATGTCGCCCCCCCCCCCCCCCCACACACACACACACACACACAAGTCCTCCAGTCAGTTACCAACCACACTGGAACATTAGATAGTAAATGTACTTAACAGCACCAAGAAATTGTTATCTGTGTGGAGGTTAAGAACAATATGCAGGAGCTAAGAAATGAGTAATTCACAATGATTTTTGCCTCAGCTGTTTGTATGAACACATTCATTGGCACAAATGGTAGGCTGTCTGCTCTGACAGCTGTAATTTCTCAGAACTGAGAGCCCTATTAGCCAGTAAGATTCCTTTAGTTTGTTAGCTGAGAATTCCCTCTCTACCCCTCTGACTATATCCTGTATGTCTTTGTCCCTTCTGCAATGTTACCTTTACTTTGCCATGTGTCTTACATTGCAAACAGCAATCTGACAGCCATCACAGGGAGTTTGAAGAAGTTAGGTGGCACAACCATTGATGAAGACCTGGAGATTGGATCCAGGCATTTTTAAGGGTAGGGATGTTAGATATAGTATAACTGAATAGTCATGTAACCACATGAAATCTTATCAGTTACCAACTATTCAATAGTCACCGGGGGGTGGGGGCTAGCAGCCAGTGTGCTCCCACTCCCAGGGAGCCCCTTGCAATCCTGCATGGCTGCCTATGTATTGGAGGCAGCAGTGATGGGTGGCAGGCAGAAGCCGGTCCGTGAGCAGAATCAGTTTAAAAAACAACTCCCTGTGCTACCTCTGATACAGAGGCAGCAGCACAGGATGACAGCAGCCCCGTCTGCAGAGATCTGAGCTCCTGTCTGCGGGGATCAGAGGCAGCAGCACGGGAGTAGGGGAGCCAGGTAGATCCAGTGCTCATGGGGAAGCCAGCTCCTCACAGGTATCAGATTCTGCTCCCCTCCACACACACTTGCTGCCTCTGATAGAGGCAGTGACAGGAGGAGGGGAGTGCAGGTAGTCTATAAGATTGCCGGTTAAGCCAAGGTTTATCAGTTAATCATGTCATGGACTACACGTTGATGTCCCTATTTGAGGGCAGCACTGTCTATGTCAGGGGTGGGCAATAATTTTTGACAGGAGGCCACTCCAAGATTTTGGAAAATGGCCAAGGGCTGCACTCTTCCATGATACTAATGGGCGAATTCTGGGGTCTGGGATAGAGGTTGGGTGCAGAAGAGAGCTTGGGGTAAGGAATTGGGTTACAGGAGGGAGAATGGTATCTGAGAGGGAGTTTGAGTGAAGGAGGCAGTTGTGACTAAGGGCAGGAGACTGGGGTGCAGGGTTTTGGGATGTGACCTAGGGCAGGAGGGGATTGTGATCTGGGCAGGAGATTGGGGTGCCAGATCTGGGAGGGGGTTTGGCTGGGTGGAGGAGGAGGCAGAGGGGTTGGGTATGCGGTGGGGGGGCAGGGAAGGGAGGGGCTGGGGTGCTGGAGGCAGGCTCTGGCTCGGAGGTGCTTACCAGCAGAAACCTGAGGCAAACTGTCTGCTGCAGGATGCTTGCTGCTCCACGTGGCTCTTCTCCAGGCATAAGAGGAAGCGGGAGGTGGGAGGAGGCGGGACAGAGAAGATTTCCTATGCTGTCCCTGCTCCCAGCAAAAATTCTTAGCTCCTATTTGCCATAAACTGAGAGATTGGCCAATGGGAGCTAAGAGTTTTTTCTGCCGGGCAGAATCAGCATGAGAAGTCTTCCTCCTCCCTCCCCAGCAGTCCGGAATGGAGAATATCTGGCTTTTTAAAGAGTGAGGTGTTCTCTGTCTAAGGGTTCTG
This sequence comes from Pelodiscus sinensis, assembly GCF_052426305.1. Classification (NCBI taxonomy): domain Eukaryota; kingdom Metazoa; phylum Chordata; order Testudines; family Trionychidae; genus Pelodiscus; species Pelodiscus sinensis. The sequence continues at coordinate 39,065,541 of NC_143053.1, read as the reverse complement.
TCAAGGCAACTGCAGGCTGGATTTGGTAACTTGGTGGGCCGGATTCATCCCGTTGGCAGCCTCTTGCCCACCCCTGGTCTATGTAATTTCCCCCTGTTTTTGATAACCTTTCACAGGACAGATAGAGTGAAGCTTTTTGTTTAATTATAGGAAGTGTAGTTGTAAGGCAAGGTTGCAATAACAGGAAGGGGGGAACTAAGGGTATGTCTACACTGCCACCCTACTTCGAACTAGGGTGGCTAATGTAGGCATTCGACCTTGCAAATGAAGCCCGGAATTTAAATATCCCGGGCTTCATTGACATGTTCCCAGGCGGATACCATTTTTAAATGCCCATAGTTCGAACTACCTGCCCGCGGCTACACTCGGCACGGACTAGGTAGTTCGAATTAAAGCTCCTAATTTGAACCACCGTTAAACCCCCTTGCAGGTGTAACCCTTCTGCCGGGTAGGCCTGGCAGGAACCAGGGCTGGGTTCAATATCTTGGGGTCAATCTCACAAAGAACCGGCTCGAGCCCCCACCCAGTGATCTGGGAAATTCACGCACCCCTGGGCGCCTCTGAGAGGCAATGCTTCCCCACTCGCAAGCACTGAGTCTGAGTGTAGGAAAAGAACATTTAATGAAACAGGAAGAATTCATACGGCATTAGCTTGGGGAAAACACCACAAACAGAGTTCATAACCCAAACATGAGCCCCCACCCCGGCCAAGATTCGCCCGAAGTCCACCGACTCCCCAAAAGTCTCTGTCCCCACAAGTCTCTGTGCCACCCAGAGTCCCAAAGTTCACTCGCAGGGTTTCACCTCCCAACCTGGGTAGAAATGGGGGTGGGGAGATAGATAGGGGGCACCTTATACGAAACGCCGCTACGCTTCACCAGCTGTCTCGTCCCACACCTCTGGACGCTCCGCTGGGCACCTGTCGCCGCTTCTCGCCTGCTGCCGCTCCACGCCACGCCACTGGTCGCCGCTCCTCGCCTGCTGCCGCTCCATGCCATGCCGCTAATGGCCGCTCCTCGCCTGCCGCCGCTCCACACCACGCCGCTAATGGCTGCTCCTCGTCCACCGTCGCACCACGCCACACCGCTGATGGCTGCTCTTTGCCTGCCGCCGCGCCACGCCACACCGCTAGTCGCTGCTCATCGCCTGCTGCCACTCTACTGGCTGCAGTAGGTCTGGCTCTCAGCCAAACCAGTGATTTCAGCTTAGTGATTTCAACTCTCAGCCAAACCAGTGATTTCAGCTCTCAAATGAATCCAGCTTTCACTGGACTAGCAAACAAAAAGACTCCTCAGGGAGTCTACTTTAGGTCTGTCCTTAAAACAAAGGGGGAAAGGTGCAGGCTGGGCCAGTCTTATAGCTCACACCTGGTAGGTGTGAAGCAGGCTGACTCAAGTCCTTTAACCCTTTCCCCCAGCTCTGTCTACTCAACTCTGGAAGGGGGGAGGCTTGTTCTTCCGAGACCTCTTACCATGATGGTGGTGTCTCTCCTGCAAGCACTGGTGGCATGTTTGACAGTTCCCACATTTAGGGGTAGCATGATTAGTGACCCCCACAACAGTCCCAAATTATATACAGTTCTCCACATTCCATTCCAACACTGACCCTCCATCAGCCCTGGCTGAATGGGATTTACATAGCCACACCTTGGATTCTCTCCTGAGCAGTATTTACATGTTAACAGTTAATTACCTTGTAGAGCTAAACAACTGTAGTGGGCACACCCACCCCTCCTTTCAGCTGGCTGACAGCAAGCAGCAGGTCAGCCCCTGCTTACACAGGTTAAAATGGCACCCGCCCAGGAACATGCCAATGAAGCCCGGGATATTTAAATTCCAGGCTTCATTTGCAAGTTCGAATGCCTACATTAGCCACCCTAGTTTGAACTAGGGTGGCAGTGTAGACATACCCTAAATGACTACAGAGTTCTTTTCAATAATAGCTAAAAGGGGACTTACTGTATATCTTGAGTTATTAAAAATTGCCCTGGTTATGAAACTAGCCATTGATCAAACCCTATCCATGGTTCTAAAGTGTCTCTCTCTCATTCGTCCCACAGCTGAAATAAAGTGAGTGTTGTATTTGTGAAACAACTGACAGTTCTGCTGACTTTACAGTCCAGAGAGCGGTCAATAGTCAGGTCTCACACTGAAAAAAGTTTTCTAGATTTCTCATCTGGGACACATCAACATAGCTTAACTCATGCAGCATGCAAATTAGTTACTTTTAAACTACATGAATCAAAAAAACTTTAAAAAACTGCGCTGGTGCTATTGTTTCAAGACTTATTGTAAATTAGTGGTTTAAATTATAGATATGTCTTCATTACAGAGCTTATGTCAGCATACTCCCCTTCTGTAGACTCACAAGAAGCAGTTTTTCCTGTTTGTATAGGAAGATCACCTCCCTGAACAATATTCTTCTCTCAACATACCTGAATCTACATGTAAACAGGGTGTGAATTAGCGCTTCCATTACAGACAGATGGAATGGGAAAGAATTCCTGGGTGTCTTTATGTAAATACAGTTTGCCCCTGTTTTTCTTAGGCCTGCTAGATATTCAACTGCTACAATGGTGTTTTGCCCATTGTACCAATTTGGCAGTTGTGGGGTCGCAAATTGCGTTAACACTAAATGCAGAAATTGTGAGGCATGAGCACCAATGCTTGCAGTTATTTTGAGCATGCAAAAAAGTCAGACTATGTTTAACTCAGCTCAAAAGGAGGGACATTGTCAATGTAAAGAACCTTAGATGGACAAGGGCTTGACTGTCTGTGAAGTTAACTGGGGAGGGCAGGACTCTAAGTCAGCAGGCTGCATGACCTCCAGGAGTAAGCTGTAAGACTGGTTCAACCTGTTTCTCTGTGCCCTTCTTATCTCTTCACCCCCTCCCCCAATGATAGAACTAGAGCAGGCTCCATAATGAGTATCTTTATTATTTTAAATTCACTCCAGTGGATGCCGGAATTTCTTGTGGCTGGACTGTGCTTTGGGCTGAGAGATGAAATCACTAGGTTTGGCCCAGAGCCATATCCAACACAAGCCAGCGGAAGATGTGACAACTGGCCAGCAGAGCAGTGGCAGCACAATGATCAGCCAGTAGAATGGCAATAAAGAGGAGTAATGAGCGGCCAGCGGAGCAGTGGCAGCGAGGTAGGATGAATAGTGGCAGAGAGCAGCAAGTGTATGGCGAGTGACCACCAGAGTAAGTAAGATCCTCCTTACTTCCCCCCCCCCCCCCCACTCAAGATGGAAGGTGAACTCTGTAGATGCACCTCTCAATTCTGGGTCTGCCCTGACCAAGGGCAGCAACTGTGAGTGGAGTGCAGAGAAGGGTTTGGCATGTGAAGGGGTGTGATAGGGCCTTGCTCTGCACTGGCCCTTTAAGGGCAAAAACCCAGCCCTGAGTGAGGGCTGAGAGCGAAGCCCCAGCTGAGGCTACATCTAAACTGTGATCCTCTTGTGAAAGAGGAAATGCAAATGGACATTTGCATATGTCACACTCTCATTTGCATTTCCTCTTCCTTTCCCTTTTGCTCAAGGGCTACGTCTAGATTGGCATGATTTTCTGGAAATGCTTTTAACGGAAAAGTTTTCCGTTAAAAGCATTTTCGGAACAGAGCGTCTAGATTGGCACGGATGCTTTTCCGCAAAAGCACTTTTTGCGGAAAAGCGTCCATGCCAATCTAGACGCACTTTTCCACAAAAAAGCCCCAATCGCCATTTTTGCGATTGGGGCTTTTTTGCGGAAAACAAATCTGAGCTGTCTACACTGGCCCTTTTGCGCAAAAGCTTTGCGCAAAAGGGACTTTTGCCTGAACGGGAGCAGCATAGTATTTCCGCAAGAAGCACTGATTTCTTACAGTAGGAAGTCAGTGCTTTTGCGGAAATTCAAGCGGCCAGTGTAGACAGCTGGCAAGTTTATCCGGAAAAGCGGCTGATTTTCCGGAAAAAACTGGCCAGTCTAGACACAGCCAAGAGGTTTTAGCGCAAAAGGGAAAGGAAGAGGAAATGCAAATGAGTGTGGCTAAGCTGCCACTGAGGGGATCGTCTCCTCAGATGCATCCATGGAGAATACAACTAATATTAAGGCCATATCTACACAGTGTTTCACTGCAGGGTTTTGTGTTGCCTTAAGTCAACAGAAGACTTCTTCTGTCAGCCTAATTGGATCTACACCAGCAGTTATGACAGCATAAGTACGGCCCTCAGACAGGATTGCCAGGTGTCCAGTTTTCAACCAGAATGCCCAATCAAAAAGGTATCCTGGCAGCTTTGGTCAGCACTACTGTCTGGATTAAAGTCCAGTTGGAGACACAGCGGAGCAGCTGGCATATCCTTCCAGTCCCCCAATGAAGGGGTGATCAGGGAAGCTTCATTCACTGCCCCCCCAGCTCCCATTGCCTGGGAACCATGGCTAATGGGACCTAGTGCCTGCAGGCATGGGCAGCACACACTGTGCAAAAACCCCTCTGGCTGCACTTCTACTGCTAAGGGCTGGACCTTCTAGCCACTGCTGGGGCATCATGAAGCCCTGGCAAACAGGAAGCCTGCCCTAACCCTGCTGCATTGCCAGCTAGGAGGTTCTTGAGGTAAGTGCTGCCCTCCTGGAGCCCAACCCCAACCATCCTCCTGCACCCCAACACCCTGCTCAAGATCACAACTCCCTCTCATAGCTTGCACCTCTGTCTCAGCCTTGAGCCCCCTCCTGCATCCAAACCCCTTATCCCTGGCCCACCACAGAGCCCACACCCCCAGCCAGAACCCTCCTCCCTCTTCCCCCCCACACAGTCCAACCCCTGAGCTTCCTCCTGCATCCCAAACTCCTCATCCCCATCCAGGCACCCCACAGCCTGCAACCCCAGCCAGAGCTCTCACCCCCTCTCACATTCCAACCCTCTGCCCCAGCCCAGTGAAAGTGGGTGAGCATGGAGGAGAGTGAATGATGACAGGATAAAGGATGGATGGAGTGAGTGGGGACAGGGCATCTGAGAGGGCAGGGGTGTTCAGTTTTGTGCAATTAGAAAGTTGGCAACCCTACACTCAGAGGTGTGAATGTTTCATGCCCTGGGTGTCATAGCTTATAATCAGCCTAACATTTATGCAGAACAATTACGCTTAGACCTTGTCTGTTCTAGAACTACTGCACTAGTATAGCTATACCAGCAAACTAGGGATATGAATGGTTAACCGGTTCTGGTTAACTTGTAGGAACGGGAGCAGCTTCCCACCTGCAGTGGATAGGGAGCTGTTTCAGCCCTGCAGGACCCACTACATGCAGGGACTTCTCTGACTGGCCAATCAAAGCAGCCCCTGTCCACAGCGGGGTGCTGCTCCAACCCAGTGTAGCTAGAGCAGCCCCCCTCATGTCCCCTTTAATCAGTAATCCAATTAAATGGGATTTTACATCCCTACAACAAACCCTCCTAACGGATGCAGCTTTTACCATCACAAGAGTTTTTGCCAGTATCGCTTTTACCAACTGCCTGAGCAAAATAACCTTATCAGCTGAAGAGCTTTTTTATACCTATAACTGCAACTATACTAGGGCTTTTTTTCCCATGCAGAAATGCTGTGAAAAACAGACAACAGAAATCCCACCCCACCAGACATTGTTATACTGGCAGAAGTTTCCAAAGCAAACCTGGTCTTAATCACTTTGAAACTGCATGTCACTTATTTTGTGAGCATGTTTTTGTGTCCTGTAAATAAAATGGAATTCAATATTTTGTGTAACCATGGGAATGGGGAAGATTCTGGAGTTTTAGTCTGAGTTTGTCATTACTTTCAGTGTCTAATTTTCTCCATCTTCAGTGTTTAGTTTCTCTTATCCTGTAGTAGACAATATCAATTTTTAATCCTTTATCATGCATAATGATAATTTGCCTTATTTGAATGCCAAAAATGCTCAGTGAGAAAATGACACAGAGTGCCTTTTAGATGGGGAAAAAGGAATAAAAATCTGCGTGTTTGAATATGTCTGACCCATGCTGTATGTCAGATACCTATTTCACATTCAAGAGAGGCTTTCAAAGAAATGAGTTTCTGAAGTTAGGATGCAGGTTTGTTTTTGGGTATGTAAGTGGGCCCAATCTTCAAGCATGGCACAATTCAAAACCTCCCAGCTAGATGCCTCAAAAATGGTTTTTAGACCCTGATCCAAAGCCTATTCAAATACCACAAGCCTAACTTTTGGCATCTATTCTCTAAGTGAAAAACAAAAACCTGTCCATAAATATAGATAGTTCATATTTTTCTAGGAATTCAGCAATGTCATGGAGAAGTTACATTTACTGACTATTTCTACAACTTTGAAATAGAGATACTGGAAAATCTGATGATAGCCTGAGTATCTCTGTAGGACTGGATTACATTTTAGGGCTTAGGACTTCTGAAGATTGTACATAAGGCACGAGTAAACCTAGTCAGTTCCTATTTGTACATGCCATTGAGAATGCTAGTGATTAGTCCAATATTAATTGTTATGCATAATATTGTGTTCTGATTATTTCTTGTACATGCTGATATAGTAAAACAAAAATAAAGCTATATGTATTTGGGCTACTATTTTGCAAGATGTAGTTATAGATTATAAACTGGCTTCCTGGGAAGAGGCAACTAAGGAGTTCTGTGCTTAGGTCTGCCAAAGCTGATACGGCAATCACAAACATGTGTTGTTACACTTCTTGTGGATCATCTCCATATGGTGCAGCTGTTGTCTTAACCAAAGAAAATGCAGACCCAAGGGAAACAAATTTAATTCAGCTAGGGTGACTTCCGCTAAAAGAGTGTTTTAAGAAAAACAGGTGTCTATGGTTGTTTATTGCAGTCTTCTTGTATTGCTAGAAAATCTGTTCTAAAGCCTTGAGCCTGTTCATCGTCATGTTGTACACTGCAATTTTTAGATAGCGCCTTCAGTTGCGCTAATGGATTCTAGAAAGCTTGTTTGTGTATGTGTCATTTAGTATTAAAAAATCCAGAACAGCATTAATCTTTTCATGTAAATTCAGAAGTTGTAGTGAGCCTTGTCATGATTATTTGTGTTCTCAGCCTTATATTTTGTTGAATCTATAAATGTATATATTGGGCCAGATTCACAGGTGGCATCAGCTGAGCAATGTTGATTTACACTGATGTTTGTCTTGCCTGTTGTATTTAGTTTCCTCATTTAGGCCATGTCTACACTATGAGATGAGATTGAATATATTATGGTTAATTTCTTCACATATATTTTGCAAAGTTGAAAGTCCATGTCCTCACTGCAGAGAAGAATTCAACATCGTTTGAAGTAGCATGTCACCAGTAGAGAGACTGCTGTTGACTCTGAGAGCAATGCACTGAGGTAGCTATCCCACAGTGCCTGCACCACTTTGCATTCTGGGCAGAAGCTGTTATGCGCCTGGAGGCAAAGGAAAAATTTTCACCCTCCACCCCTGTATGGCGGGTCCCCAAACCTAGCACATGGCTAAGCCCAACCCTGGGAGGAGGGGGATGGGAGCTTGTACCACATCTTTCCCCGTCCCATCCAGTTTGGGGCTGGGCGCTGCATGCATTAACCTGCCAGCAGAGATGGAGGAGGGTCGGGCTGGGAGCAGAGGGGGGGGGAGGGAGGCTCCAGATGGTGGTGATGGGTGGAGGAGGAGCTGGCAAGCCAAGGGATGACAAAGGGAGCAGAGGGTGACTATATTGGCACATCCCTAGTGTAATGCCTAGGGGTAATTGCCCCCCCCTTGCTAGACCACTGATTCTGGGTTATGCTCCTGGTGTACGCTGTGACCAAAATTGTGCAGCAGGTTGTTAAGGGTACATGTCATCAGCATCCCATAATGCACTCATCTACTCCCTTCCCTGGATTGAGAAACAGTATTTTCACACTCTTTTTGGCTCTGGTTGCCTGTGCAGATGCCATAGTAGTGCAAGCATAGATCTACATCAAACCATTGTGATGGTGATGTCTACCTTGATGCGTTTAATGACACAGTATTTCAAGAGCATTGGCATGGCACTCCAGAAAGAGGATGAGGAGGAGGAGGAGGAATCTCCTCCATCTCAGAGTCCCACACGCACACTGTGCAGGCAAGCCCTTGTGTTGTACAAAATGAAAGTGCAGCCAGCATTCAATCCTATTAACACAGTGGAATGCTGGTTCTGGTGCTGTGAGACAAGCACAGATGGGTGGGATTGCATTGTGATGCTGATACAGGATGATCAGCAGTGGCTGCAAAACTTCCAAATGCATCAGACCACTTTCATGTAACTTTGCATAGCGTTTTCCTCTGCCCTGAAGTGCAAGAATACCAAAATGAGACCCACTCTGACCGTGGAGAAGCATGTGACAGTTGCCCTGTGGAAGCTTACAATGCTAGACAGCTACTGCTCAGTTGGGAAAACTGTAGTGGAGGCTATTATTATACAAGTAGCCAGGGCAATCAATACCATTCTGTCACAAAGGGTAGTGACTCTGGGAAATGTGGCTACCATAGTGGGTGGCTTTGCCGCAATCATAGAATCATAGAGCTGGAAGAGACCTCAGGAGGTCATCAAGTCCAGCCCCTGCCCAAGGCAGGACCAATCCCAACTAAATCAACCCAGCCAGGGCCCTGTCAAGCCGAGACTTAAAAACCTCCAGGGATGAAGATTCCACCACCTTCCTAGGTAACCCATTCTGGTGCTTCACCACCCTCCTAGTGAAATAGTTTTTCCTAATGTCCAACCTAGACCTCCCCCACTGTAACCTGAGACCATTGCTCCTTGTTCTGCCATCCATCACTACTGTAAACAGCCTTTCTCCATCCTCTTTGGAACCTCCCTTTGGGAAATTGAAGGCTGCTATCAAATCCCCCCTCACTCTTCTCTCCTGCAGACTAAACAAACCCAAATCCCTCAGTTTCTCCTCATAGGTCATGTGCTCCAGCCCCCTAATCATTTTAGTCGCCCTCTGCTGGATCCTGTCCAATGCATCCACATCCTTTCTATAGTGGGGGGCCCAGAACTGGACTTAATACTCCAGCTGTGGCCTCACCAGTGCTGAATAAAGGGGAATAATCACTTCTCTAGATCTGCTGGCAATGCTCCTCCTAATGCACCATTAGCCTTCTTGGCTACAAGGGCACACTGTTGACTCATATCCAGCTTCTTATCCACTGTAATCTTCAGGTCCTTTTCTGCTGAACTGCTACTTAGTCGTTCAGTCCCCAGCCTGTAACCATGCTTGGGATTCTTCTGTCCCAAGTGCAAGACTCTACACTTGTCCTTGTTGAACCTCATCAGATTTCTTTTGGCCCAACCCTCTAATCTGTCTAGGTCACTCTGGATCCTATCTCTGTCCTCCAACATATCTACCTCTCCCCCTAGCTTAGTGTCATCTGCAAACTTGCTGAGGGTGCAATCCATCCCCCTCATCTAGGTCATTAATAAAAATGTTGAATAAAACCATCCCTAGAACAGATCCTTGGGGCACTCCACTAGAAACCGACCGCCAACCTGACATTAAGCTGTTGATCACTACTCATTGGGCCCAACAGTCTAGCCAGCTTTCTATCCATCTTACAGTCCATGTATCTAATCCATACTCCCTTAACTTGCTGGCAAGAATATTGTGGGAGACCGTATCAAAAGCTTTGCTGAAGTCAAGATATCCACTGACTTTCCCATATCCACAGAACCAGTTACCTCATCATAGAATCTAATCAGATTGGTCAGGCCTGACTGGCCCTTCGTGAATACATGTTGGCTATTCTTGATCACTTTCCCCTCTTCCAAAGGCCTCTAAATGGATTCCTTGAGGATCCCCTCCATGATTTTTCCAGGAACTGGGGTTCCCTAACTGCAGTGGGGTGATAAATGGAATGTACATCCCCCTCTTCGCCCCTGGCACCTTGCTAAGGAGTACATAAACTGCAAGGGATTCTTCTCCATGGTGCTGCAGGTGCTGGTGGATCACAAGGTCCGTTTCACTGACATCAATGTGCGATGATGGGGAAAAGTGCGTGATTCATGCATCTTTAGGAACTCCTTCCTCTTGGGAAAGATACACACTGGAACTTTTCTCCCAGACTCAAAAATCAGAATCAGAGAGGTGGAAATGCCAATTGTGATCCTTGGTGACCAATCTACCCCTTGCTCCCATGGCTCTTGAAGCCGTGCACGGGTAGCTTGGACCTCAGTAAGAAGCGGTTCAACTACAGGCTGAGCAGATGCAGAATGGTGGTTGAATGTGCTTTTGGACATTTTAAAGGGTAGGTTTAGGAGTCTCTTGACTAGGATGGACCTCAGTGAATGTAATATTCCCTTTATGGTGTCAGCCTGTGTGTGCCCAATAATCTTTGCAGGAGAAAGGGAGGAACGTTATCTGGCAGGTTGGGAAGCCGAGGCAGAGTGCCTACCCAGAGATTTTGAGCAGCCAGACATCAGGGCAGTAAAGAAAATACAGTGCCAGGCAGTGCAAATCAGAGAAGCTTTGAAAAAACGTTTTATGGATGGTCAGTTTTGTGTCTCATCAAGGGGCCCCTGCATTCAGTGTGTTTGCCTGTGATCCCCCAGCCTACCCCTGAAGTAAAAGCAGTAAGGAGACTGTTGTTCAGAAATCATGCATTTTTATTTAGGGAAAGCAGCAGGGAAAGAAGAGTCCATGGTGGGAACCAGAAGTGGAGGGTGCTTAGAAACATAAGAAGGACAGCCTTTTCCCTCTCGAGACCTGAGTGTAACTTTGCCCTTGAGTTCTCCCAACCCATGTCCTGGGGCCCCTGGGTGTGAAGGCTATGGACTTGGAGGAAGAGGGAAAGTGATTTTGCATGGGGTAGAGGGAGTTCAGGGAGAGTTCTTCTCTATGCACACTGCTAGGCACTCAATCACCGCCAATATTTTCTCTTGGTGCCTCGCTTATACGTCCCCAAAAGCTTTCCTGTCTGGTTTCTCCACCAACTTCTCCTGCCTCCTTACCACCTTTCCTGCCTACCCAAATCTGTTAGCATACAGTGAAGATCTCTGTAAAGAC